>NC_066619.1:157429688-157757515 GCF_025201925.1 Gopherus flavomarginatus
ACAAAGAGGCAGCACACAAAAGAAAACTAGAAGAAGAAGAGGTGGCCCACCGCCGAGAAATGGAAAAGCACCAAAAAGAAATGGAAAAACAACAAAAAGAGAATGAAGAGAAGGAAAAACAGAGAAAACATGAACTGGAATTGGCAAAAGCTGGGCTGCATGTGCCAGCCAACCCTAACAACCCGGCGCCAAATATTGCTCCACAGCACAGGAAATTTCCCACCTACAAGGCAGGTGATGACACCGAGGCCTTCTTGGAAAATTTTGAAAGAGCCTGTCTTGGGTACAGCATTCCCGAAGACCAGTACATGGTAGAATTGAGGTCACAGCTCAGTGGACCTTTAGCAGAGGTGGCAGCTGAAATGCCTAAGCACCAAATGAATGACTATAAACTTTTTCAAACCAAGGCCAGATACAGGATGGGGATAACCCCAGATCATGCCCGTCGGCGTTTCAGAAACCAAAAGTGGAAACCAGAGGAGTCATTTCCCAAACACGCCTACTACATTGCAAAAAACTATGAGGCCTGGCTAACAGGAAACAACATTCAAACCTTGGAAGAACTGAACCTCCTCATACAAATGGAGCAGTTCTTGGATGGTGTTCCTGAAGACATCACACGGTACATACAAGATGGACACCCCAAGAATATCGCTGAGGCGGGGGAGATTGGAGCCAAATGGATGGAACTGGCAGAAAGCAAAAAAGCTACTGTCAAGGGGAACGATTACCCCAGGGGGCACACAGACCATAAACCCTACAACCGAGGACAGCCAAAGACCCCACATACCACCCAAGTAAAGCCACAGATACCCTACCCTTCAACCTCACCAGTCTCCAGTAACTCACCTCGGCCCAGTGATCCATCAGATGGAAGATGCTTTAAGTGTAATGAACTGGGACATATCAAGGCCAAGTGTCCCAAGAACACCATGCGAGTGCAATTCATTACACCACCATCACACCAAAGATCCCCAGGCCCGGATGCCTCTCAAATACCCTTGGAGCGAAGGGAAAATTTGAGAGTGGGCGGAAAGAAGGTTACTGCGTGGAGAGACACGGGAGCACAAGTGTCAGCTATCCACCAATCCTTCGTTGACCCCAAATTCATCAACCCAAAGGCCAAAGTTACAATTTACCCCTTCATGTCACAAGCTGTAGACTTGCCTACAGCTCAACTGCCTGTCCAGTACAAAGGCTGGTCAGGAATGTGGACTTTTGCAGTCTATGACAATTATCCTATCCCCATGCTACTGGGGGAAGACTTGGCCAACCAGGTGAGGCGGGCCAAGAGAGTGGGAATGGTTACACGTAGCCAAACCAGGCAAGCTTCCAGACCCATTCCTGTTCCTGAACCGTCCATAGAGGCCCCGTCTGTGTTACCAGAGACCCAGACAGAGGTAGAGGACCCGGATTCCATGCCTACCACTGAAACAGCCACAGCATCTCCAGTCCCAGGCCCGGAACTGGAACAGCAACCAGCACCAGCAAGTGCAACCCCATCTTCAAACTCAACGCCAGAGGGCGCCAGCGAGCCAGAACTGGCAGAAGCACAAGACAGCCATACCCAAAAGGCTCAGCCAGAGCCTGAAATACCCTCAGGTGCACCAGCGGAGAGCGGTTCACCAGCACTGGAAACAACCCCATCACCTACATCGCTTCCAGAGGGACCAAGCCCAAGTCCACAGTCTGAGGAAGAACTGGTGACCCCAGACTCAAGGGAACAGTTCCAGACTGAGCAGGAAGCGGATGACAGCCTTCAGAAAGCGTGGGCGGCGGCACGGAGCACCCCACCGCCTCTCAGCTCTTCTAATCGATCCCGGTTTGTTATAGACCAAGGACTTTTGTACAAGGAAATTCTTTCTGGTGGACACCGGGAAGAATGGCAGCCGCAAAAACAGTTGGTGGTTCCAACTAAGTACCGGGGGAAGCTCTTAAGCTTAGCCCATGATCATCCCAGTGGCCATGCTGGGGTGAACAGAACCAAAGACCGGTTGGGGAAGTCCTTCCACTGGGAGGGGATGGGCAAGGACGTTGCCAAGTATGTCCGGTCTTGTGAGGTATGCCAAAGAGTGGGTAAGCCTCAAGACCAGGTCAAGGCCCCTCTCCAGCCACTCCCCATAATTGAGGTCCCATTTCAGCGAGTAGCTGTGGATATTCTGGGCCCTTTCCCAAAAAAGACGCCCAGAGGAAAGCAGTACGTACTGACTTTAGTGGACTTTGCTACCCGATGGCCAGAAGCAGTCGCTCTAGGCAACACCAGGGCTAACACTGTGTGCCTGGCCCTAACAGACATCTTTGCCAGGGTAGGTTGGCCCTCTGACATCCTTACAGATTCAGGGTCTAATTTCCTGGCAGGGACCATGGAAAAACTGTGGGAAACTCATGGGGTGAATCACTTGGTTGCCACCCCGTACCACCATCAAACCAATGGCCTGGTGGAAAGGTTCAATGGAACTTTGGGGGCCATGATACGAAAATTCATCACCGAATTCTCCAATAATTGGGACCTAGTGTTGCAGCAGTTGCTGTTTGCCTACAGGGCTGTACCACATCCCAGTTTAGGGTTTTCACCATTTGAACTTGTGTATGGTCACGAGGTTAAGGGGCCATTACAGTTGGTAAAGCAGCAATGGGAGGGGTTTACGCCTTCTCCAGGAACTAACATTCTGGACTTTGTAAGCAACCTACAAAGCACCCTCCGACACTCTTTAGCCCTTGCTAGAGAGAATCTAAAGGATGCTCAGGAAGAGCAAAAGGCCTGGTATGACAGACATGCCAGAGATCGGTCCTTCAAGGTAGGAGACCAGGTTATGGTCTTGAAGGCGCAACAGGCCCATAAGATGGAAGCATCATGGGAAGGGCCCTTCACGGTCCAAGAGCGCCTGGGAGCTGTAAACTACCTCATAGCATTTCCCAATTCCTCACTAAAGCCTAAAGTGTACCATGTTAATTCTCTCAAGCCTTTCTATTCCAGAGACTTACAGGTTTGTCAGTTTACAGTCCAGGGAGATGATGCTGAGTGGCCTGACGGTGTCTACTACGACGGGAAAAAAGACGGTGGCGTGGAAGAGGTGAACCTCTCAACCACCCTGGAACGTCTGCAGCGGCAACAAATCAAGGAGCTGTGCACTAGCTTCGCCCCATTGTTCTCAGCCACCCCAGGACGGACTGAACGGGCATACCACTCCATTGATACAGGTAATGCTCACCCAATCAGAACCCCACCCTACCGAGTGTCTCCTCATGCCCAAGCTGCTATAGAACGGGAGATCCAGAACATGCTACAGATGGGTATGATCCGCTCATCTACCAGTGCATGGGCATCTCCAGTGGTTCTGGTACCCAAACCAGATGGGGAAATACGCTTTTGCGTGGACTACCGTAAGCTCAATGCTGTAACTCGTCCGGACAACTATCCAATGCCACGTACCGATGAGCTATTGGAAAAGTTGGGACGTGCCCAGTTCATCTCTACAATAGACTTAACCAAGGGGTACTGGCAAGTACCGCTAAATGAACCTGCCAAGGAGAGGTCAGCATTCGTCACCCATGCGGGGGTGTATGAATTCAATGTCCTTCCTTTCGGCCTTCGAAATGCACCCGCCACCTTCCAGAGGCTGGTAGATGGTCTACTAGCTGGACTGGGAGAATTTGCAGTTGCCTACCTCGATGATGTGGCCATTTTTTCAGACTCCTGGCCCGAACACCTACTACACCTGGAAAAGGTCTTTCAGCGCATCAGGCAGGCAGGACTAACTGTTAAGGCCAAAAAGTGTCAAATAGGCCAAAACAGAGTGACTTACCTGGGGCACCAGGTGGGTCGAGGAACCATAAACCCCCTACAGGCCAAGGTGGATGCTATCCAAAAGTGGCCTGTCCCAAAGTCAAAGAAGCAGGTCCAATCCTTCTTAGGCTTGGCCGGATACTACAGGCGATTTGTACCACACTACAGCCAAATCGCTGCCCCACTGACCGACCTGACCAAAAAGACCCAGCCAAATGCAGTTAAGTGGACTGATGAGTGTCAAAAGGCCTTTACCCAACTTAAGGCAACGCTCATGTCTGACCCTGTGCTCAGGGCCCCGGATTTTGACAAGCCATTCCTAGTAACCACGGATGCATCTGAGCGTGGTATAGGAGCAGTGCTCATGCAGGAAGCAACAGATCACAACTTCCATCCTGTCGTGTTTCTCAGCAAGAAACTGTCTGAGAGGGAAAGTCACTGGTCAGTCAGTGAAAAGGAATGCTATGCCATTGTGTACGCCCTGGAAAAGCTACGCCCATATGTTTGGGGACGGCGGTTCCAACTACAAACTGACCATGCTGCACTAAAGTGGCTTCATACTGCCAAGGGGAACAACAAGAAACTTCTTCGTTGGAGTTTAGCTCTCCAAGATTTTGATTTTGAAATTCAACACATCACAGGAGCTTCTAATAAAGTTGCTGATGCACTCTCCCGTGAGAGTTTCCCAGAATTCAGTAGTTAAAAAGTGTTCTTAAAATGTAGAAGTCTGTTAGTTATATACTTAGGAGTATATGTAAAGGTGTATGTGTTGTATTAATCTGTTTATTTTCAAGTTATAGAAGGAAATCGCCGCCAGTGAGCTTCCCCACTGTCTGCAATTTGGGGGACGTGTCATAAACAGATAGCTAAGGGTTAATGTCTCTTTCACCTGAAGCACCTGACCAGAGGACCAATCAGGAAACCGGATTTTTTCAACTTTGGGTGGAGGGAATTGAGTGTCTAGGGTCTTTGTTTTCTGGCTGCCTGCTTGCTCTGAGCTTTGGAGAAGTAGTTCTACTTTCTAGTCTTCTGTTTCTAAGTGTAAGGACAAAGAGATCAGATAGTAAGTTCTATGGTTTCTTTTCTTTGGTATTTGCATGAATATAAGTGCTGGAGTGCTTTGATTTGTATTCTTTTGGAATAAGGCTGTTTATTCAATATTCTTTTAAGAAATTGCCCTGTATTGTGTCATCTTAATACAGAGAGAACATTTGTACTTATTTTTCTTTCTTTTTATATAAAGCTTTCTTTTAAGACCTGTTGGAGTTTTTCTTTACTTCAGTGAAATTGAGTCTGTACTCACCAGGGAATTGGTGGGAGGAAGAAATCAAGGGGAGATTTGTGTGTTGGATCGCTAGCCTGATTTTGCATTCCCTCTGGGGGAATAGGAAAGTACTTTTTGTTTTCAGGATTGGGAACAGAGAGGGGGAGTCTCTCTGTGTAGTTTCACAGAGCTTGTGTCTGTGTATCTCTCCAGGAGCACCTGGAGGGGGGAAGGGAAAAAGGATTATTTCCCTTTGTTGTGAGACTCAAGGGATTTGGGTCTTGGGGTCCCCAGGAAAGGTTTTTCAGGGGGACCAGAGTGCCCCAAAACACTCTAATTTTTTGGGTGGTGGCAGCAGGTACCAGGTCCAAGCTGGTAACTAAGCTTGGAGGTTTTCATGCTAACCCCCATATTTTGGACGCTAAGGTCCAAATCTGGGACTAAGGTTATTACACGCCCACTCTCAAATTTTCCCTTCGCTCCAAGGGTATTTGAGAGGCATCCGGGCCTGGGGATCTTTGGTGTGATGGTGGTGTAATGAATTGCACTCGCATGGTGTTCTTTGGACAGTTGGCCTTGATATGTCCCAGTTCATTACACTTAAAGCATCTTCCATCTGATGGGTCACTGGGCCGAGGTGAGTTACTGGAGACTGGTGAGGTGGAAGGGTAGGGTGTCTGTGGCTTTACTTGGGTGGTATGTGGTGTCTTTGGCTGTCCTCGGTTGTAGGGTTTATGGTCTGTGTGCCCCCTGGGGTAATCGTTCCCCTTGACAGTAGCTTTCTTGCTTTCTGCCAGTTCCATCCATTTGGCTCCAATCTCCCCCGCCTCAGCGAGATCTTTGGGTTTTCCATCTTGTATGTACCGTGTGATGTCTTCAGGAACACCATCCAAGAACTGCTCCATTTGTATGAGGAGGTGCAGTTCTTCCAAGGTTTGAACGTTGTTTCCTGTTATCCAGGCCTCATAGTTTTTTGCAATGTAGTAGGCGTGTTTGGGAAATGACACCTCTGGTTTCCACTTTTGGGTTCTGAAGCGCCGACGGGCATGATCTGGGGTTATCCCCATTCGGTATCTGGCCTTGGTTTGAAAAAGTTTATAGTCATTCATTTGCTGCTTAGGCATTTCAGCTGCCACCTCTGCTAAAGGTCCACTGAGCTGTGACCTTAATTCTACCATGTACTGGTCTTCGGGGATGCTGTACCCAAGACAGGCTCTTTCAAAATTTTCCAAGAAGGCCTCGGTGTCATCCCCTGCCTTGTAGGTGGGAAATTTCCTGTGCTGTGGAGCAATAATTGGCGCCGGGTTGTTAGGGTTGGCTGGCACATGCAGCCCAGCTTTTGCCAACTCCAGTTCATGTTTTCTCTGTTTTTCCTTCTCTTCATTTTCTTTTTGTTGTTTTTCCATGTCTCGGCGGTGGGCCGCCTCTTCTTCTTCGTGCTTCCTTCTGTGGGCCAACTCTTCTTCTGCTTGTTTCCTTCGGTGGGCCACCTCTTCTTCTTCTAGTTTTCTTTTGTGTGCTGCCTCTTTGGCTGCCTGTTCTCTTTGGTAGGCTGCCAGTTTGATGCTTTCTTCCTTTTCTTTCAGCTCCATCTCTTTTTGTTTTATTTCTAGTTCCTGTTTGTGTTTTTCCATCTCTCGCCTGTGTTCAGCTTCTTTGATATGTTCTTCGGCCTCAATTTTTGCCTTAGAAGTCATGGTTCCTGTTTTCTTGTGTTGGGGTGCCCTCCGGTGTTTATCTTCTGAACTGCAGGCTCTGTTGCCTCCTGGAGTCTGCCTAGCAACAGTGCCTTTTTTCCCTTTCTCTCTCTAGCTAATGTTCAGTGAAAGGAAACCAGAAAAACCACTTTATTTGCATGCATATAGTGCTGGTACTTGCCTCCTAATGGGAGGGCTATTGTGTGACAAAAGACCCTTAACAGTCTCTTAATGGCTTCTTGCTTTTTATGCAAGCCACAAACTGCCAGAGAGAGCAGAAAAAAAAATTCTCTCTGGTTCCCTTTTAAAACCAAACTGTTTCTCTCTGCTAAAAAGCCCTTAGCAGAGAAAAGAAAAAAAATAATATTTCTACTGGCTTCTGGATTTTGTCTATCCCACCACTGCCACCATATCATAACCTTAGTCCCAGATTTGAACCTTAGCGTCCAAAATATGGGGGTTAGCATGAAAACCTCCAAGCTTAGTTACCAGCTTGGACCTGGTACCTGCTGCCACCACCCAAAAAATTAGAGTGTTTTGGGGCACTCTGGTCCCCCTGAAAAACCTTCCCTGGGGACCCCAAGACCCAAATCCCTTGAGTCTCACAACCAAGGGAAATAATCCTTTTTCCCTTTCCCCCTCCAGGTGCTCCTGGAGAGATACACAGACACAAGCTCTGTGAATCCAAACAGAGTGACTCCCCCTCTCCGTTCTCAGTCCTGGAAACCAAAAGCACTTTCCTATTCCCCCAGAGGGAATGCAAAATCAGGCTAGCAAATCCAACACACAGATCTCCCCTGATTTCTTCCTCCCACCAATTCCCTGGTGAGTACAGACTCAATTTCCCTGAAATTTCCCAGTAAAGAAAACTTCAACAGGTCTTAAAAGAAAGCTTTATATAAAAAAGAAAGGAAAAATACATACAAATGGTCTCTCTGTATTAAGGTGACAAAAATACAGGGTCGATTGCTTAAAAGAATATTGAATAAACAGCCTTATTCAAAAAGAATACAAATCAAAGCACTCCAGCACTTATATTCATGCAAATACCAAAGAAAAGAAACCATATAACTTACTATCTGATCTCTTTGTCCTTACACTTAGAAACAGAAGACTAGAAAGTAGAAACTACTTCTCCAAAGCTCAGAGAAAGCAGGCAGACAGAAAAAAGACTCAGACACAAACTTCCCTCCACCCAGAGTTGAAAAAATCCGGTTTTCTGATTGGTCCTCTGGTCAGGTGCTTCAGGTGAAAGAGACATTAACCCGTAGCTATCTGTTTATGACACAAGCTAAACGCAGAAAAGGCAAGATGAATGAGGTAATATCTTTTACGGACCAAATTTTGTTGACGAAAGAGACAAGAACTCTATGTGGCCAAAAAGTTTCTTTCTCTCTCCAACAGAAATCAGTCCAATAAAGGTACACAGAGAAAAATTCCACAGCTCAAGAGCAGAGGAGCCATATTCCACAAATGGAAGTATGCTGAGGGCCACTCAAAACAAATAGTACTTTCTCTTGCTTTTTAACTAACTTTCTCTTTAGGTGAGTGAAAGTAACTCTGACTTCCTTTCCAGTTTGAAAACAGTCAGAACATGTAGGAAAGTTTTGGAAGAGGTAACAGAGCTTTTCATCTTTTAAATCGCTAGCTTTAAACCTAAGTTTAGGTCACAAATGCAGGTGAATTGGGTGACTTCAGCCTAACTCAGAATGTGATGTAGAACAGAGGCCCTGAGCCCTTGATCTATAGGAGTAGGGATGTTAAGTCTGATGTCTTGGCAAATTGCAATTCACGCAATGTATTCTGACTTCCTGAACCCTGCTGCAGTTTCAGTTGGATACACTATTATTCACTTCCTGTTGTAAAGATTGCTGTGTAGACTTGATATGTGGTGTTAAATAGCTGCCACATTTCTCCCCAGAAGTGGTTGGACTTCAGTTTCAGTGATGTGTGGAATGTGAAATTCTTTATTTACTCAATATATTTCCTTTAATAACTTACAGGGAAACTGTGAGAGCCACTCTTGTTCATACAAACTTTAAGATACTTTAATGAAATTTAGCATAGAAGTATAAAGTACATCATTATTATTACTACTTTTATTAGACCAAAGAGGTTTGGACTTTTGCAAGCTTCTCAGTTTAAAATCTCTTAACCTTTTGGAAGACTTTCTGTCATGTGTTTTAAATAAATAAAGAATGGGCCAGGTCATTATATTTTCTTTTTCAGTTTTTATTCTGTCCTTATTCAGGCAAAACTTTGCTTGTCAATAATGAAGACCACTCTGTTGCGTCAACTCATGGGAGACAGCTTTTCCCTGAGTGCACTACAGCAACTAGCAGAGTTAGAGAATTGTATTTGAGCAACCTCCAAATCTAGGTTTCACCACTGGAGTCAGTGGAATTACACATAGGATGATTTTGGCCCGATGTGTATATTGTATGGTAGCAAGCCCCATCTTTATTCCTAAACTGGTGTTCAAACCAGTCTAATTTTTAAATAATTCCTACTTGGAAACAATCCTACGTGATTCCTTACATGGAAAGAAAAACCTTATCTGGTGTGTCAAGGGAAGTGCTTCCCACTTCAAGTCACATTTAGCACAATCCAAGAAGAAAAAAAATATTATCTACATCTTTCCAATGGTCTCTTCATTATTCATCTAAAAGCTATCTGCTAGGTAGGCCTCCGAAAACCACAGACATGGACAGCACTTTCCAAGAGAGTGTTGTACCCTTGTGGGCTAATTAGGGAAAATTCCCGTTAAGTACATTTGCCAGCCTGCTTCACAGACCTCTGAAAAACTGTCAGAGATCAGTACAGGCCACCTATCCAGAACTCCCAAGGTGAGCACTACTTCTAAACATTTTCAGCTAGTCCTTCTGGCCTTCATTCACTACTGCAACTGATAAGCTGCTCTACAGTCTGTGCTGAGGAGTGCAAAAGAAAAGGAAAGATGTGGCTCATTGTGGCAAGAGCTGATGAAAGCTTCCTCTCAGCATAGGTGTTTTACCTAGCCATCTTACAGCAACATTTGCAGCTTACAGACTTTGCTCCCAAGCCAAACTAATATTAAATAGGCCCAGTCCGTCAGGTATTTCCTGTCTGTAACTTAGCTGAAGTCAATTCAAGGACTGTATACAGAAGGGATTAAGTAGGAATGGCTCATAGGAATGTCTGTAGGATTCCATGAGAAGTCATAACAAAAGCTTTGGGATGTAAGTGACTTTAATAAGGCAAATCAGACTCTGGTCACAGTTCATAACTAGGGCCCTACCAATTTCGCAGCCATGAAAAATGCATTATGGACTGTGAAATCTGGTCTCCCCCGCAAATTCTGAAATTGCTGTATTGCCACCCTCACTTCTGCCCTGCCTTCAGAGCTGGGCAGCCAGAGATCGGCGGCTGCTGGCTGAGCACCCAGCTCTGAAGGCAGCACAGCAGCCAGAAGCTGTGCAGAAATGAGGGTGGCCTGGTATGGTGGGGGGTCATCACTTTTCGGGGGGGGACAGGACCGGCTTTATAGGTGGGTGACATGGGCACTGTGGTCAGGGATCACTGTAGTTTCCCCCATACACACAGACAGCCCAAGGCCCCTTTAACCACGGGGTCCAGAACTGGGGAGGAGCAGAGCTGGGGGGAGCCCCGGCTGGGGGCTCCTACCATGTGCCAGGTTCCAGCTCCTGGTCCCTGGAAAGGGATGGGACTTCCTCTTTCCCTGCATGGGCTGCTCCCAGGGCCAGGTGAGAACCACCTCCGGGAACCTCACCCAAATGCAGGAAGGTTGGTGGCTGCTGGCTTGTGATCCTCCATGACCCCTTTTTGGATCAGGACTCCCATGGTTACAACACTGTGAAATTTCAGATTTAAATATCTGAATCCATGAAATTTAAGATTTTAAAAATCCGGTGATCGTGAAATTTATCAAAATGGACCATGAATTTGGTAGGGCCCTGTTCATAGCACTTCAGTTTGTGCAGGTTAAGTATTTTTAATGTAATCATTTTGCATTTTCCATTATATTATCCCGTGATTTAATATTAAAGGGGCAGAGATTTGGCCACATTTTGACCTCTTTGCATTGCTCCAGCAGCATAAAATCTGATGGATTCACCCAGTATAGGAGGCATAGAGCTATTAGAGCCCAGGCACCAGTGCATGATGTAGACCTAGAGGAAAAGAGGACTAGCCGCAGCATGCTTATAAATTAACAGTCCTCAGTTGCCAGAATATCCTCTTAGGCAGCTAGGCATAACTTAGAGCAGCCCTGAGGATGCTCGAAGTTATACCAAGGGCTTTGATGACCCCCAGCTGGCCCCAGAAATGGGGATCAACAAAAGAGGCATAGTCACCTTTGCCCCCCAGTTAGGTGCATTGAATATGTCTCTGCTTCAGCTGGGGATCTGGTTCGCTGTTGTCTCAAGCACATGTATATAATGTAACAATAACTACAGATAAAATCCACACATACGTTTTGACTTCTTACTAAAGGCAAAAAGAGAGGAGGAGAATTCTCCTACACAATTCACGTGGGTTAGGCAAGAAAACCAATGGGTTTGGCAATATATTAAAGAGTCCAATTAGCATGGGTCTTAATGGACTAGTTTTTGGAGCAAATTCCTGAGACAAGAGCTCTCCGTTGACATTGACCCATGATGTTAAAATCTAGGTACTGTTAGTCCGAACCCCCTAGCTGACCTCAACTGATTTGATGTTTTGTGGAGGGAAAAAAATGTTGTTGTTTTTTTCACTGATAGGATCCAAACCATATAGGTCTTTAGCCATAAAAGCCAGCACTTTGAATTGCATCTGGAAGCAAATTGGAAGGCTGGGTACCTGTCTGAGGACTGGTGTGCTACATAAGTGGTGTAGTATGATTCCTCAGGCTGTCACCAGAGGAGTCATATTACCAATAACAATATCCATGTGCCAGGCTGTGAAAGTATCTTCCAGGCATCTGCCTGATTGGTTAGCGTCACTGCGGGATACTCTGACATATGCTAACATATCAATGGAGTTAAGGTGGAATCTGGCCAGGTTCCAGGCAGATTCATTGGCTCCCATCCAGTACTCAGTAGCATTAGGTAATTAATAACAAGTTTCTACACTAGCTAACTTATTTTGATTAATTATTTAAATGTCTGTCCCTGGCTTAAGGTGGTTTTGATAAATGTTTAAAATAAGAAAATAAAACATCCAATGTAATAGTCTGCCCATATATAAGGAGTGAAAAGCAAAAATAAAGGGGTGTTTACCTTATCAGACCAGAACTGAATTTTTTGACTATATCAATAACTCAATGTAGACTTTGTCTAGGTAACATAATAAAACAGTGTAGAAATAATTTGTTCAAACTTCATCTCTCTTGAGGTTAGGAAGAGTGTCTTTCTGAATAGTCTGTCATGCAAGAATTTGCTATAGTGTTTATAGAAGCCTTACATCTGATTTAGCAGACATACTGGTATTAATATTTCTGATCAAAATTAATTGGAATATGCTGAATCTTTAAGAGATCTGATTTTTTAAAATAAAAAGATATACATTATTTTAGTAAGAAAAATATCTCCGTGCATAAGCTAAATTCTCTTTATTTGTTTGTGTAGCCTGTTATTTTGTTGGAAAGTGCTGTCACTGCAACAGTAAATTCTGCTCTTCTGGAAACTGTTTAGTTTTTGTGGCATCTGGCAGCATCTTCAATATAAGTCTTCAGTTGTATCTGATGGAAGTATAATTCAATCCCATCTGTTTCACACGTGCATTCTACTGAAAGCAGGGCACGGATGCAAGTTTATTTCCGATAAGATACCAACAAAACCCACAATATCGAGGCAGTCTGTTCTGGAACGAATTTTAAAACCTTAGCCACAGGAAGCAATTGGTTTCTTTTTTTTTCCTTGCCAAGCCACCTACATGCTCATTGTGGTGCATATGTTTTTGGGTTCCTTTTTAAAGCCATCTTTAATTTACTCAAATAACCAAATAAAAATGGATCATAGTGACTTGAAAGAAAACAGGACAATTACTGCAGATAAGGCAGCTGTCCAGTTCTGTTTGTGATGGGAATATCACAAGTGGTCTGTTGAAGAAGTGGAAAAGATTAACAAGTAAAATGGTAGAAAGCAGAGTTACCAGGTCTGATTCACTCCTACTGGAGCATCAGCAGGGATGACTGTGTCCCAAATGGGGTTCACCCATCAGGGGAAGGCAGCTTTGAAGTACTGCAAGGCCTACATAAAAACCCTGCTGGCAGAAGTGCTGATCTTACAGTGTGACCATGCAGGTTGTCCTCTGTGCCTATGTGGAGCTCTGTTGACTTGGAGCAGGGGTTCATCTGTGTGATCTCATCATAGAATCAAGTCTTTGGTGTATCCCCCCCCATGGCTCCAAGGATATTTTCCCTCCCCAAAGTCTCCCGCTTTTGGGATTATGCTGATTATCTCTGGAACTCCGAGGGCCTGTAGCCTATGCTTTCACTGACAGAGCCCTAGTGTGATTAGAATGATGCGTATACAGTATATCTCTGTAAAAATGTTAACAAATTGTAGAAGTTATACAGGAGACAGTTCATGGCCACTGTTGAGATAAACAGACAATTTATATTCCAATCCCTGCTCCCTGTTTTTATTCAGCAATGTTAACTACTATGCTTTGAATTATTCCTCTAACGGAACCTTTCTGACAGTCAGAACATAGAGCTCATACACAATTGTTCCTCCAGGGATACTGCAAACACAGTGAACTGCCAGGATGTTTAATATTGTTTTCAGCAGTGTAATTGGCTCCCCCGATTAACTGTGCACTAGCTAAGTATATGTTTAACATTTACACAAGAAGTTCTTCTAATGTTTGGCTAGGATGGAAGCTTGTTTTACAAAGTAACACCAGGCTCCCACATTGCTTATGTCACAAACGATACTATTTACCAGCAAGCTGTTCGCTGACAACAGGATACTCAGAAATTCTAGTTCTAATTTTAAAAATGTGTTTGTAAAGTGCATCTCACAGTTTATATACAGTGAGAAGTTCATCTTACTGTTTGAACATTCAAACCGCTCTGCTAAGGAAAATGTTGCGGTGTTCTTTGCAGAGTTTTTTTTTTATTTATTTTTTTAATTAAGTCACCATTGGCGTCCACGTGCTATTATAATCAAGCTCCAACTACATTACAGACTAAATTTCAGTCTTTGAATCACTACTACAGTTGCACTCCTCTGGGACAATGCAGATCCCAATGTCCATAAAGTCCACCAGGAACTTCGCTGTTACTGTTGATTTTATGTGCAAGGCACTCCGATACTACAGTGATGAAACCTTTAGATAGATATGTAGGTGGAGAAGAATACCTCAAATTCCCAGGAAGAAAGCGAGATGTTACCCAGAGTCTGTGCTTCGAAAGCCCTTTTTATGTTTTCCCTCAGCAGACCTTTGGTTACAAAATCATTCGTAAGACTTAGTCCTGATTTTAGATCCACCAAAGCACTTATCATGTAAAATTGGGTGCACAATGCACATCCACATATTTGAAGTCAAAACTGAGTTTTAGGTCTGTGATTCCATAATTAAACTCTGAAAGTTCAGCTGCAGAGTCCTTATGCCATAGTTATTAAGGGAACTAAGCCACAGAAGGTCACTGAGCCAAAACCAGAAAACCTGTGACTTTTGGCTGAACAGAATGTAGAATGATTAATTTTAATAATTTGAAATAAAATGTGATCTCTTTGAATAATGACTTCATGCAGTGTAAAAAGCACTCCATGCTGTAACCATATGGGTTAACATTTATACATATAATGATCTTTGATAGAGCTGCTAAGAATCTTCTTTATTTTAAGTCAAAATATTTAGATTGTAAATTCTTAAACTGTCAGCAATAAGGCGGTAAGTTTGATCTATAGTGTCTCTTTTGTTGTGTTAAAGACTCTCGCAAATGACATCACAAAGCAGCTGCGCTGCACTTCACAGCTGACGCCATTTATTAACCTTTGACATTCAACGATGATATAAATATTAGGATTACTTTACTGCTTTATTAACAGAACAAATTCAGTGAAAAAATTCCTATTGAAGGTGGGATCAGGCCCTTAGTGTCATTCAAGGATGAAAATAATTTGGAAGTTGCTCATGATTTTGTCACTCTTAAATTATGAGACTTTAAGCTTATTCATAAATCAAATGCTACAGCTGCTCTATGTCTCACAGTGCTTACATATCTCTGGACAGTCCATTTTTTTAAGTCAATTGACCTCTCCAAGAAGAAAAACAAAGCAATGAATAGATACACACGCTTGCATCTTTCTCCTCAAACAAGACTTGATGGGAACTCTCAGAGTTAGAGGGTTTTGAGCACTGGAACTATACCCTTACCAGACTTCAGATAGAACCTGTAATGCCTTCATTGTTATGTCTAGAGCTGGTAGAAAAATACTGTGGTATTTATATTAAAAAAAATATTATGGTAGCCCAAAGGCAGTTCAAATGCAAAGGGATTTTGTGCCATGTAGGGGCCTTTGTAGAGTTTTTGCTGCTTGTGAAAGAGTAAAAACTGGTTCTTTCTTAGAGGATTTATAGAATTCTGGTAAATTTCTTATGTTTTCTTTCCTTCTTTTTTTAGGAAGCTGGTTTCTAACAATTTCTCTTCCCCTTTTACATTTCTGGGGCATTGACAAATTTGAGCCGCTTCAAAATTTCTTCAGTTTCTCCAGACTTTTGTCTGTTTCGAAGCATTTTTGTGCTTCCTTTGGGCGTGTCCCCGAATATAGTAGCAGATTTAATATAAAATGCAGGTGTTGCTTCATTGAGTGTTTGTGTGTGAGCAACATGCAAAGGTTGTGCCTCCATCTGTGGACATACGACCCAATTTTCAGTTACTCCATTCCTGGGCTTGGCTGAGAGAGAGGTGGTTGAGTACTTTAGGGACTCAAGACATCACTGCAGCATTGCATGTGGAGGCAAACACATTGCCACTCTTTTGTGATCGTCAAGGCTCTAGCACCTTCGTGCCTCCTGGCTGAGAGGTGTCAACACACTTTTCCGCATAGCACAGAGACTTAGACACAATATTGCTTCCTTTCAAAGGCATCAGCATGCTCTAGCCTATGGTTAAGAAGGCTTTGAAGATGTGCACGTCCTGCTTTTGACCAGTGTTTTCACACTCAGCACCTCTTCTGGACACTGAGACTCTTGTGCTTTGATTTTCCCTGCTGATTTAAACTAATCTTCATTACTTGGATGCTTTGGGGTATTTGGAGCTACACTGCTGGTTAACTTGAAGACGATTACACTATACTGTCACCCCAGTGATAAGATCCATGGGAAGGAGCTGCTGTTGCAAATCTCCAGGATTTTTCACCATAGCAGGCTGCTGAGCTATTGAGGATTACAGTGCTGGATAAAAGAATTTTGTGGTCATATGCAGTATGACAAATGGGGGACCCCCCACCTTCCCTGTCCTCTGGGGTGGCAGGCCCGAGGGGGTGTTGGAGAGTGAGTCTTTCCTGTAGACACCCTGGAGCAGCTCCTGTCCTCTAGGGTTGGCCTGGCTCCCTGCTCTGGCCTGTTGGCTCTGATCACAGCATGCAGTTGGGGCCCTTCTCCCATGATGCCCTGCCCATTTCTGGGCTTGGGGTGGTTTTTTTGGTGATGGTGGTGGGAGGGGATTTTACCCTAGTGTTTGGGGGAAAGGGGGCCTGAGGTGGAGGTTCTGTGCAAGCACACCAAATACACATTGGTTAATTTGAGTCTGGAGGATTAGAGTATCCAAGTTCTTCATCCTACAAGACTTTCCAGGAAGAGAATTGGAGAGCCTGATTTTTTCCCCCTAGCATCTTTCAGTTGTATATTTACACATAGCTGGGCATAGCTTGAACCACAATGTATAAATGCTTCTGATGGAGCTATGATGTGAAGCATTCTGTATACGATTGGAACTTTTTTGTATGCCAATCGGAATCCTGCTTGGTTTGGTCTCTTTAGCCCTGTCTTTTGGTAAGATGGTATTTCTTAACATATGGCTTTCATTTGTGGGATTTGTGTTTCAGAATTTTCTTGTAAATTTCTCCTCAGAGAAATGATGCTGAGAGGATATGTATGCGAGAGTCCTGAGAGCCACAGCTTTATTTTATTTTTATTTGTTCCCCTCATAATTTATGGTCGTTGTGCCCCATTCCATTTTATGTGCTTGGCGTCCATTGATCCTTAAGACCCGTGAGTTCTCGGAATTTGATTTTGCGGTAGTGCTCAGTCTGGTCCTCGTGATAAGAAGGGATGAGAATCAGCTGTTGTAAGCAAAGTGTCATGATACTTCTAGCTAATGTAAAACAGAAGTAAAAAAATTCACAGCCCTAAACTACCACCTACTTTTTTTTTAAAAAGAGCTTTCTATCCCCTCTTGAAGGATTCATTTTTCTTGCAAGCCTTTGTTTGGTCACACCTAGTGAGTCACTGTATCTGGAGGGTAGCCCACTGTGGGAACTTCCAGAAGATGGTTAAGCAGGAGTGGTGCAAAATAGCATTGGGACTAGGATTGCCAACTTTCTACTTGTACAAAACTGAACACCCTTGCCCTGCCCCCTACCCCACCCCTTCTCTGAGGCCTTGGCCCCCACTCGCTCCATTTCCCCGCCCCCATTGCGTGCTCTCCCAACCCTCTCTCCCTCACTTATTTTCACCGAGCTGGGGCAGGGGGTTCTTGCTGGGGGTGGGGGTTCTTGCTGGGGGTGCGGGCTCTGGTGTGAGTCCGAGGATGAGGAATTTGGAATGCAGGAGGGGGCTCCTGGCTGGGGCCGAGGGATTCAGAGTCGAGGAGGGGACTCTGGAGTGGGGCAGGGGTTAAGGTGCAGGGTTGTGTGTGAGGACTCTTGCTGGGGGTACAGACTCTGGGGCTGGGGATGTGGGGTTTGGGGCATAGGAGAGTGCTCTGGGCTGGGACTGAGGGGTTTGGAGGGTTGGAGGGAGATTGAGTGCAGGCTCCAGGCTCCTTGAAACAGCGGCATGTCCCCACTCTGGCTCCTATGTAGAGGCGTGGCCAGGACCGGCGCTAGGGTTTCTCGCGCCCTAGGTGCACAGCCATTTCACCGCCCTCTGCGCTGATCCCGCGGCTCCGGTGGAGCTGCCGCAGTCATTCCTGCAGAGGGTCCGTTGGTCTGCGGCTCTGGTGGAGCTGCTGCAGGCATGCCTGTGGGCGGTCCACCGGAGCTGCGCGAGCAGCCGACCGTCCACAGGCATGACTGCGGCAGCTCCACCGGAACCGTGGACCAGTGGACTCTCTGCAGGCATGCCTGCGACAGGTCAACCGGAGCCGCCTGCCGCCCCCCGAATAATCCTGGCGCCCTAGGTGATTGCATATTCTGTATCATAAACAGATAGCTAAGGGTTAATGTCTCTTTCACCTGGAAAGGGTTAACAAACAACACCTGACCAGAGGACCAATCAGGAAACAAGACTTGTTCAAATCTGGATGGAGAAAAGTTTGGGTGTGAGTCCTGTGTTCTTTGTCTTGGTTCGGTGGCCCTCTCGGCTCTGAGAGTGATCTCTCTATTTCCAGGCTTTCTAATCTTCTGTTTCCAAGTTGTAAGTACAAGGATAGTAAGACAATAGGTTTATATTGTTTTTTTTATATTTACATGTGTGTAGTTGCTGGAATGGTTTAAATTGTATTCTTTTTGGATAAGGCTGTTTATTTATTTTTTTCTTTTAAGCCATTGACCCTGTATATTGTCACCTTGATACAGAGACCATTTTTATGTCTTTTTCTTTCTTTTTATATAAAGCTTTCTTTTTAAGACCTGTTTGAGTTTTTTCACTGGTTAATGCTAAGAAACGAAGGGAGGGGGAAAATCTCTTTGTGTTAGATTTACTAAGCCTGACTTTGCATACCCTCTGGGTGAGAGGAGAGAGAGATTTGATCTCGTGGTACTTGTGTTTCAAGGACTTGAAGCAGGGAATATCCTAGAGTACCCAGGGCAGGGAAATCTGGGAGGAGGTAAAGGGGGGAAGGGAAGTGGGTTATTTCCCTTTGTGGTGAGACTCAAGGCATCTGAGTGTTGGGGTCCCCCAGGGAAGGTTTTGGGGAGACCAGAGTGAGCCAGACACTGGAATTTTCTGGCTGGTGGCAGCGATATCAGATCCAAGCTGGTAATTAAGTTTGGAGGTTTCATGCTAGCTTCTCATGTTCTGAACTCTAAGATTCAGATCTGAGTAGGAAAGTTATGACAGGCTGCCTAAATGGTAGCGCCAGCCCTGGGCGTGGCCAGGCAGCTCTGTGCACTGCCCCATCTGTAGGCACAGCCCTCGCAGCTTCTGTTGGCCGTGTTTCCCGGCCAATGGGAGCTGCAGAGATGATGCTTGTGGCAGGGGCAGTGTGTGGAGTCCCTGGCTGACCTTTCATGTAGAAGCCGGAGGGAGGACATGCCGCTGCTTCTGGGAGTCACACGGAGCCACGGCAGGCAGGGAGTTGACTGGACTTTTAATGGCCCACTCAGCGGTACTGACTGGAGCCGCCAGCGTCCTTTTTCAACCAGGAATTCAGGTAAAAAACCGGACACCCGGCAGCCGTACTTGGGACTTCCAACTAAGTCATTCACGAAGCTTAGACACACGTGTATGAATCTATTTCATATGTTGAAGAAGCAGAATTATGGCTAAATAATATTCCATTATTGCAGCTCTCCTCTATCAACAATTGCACCAGAGAATCATTCACAGAAAGCTATTATCTCACAAAGGTTCAAAATAGGAATGTGAGACATGTAGCAATGTAATTCTGAATGATTAAAACCAAGTAGCGAGGTGCATTATGTATAGTAATAACAATATAGTTCCTGAATAAATGAAGTTGTTAACATGAGGTGAATTAAGAGGAGATTGAGGGTATCCTTGCAACAATATTATTTTCAGTAGTGAAGATGAGAGGGAGTTAGGTGATAAGCTCTTGATTGGAAATGTCCTCTTATACATTGGTTCCAGATATTATCCATTTATCCAGGAAGAGCCATTTGGGTTTCACTGTTCATCAGCAATGGTTATATTCCACAGCAGAAGAATCTGTAAAACTTTAGTTCTGTTCCTAGGTGAATGGTCCAAAATGTTCCGTTAAACTAGCTTGAAAATTTTCTTCATTTTAAAAATGGAAGTAAGGTAGGAACAACTCACTCTAAAACAATTTTCTGTTTCTGATTAGTCTGTTAGTCATGAAGGTCTTTCCATTGCGATTGTGATTAGTTGCTTTGATTGGCATGGGTTGTAAAAAGATTAGGCATGTTTTGCTTGTTGCACAGTGTTGGTAAATTGTATAGTCAATTGCTTGTCCACACTTCGGTTAAGTATGAAACATGTTGTGGAGACAAAAACCCAGTGTCAGTCAGGTTTATTGCTAAACGTCAAATATTAGTATAGTACAGGAAGAAAGATTCAGTACATTACCAATTTCCAAGAAGCAGTCTTGTGCAGCATTGTTAAATTCACCTTACACAGAACGTGTGCCCCAAAGCTATCATTTTCACACCCATCCTACTTACAAGTATAAAGGTATTATGTGAGTCCTTTGACATTAGATTAACCAATCAGGTTTATACTTTGTTTTTCTGATACCATGGTGTACCCCTTATCTCTTTGTTCTGAACATATGCATTCCAAGTACCAAGAGGCGTGACTGCACCTCCTAGGTTTGTACCAGGGAAGAATAATCATATCTTATATTTTTCCTTTGGCACATTCCAGTACTACCTCTGAGAGTGACTCCCTACCTGTTGCTATGGTAAAACATCCTGACAGTTTTCCTGTATACTTTAGCTAATGCAAAGTGTTGTGGGATACTTGACATGGGTGAACAAAATTGTAGGGAGCTAATAATATGTTCATAACATAACATCCCAACACTTATATTAATACAAAGTCTAACATATATGTATTGGCTAACAACAGTAAATTATTTATCTCATAGTAAATAATCAGTGAGAAGAACAGCATTTGCTCAGAAACAACTTGATACCCATTTTTAATGTTCTTGGAAATGGCTAGTTTTGTTTTATTCAAACGCTGCTACTTACGGAAAATGAAGAAACCGGAGGCCCTGTTTGTCAGTACTTTGTTTATACAGGTGTACAGAATCCACATGTTAAAAACAATCCACAGCTGGGCCAAACAGGTGTGTTGTCAGCATGCTGTTTGTCATAAAGAGCTCTCAAATACAGGACTACAGTCAGCATGTTATCCAGGGCTGAGCTGTATGTGTACTTTAGTACAAATTTGAGAATCAAGCCAAGATAGTGAAAGGCACTGAACATGGTGAGGAATCTGGAATGTTGGCCTTACAATGCCAAACACTGGGACCTTATTCTAACAGAATTTTTGTACAGTCCTAATCACTCTAGCATAGCATTTAAATATAATTCTAATAGGTGCCAATTTGTGGAGAGATTAATAAAGGTTGGTATGGAAATTCTGCAGACCTAATCCAAATGAAGGCAGGCTAGAGATTTTAGTTGGAATGTAAAAGAAAAGGTTACTTAATAGAAACTGGTTTTTCAAATAGATTATCTACTACAGATTCAAAACTCTGGAGAGCGATGGCCATTAGGGCCATACCTGTACACGTCAAAGGAGGGTGCTCATTTAGGGGCAGATCCTTAGCTGATGCAGTGGAGCTATTACAGTTTACACTGGCTAAGAATCTGCCCCTTGGCGTGAATTTAAACAAGCAGTCACAGTTCTACTCCACTCTGCTTTCCGTGTACTCATAATCCCAGTGAAAGGGCTGCATCCTCAGCTGGTGTAAATTGTTGTAAGAGGGGACCAGGTTACACCTGCTGAGATTCTGGCCTAAAGATGTGGAGATGGAGACTGGGAAGTGCACATCTGTACAGAGGGCCTGAGTCTGACTTCTCTTGAACCAGTTTGTAACTCCATTGACTTCAATGAATTCATTTCAGATTTACATCAGTGTATATTTAATCAGAATCATGCCCAGAGAATCTACTCTAAGAACCATAATTACTGGCCAGTAAGTATGGTCTGTAGAAATCCGCATTTCTGGGTGGCTGTAAGGAGGCGCCCTGGCTCCCCGCCGCGCCTGAGAGGGACAAGCCAGAGCAGGTGCCTCAGTGGGCGGAGTCAGCACTGCCTGTCCCCGCCCCCCGGAAGTCAAGGGGCGGGACAGGACATATAAAAGCCTGGCCTCAGCGCTCAGTTGGAAGCAGGCTGCTGGAGAGGACAGACGCTGGTGCCCGGGCTCCCGCCGGGCCCAGCCTGCCCCGCGCCCACTACCCAGAGGAGCGCTGACCTGCCCTGCCCCGCGCCCACTACCCAGAGGAGCGCTGGCTGGACTTGCCTCAGACCCGGTACCCGGAGGAACGTCGGCCTGACCTGCCGTGTGCCCGATACCCCGAGGAGTGGCCTGAGCTTCCCCACGACCGGTGCCCGGAGGAGCCCATGGTCTGGGACCCCCCAGACGACGCTGGCAAGGACCAGGTACCCAGAGAGGGGGAGGTTGGAAGTGGCCCGGGGATAGCCGACCTTGGTTTGGCTCCTGAAGAGCCCGAACCCATGTCAGTGTGTTGCGGCCAGGATCCCCACTGACCACAGCGGGTCTTGACCGCTGCTAGGGCCCCGGGCTGGAACGCAGTGGAGTGGGAGGGCCTGCGTTCCCCCTGCCACCCGTAACCGGGTGGCAGACTCCCCTTCTTTCCGCCTATTGCCGCTGCTCTGCCCTGATCCAAAGGGCCAGAGCGAACTAGACTTGTGTTTGGTGCCCCGCCCGAACCAAGGGTTGGGCCCCGTGGACTTTGCCACTGCTCTGCCCTGATCCAGAGGGCCAGAGCTAACTAGACTTGTGTTTGGTGCCCCGCCCGAACCAAGGGTTGGGCCCCGTGGACTTTGCCACTGCTCTGCCCTGATCCAGAGGGCCAGAGCTAACTAGACTTGTGTTTGGTGCCCCGCCCGAACCAAGGGCTGGGCCCCTTTGACTTTGCCACTGCTCTGCCCTGATCCACAGGGCCAGAGCTAACTAGACTTGTGTTTGGTGCCCCGCCCGAACCAAGGGCTGGGCCCCTTTGACTTTGCCACTGTGCTGCCCTGATCCAAAGAGCCAGGGCTAACTAGAACTCTTACTACCCCGCCCCGCCCAAGGGCTGGGGCTTATTTACTTTGAGAGCCCCGACCCCGGCTAGGGGGCCGAGGCTCTACCCTGTTTGCAGACCCTGTACCCCCCTCAGCACCTGCAGAGGGGCTAAGCCTACCCGGACTGCGGCGTGCTAGGAGGCGCCCTGGCTCCCCGCCGCGCCTGAGAGGGACGAGCCCCGACACGACCGGCTTACAGTGGCATACAAATTGAAAGATGCCCTTTTCAGTTTGGGCATCAGATCTAGCTACCAAATTGAGGGATTAATCCCACATAAGCATATTAATAGAATTCCATGCAACAGTCTTGCATATTTCTGTGGTGTAAACCAGCGGTTCTCAACCAGGGATCCAGAGCCCCCTAGGGGCCGCAAGCAGGTTTCAGGGGGCCCACTATGCAGAACCAGAGTTAGACTCACTGGGGCCAGGGAAGAAAGTTTAAGTTCTGCCGCGCAGGGCTGAAGCCCGGAACCCTGAGCTCCACCACCTGGGGCTGAAGCAGAAGCCTGAGCAACTTAGCTTTGAAGGGCTCTCTGTGGTGTGGACCCCAGACACTTGCCCTGCTTGCTACCCCTTAATACCAACCTTGGCTTTTATGTGCAGAAAACAAGTTGTTGTGGCACAGGTGGGCTGTGGAGTTTTTATACCCTGTTGATGGGCCTCAGAAAGAAAAAGGTTGAGAACCCTTGATGTAAACATTTCTCAGGCTACCTCTTAGTTGCTTTTGATGTGGTGGAATGTATTCTAAGAGCTTCGGAAACATGCAACATCATAACTCATCTGTATGCAAAGTTTGATTCATTTATACAATTTCTGAGTTATGATACACTTTCCATGGACTTGTCACCATTTGCCAGAAATCAAGGAAGTCGAGTAGAAGTTTAATGCTATCTAGATAGTGGCTAAGGGCCTTTTTCACACACAAACTATCTTACCTAGTCTCTTCAAGTAAAGTGTGCAGTCTAATGAAAATCACAGACAGGTTGATATATTGAGAAAATTAGGATGTGCACACAAGACCACCTCACCTTTAACAAATGCTGTGTAAGGAGAGAGTCATTAGGGCTTAGATCTCACGAAAGAGAACAAGGAGGCTGTGTGCTCAGCATAGTACAAGATGCACAAAAAGGATGATTCTTGTCCCAAAAGTGTTTGTTACATAAGCAAGAGAGTTGCACAGAGAAGATAAGACTCACTGAGAAGTCCAGAAAAGGAATGACTAACATTCTTCTTGTGCCTTTAAAAAATATATATTTTGTTATTAATGTTATTGATCCACTTCTTGTGAGCATTATTATAATCCAGTACTTGGAATTGGAAAGGAACAAAATGCAATAGCTAAATAAAGTACACGTTTTTAACAGCAAGAATAATTGACCATTGGAACAGATTACCAACGGATGTAGTAAATTCTCCATCACTTGGAGTCTTTAAATCAAGACTGAGTGTCTTACTAAAATGTAGCTGGGCTATATGCAGGAATCACTAGGTGAAATCTATGGTTTGTTATGCAGCAGACCAGACGAGGTGATCGTAGTGGTCCCTTCTGATTTTAAAATCTGTGAATCTATTAATCATGTCCATTGTGTCTATCACATGTCTTTGATCACAAGTATTGTAGCTATGTTTATATCTGTCCTTTGAGGGTGTTTTGCCATTTCTCACTTGAGTTCACAATTTATAGATCATTTTAGATCCTCAGCTACTATTAGAAAATCAGATAGTTTAATTGACTAAGACACTCAGGAAAATTAATCAGAATTAAAGGTCTGAATTTAAAATGACTTAGTTAAACTGCATTAAGCTCCCGTGTGGACAGTCTTATTCAGAATTGAAGTGGATATCATTAGATTTAATTTATTCATTTTGGAAGTAAATTAAGCTAAACTGAATTAAGTCCACTTTAATTCTGAATAAGAGTATCTACACATAAGTTTAATGCAGTTTAACTAAACCATTTTAAAAGTTAATTCTGATTTTCCTGTATCCCTGTGTAGACAAGCCCTTAGACTACTTTTTCCCCATCTCCTCCTGTCTAGGAGGTTGTGTCCTTTGCTGCCATGTTCTGTGTCTTTGTCATCTTGAAATTAGACTTTGGTGCTTGGGTCTGTACCTTAAATCCGCTTGGAAAATGAAGCTGGTTTAGAATGTGGCAGTCTGCTTGTTTAATGAGGTATGTCACTGCAATCATATTATACCAGTGCTTCATCATTGATAGGGTTGGCTGTTGCCTTTCCACTGGAGCTTAAGATAGTGTATTTTTTCACCTACAAAGACCTTAATGAGTTGGGACCTGTTTACATGAGAAACATCCTTTTTCCTGCATGGTACTGCTCCAGTTTCAGTCAAGACTACAACTGCATTTCACTCAATTTTTAAAGGGTTGCACTTGACTTGAGAAGGCAGTGTTTCACTGGGTCTGACATACCTGCATGTTTTGATTTTCCAAGGTCCATTTATTTTCTTGGATATTTGGGAAGAGAAGAGTTAAATATGCATAGCTGTTATTGGGGTGTTCGGTGAAATGAACCTGATGACTCATTACTGTGTTTTATGTTTTCAAATATGTTTTGGATGTTACCCCACAGTGGATAAAAATAAGCCTCTGGCTTTATTATTTTTCTATTGATTGTATTGAAAAGTTTGTCAAAACTGCCTGGAGCTTATGATAGCCCTTTTTATTTATATATAAATCATAATATCTATATTTCTGTTGCACTCATAGGAGATAGTCCTCCTGTGCCCAAAATAATACTTGTAAATTTCAATGGCTATTAATCAATGATTTTGTAGCCTGGTGCATGAAGTGTCTGCTTCAAGTTTAAATGTCTCTGAATCTTGTTATGGTTATTTTTTTATTCAGTGTAATTAGTCAGTCTGTTCTTACTACTTTTTTAAAGGAGAAAAATTAATCTGATTAAAAAAAGGCAGGTTAGAGAATAATATAATTCAGCCACTTAAAGACATAATGTCTGTAAAAGTAGCCCTTTCTGAAAAGAGTTAACGGTTTACAGGTCAAATTAAACAAAATACAGTTAGGGCTAACTTGGCTTATTTTACCCATTACAGAGCTCTCCTGTGTGGATTTATTGAATGATTTAGACAGGCGTGTTTAAGCAGTTAACTCTTTTCTGATGGTCTCGGCTTGATTGCTTTCATGTATTTTTATGCCTGCATGACTCATTTTTCTAGCTTTGCTTTTTAATTCTTGAAAATATAATCCAAAAACATTTTACAGGATGTGCAGAGGAAAATAACAGCATTTGATTATTGCAGTGTTGTTGTAACCATGTTGATTCCATAAATTAGAGAGACAAGGTGAGAGAGGTAATATCTGTTGCAGGACAAATTTCTGCTGGTGAAAAAGGCAGGTTTTCAAGCGTGGACTCATGCTTCCCTTTTTTCACCAATGGAAGCTGGTACTGTAAAAAATATTACCTCGCTCACCTTATCTCTCTTACCATTTGATTAAATGAGGCCAGAGCAACCCCGATGGATAACGTATCGTTTTTGTTGAAGTTATCAGATAAAAAAAGAGCTTGCAGTAGCTCAATGGCCAGGAGTGCTTTGAATCCTAATTTGCAGGACATTGCATTAGCAAAGTCTGCTTTTGTTTTTGCTCAGAGTTTATAGAAGGCTTAGAAAGAAGTTCTCTGTAATCTAGAAAGTTAGGCCAGGATCCTGTGTAAATTTTGATATACAAACTAAAAATCTGGGACATGGTTCATAATGTGGGATGGAGTGTAGGGGGGGATAATGAAGAGGATGATTTGGGTTGGGGGAAAGGGAGATGTTCATATAAAGGTTTGATTTCTCCCTGTCAACCAAGCAAATGAACTTCTCTGTCTGTCCTTTCTCATCAATTTCTTGCCTTTCAGAATAATAAATGGTCATGCTACCATAAAGGGAGGGTTATGAAAAAATAGTTTATCTCACTGCATCGCCTTTACTATAGTTTCTACCTAGTCCAGCTCTGTATTAAAAGTGATCTCCCCTGTTTTGAATCTTACTTTATTTCTTGCCTTCTCCATTTTTCTCTGCTCTCTTTTGCTCACACCTCCTCTTGAGTTTTCTGTCTCTATATTTTAATACTTTTGTCTTCTTTATTTCCATTTCCACAGCTTCTTTGCTGCTGTTTCTTCTCTCTCCCAATCCTTCAATATGCTGCTCTTTTCCTATTACTCGCTCACTCTCCCTGCCACACACATTCACTCTCTTTCTCTGTCAGTTTCACTGGCTCAGATAGCTGGTGGCTTCTTCCTTTGGCCAGTCTGTAGGAGGGGTTAAAAATGGGACAAAATTCACCATTTATTGTAAAATCAACACCAGAACCAGCCTGAAAACAGTGATACACCCAGTTTTCAGGGACTCCTGGTAACTCTAGTTAGGTAGGGAGAAGATTCAGAGGTGAGATTTTTTTTTTCAATTTTCACTCACATGAATTGTTTTTCTTTACAATATTTTGTCATTCATCACCCACCTTTACGGAGTGTAGACTTTTGACATATCATACACCTAAATTCAAGTAAGTGAAATTCGTTCATACATATTAGTTTAAAACTGGCAATGTATACTCTAACTAGAAATGACTGAATCCAATTCACTGTATCTGAGTTCCTTCCAGTAGCACATTAAGCAACGTGGCTAACCTCTGTCACAAAAATTGTCATAGTACTACTTGTTTAAAAAATTTGTCTGTCATATGAAATGACTATTTAAATAACACCATATGACTAAAGTGGTCAACCTCACAACACAAATCATAGTGAATGGTTCAAAAAGAACTGATAGTCATGTTGAGGAAGGGGATGTGAGAGTTCCAACTAGAGCAGTCAGGGCCAAGAGTCAAAGCAGGGGTAAACCTGAGGCTAGGAGTAGCTGAGGAGTTTCATAGTCAGTTCCAGGCCAGGGTCAATACTGAGGATTGGAGTCCAAGTTAGGTTTCAGTGTCCAAGTCAGGAGGCGAAGTCCAAAACAAGCCAAAGTCAAGCCGGGAGTTCAAGAGCATAGATCAGGAACAGTCCTAGCAGCTATAGAAGATCTGTGTGTTGCCTGGACACTTCCTGGAATGCCCCTTGGGTTTATATAGGGCAGAGAACCAACAAGGACCCATGGGGCTGCTGCCTGTCAGACCCTTGAGGAGGAACTTCCTATGATCTGTGTCCACAGCAGGTCGTGGTGTGTAGGTTGGTTACAGCTGCTGCTGGATGGCAGCATGGAGATGTTAACTGCCTGATTGCTCTACAGGCCTGGGTGCTATACCCCTGAGGCCTTACACTGTGGCAGACTCTGAGCCCAAACTGTTTCTTTTCAGTCAGTTGATATTGAAGCAAATTGGAAACTGGTTTGTAACTTTTCACATTGAGGGTGCAAGCTGCAGTGTTTTGGATTATGGCATTTTTCAGAAATGTGGCTTCACTTCAGGAGAGCATTTAGGCATGTGCTTTCCTGAATCGGGGCCTGTAACAGTAGGCTCAGGAATACCAATAACAATGAAATAGTTTACTTTATGATTTTCTATTTTATGCATACTTCTCCTTATATGAAATTTCAGAATATGACACTGAGCAAAATGACTGCAATTCCACTATAAGTAGAGAGTTTGGTTGCCCGAACTTGTCTCTAGTAGCTGTCTGAAAACCATCACACATGGTTTGGCAGAGTTTTGTACAATTGGCAATCTCTGTTCAATAAAGACACTTAATGAAGCTGTCCAGTGAGATGAACTGTTTTTCACCCCTAGGTAGAGTGATTTTTTCCAAATTAGGGTTGAGGTCATTGGTGGCACAACCTGGATCAGTTTACATTACATCTATCTGTGCTATAGTTACAGCATGTTGTAATACTACTTTAAAAATTCCTCTCAATCACCCTGGCTCTGGCAGTCAATTTCGCACTTCTCCTTGTAAAATTTCACACCAAGAAGTGGTTACCAAACTGACAAAATCAAAGAGATTGAAAGAAATGTGAAAGTATGCCCAGTAAGTCTTGCTTTATTGCATTTGATAAACATTAGTGGTGGTGTGCTGGAGCGGGGCCAGATTCCAGACTACTTCAAGTTCAAGTTCTGGTTCTGCTGTTGACCAGATTTCAGCAAAAATCCAAGCTTGCAGAACCCAAACATGGCTGCCTCCATTCTGCTTGTGTTTCAGATATGGGCTTCTAGAACACAGTCTTTTCATGTGATTGAGCATGACAGAATTCTTATCTAAGAAACCCCAAATTAACTTTGGGTTTGAACCAACAGAGATTTCAATATAATATCTTTCATCTTCCACCCAACCATTTGTCCAGCCCTAATATGATGCAGAGAAGCTCTTTTGGCTCTGGTGCAAAACCTTATTTTTGTCAATAAAGCAGGCAGATATAGCTCTGAATACACACAGGGACCAGATCTCTTGCTTATTAACATTTCATTCTTACATAGTGAATATTGAGAGTAGAACTACACTTCAGTGGCCAGATTCTGAGTGTTATTTACTGTCCCATATTAGGGAAGAAGCAGAACTGTACTCCATCAGTGGGGATGCTGTGTTCCAAGGATGCAGGAGGAGCGCACCTGCTGCTCTTTAGGAAAGTGAAATATGAATTTCCCAAAGTAGCCAGTCAACTTTGCTCGCCAGTCAGAGGGGGTGAATAGGATGATACTCAGATTTGCATGGTACTTGTATTTGGGCTTCATAATAGATTATCAAGGATGTCAGATTTTTGCCCTTCCCGACTGGCTGCTGTTCTGCTCGTCCAGCCCCCCAGCGCAGAGACTGCTGGGTTTCTCTTCCCACAGCTCAAACCAAATACTCAATTATCAGCTGAGAATGCTCAACTGTGTTCAGCAGCACAAATATAGTCAATAGTCATCATATTCAGGAAATGTTGCATTCAATTTGCCCACCTGTACAAGAAATACCTCGTTGCTAGTGACCACAAACTAACAGATTAGGCATTCAGCAGCTGCAAGGTATCGAGGCCCCTTTCTCCCTCCTTACACACTAATGATGAGGGGTCATCCTAATACCACAACAGGAACTGGAAGGAGGGAGTTGTTTCTACTTGCACAAGAGTGCATGTGTGTGCATAATGTAGAAGCACTTCAAACTCAGCTTCTAGCCAGCTCCCTGTTTGAGGCTGTGCAAGGGTACTTAACTCCCAACAGTTGTGTTGTTCCATTGAGAGATGAAAGAGGGACGAATGACCGAGAAGTTAAAATGCTGGAGACTGACAGAAAGGGAGCTCATAGGGTACGTCTACACTACGGGATTATTCCGATTTTACATAAACCGGTTTTATAAAACAGATTGTATAAAGTCGAATGCACGCGGCCACACTAAGCACATTAATTCGGCGGTGTGTGTCCATGGTCCGAGGCTAGCGTCGATTTCCGGAGCGTTGCACTGTGGGTAGCTATTCCGCAGCTATCCCATAGTTCCCGCAGTCTCCCCCGCCCCTTAGAATTCTGGGTTGAGAGCCCAGTGGCTGATGGGGCAAAAATCGTCGCAGGTGGTTCTGGGTAAATGTCGTCAGTCATTCCTTCCTCCGGGAAAGCAACGGCAGACAATCATTTCACGCCCTTTTTCCCTGGATTGCCCTGGCAGACGCCATAGCACGGAAACCATGGAGCCCGTTCAGCTTTTTTTTTTACAGTCACCGTATGTGTACTAGAAGCCGCGGACAGAGGCGATACTCCAGCGCTACGCAGCAGCATTCATTTGCTTTTGCATGATAGCAGAGATGGTTACCAGTCGTTCTGTACCGTCTGCTGCCAGTGTAATTTGGCAATGAGATGACAGTTATCTGTCCTTCTGTGCTGTCTGCTGCTATCATGGGTGCCCCTGGCTGAGATCGGCCGGGGGCGCAAAAGCAAAACTGGGAATGACTCTCCGAGTCAATCCTTCCTTTATGGTTTCTAAAAATAGTCAGTCCTGCCTAGAATATGGGGCAAATGTACTAGAGAAGCAGTGTATCAGAGAGCACAGCTGCTCTGTGTCAGATCCCACAGAAATGATGAGCTACATGCCATTCACAAGGGGTGCCCCTGCAACAACCCCACCCATTGCTTCCCTCCTCCCCCAGCCTTCCTGGGCTACCGTGGCAGTGTCCCCCCCATTTGTGTCATGAAGTTATAAAGAATGCAGGAATAAGAAACAGTGACTTGTTAGTGAGATAAAATGAGGGGGAGGCAGCCTCCCGGTGCTATGATAGTCCAGGCAGGACATTAAGCGGTGCGGAGGAGAGGAGTGCAGCATCCCACTGCTATGATAGTCCAGGCAGTACAGAATCTTTTCTTTTCACATGAAAGGGAGGGGGCTGATTGAAGCTCAGCCCCCAGTTGCTATGATGAAGATGGTTACCAGCCATTCTGTACCATCTACTGGGAATGACTGGAAGTCATTCCTATTTTCACCCAGGTGCCCCCGGCCAGCCTCACCTGAAGCCAGCCAGGAGCACTCACGGGTTGATAAGAAGGACGGTTACCAGTCCTACTGCACCGTCTGCCACCACGGAGGGGAGAGGAGAGGATACTGCTCTTCACTGCTGCAGCATCGAGTCTACCAGCAGCATTCAGTAGACATAGGGTGAAATTGAAAGAAGTCAAGAAACGATTTCTTTCCCTTTTCTTTCATGTGGGGGGGGAGGAGTAAATTGACTAGCTATTCCCTGAACCACGCCGGACAATGTGTTTGAACCTACAGGCGTTGGGAGCTCAGCCAAGAATGCAAATACTTTTCGGAGACTGCTGTGTACTGTGGGATAGCTGGAGTCCTCAGTACCCCCTCCCTCCCTCCATGAGTGTCCGTTTGAGTCTCTGGCTTCCCGTTACGCTTGTCACGCAGCACTGTGTAGCCTGTAGATTTTTTTTTCAAACGCTTTGGCATTTCGTTGTCTGTAACGGAGCTCTGATGGAACAGATTTGTCTCCCTATACAGCGGTCAGATCCAGTATCTCCCGTACGGTCCATGCTGGAGCTCTTTTTGGATTTGGGACTGCATCACCACCCGGGCTGATCAGAGCTCTAGGCTGGGCAAACAGGAAATGAAAATCAAAATTTCGCGTGGCTTTTCCTGTTTACCTGGCCACTGCATCCGAGCTGAGATTGCTGTCCAGAGTGGTCACAGTGGTGCACTGCGGGATACCGCCCGGAGGCCAATACCGTTGATTTGTGGCCACACTAACCCTAATCCGATATGGTAATACCGATTTTAGCGCTACTCCTCTCGTCGGGGAGGAGTACAGAAACTGATTTAAAGAGCCCTTTATATCGATATAAAGGGCCTCGTAGTGTGGACGAGTACAGCGTTAAATCGGTTTAATGCTGCTAAAATCGGTTTAAAAGCATAGTGTAGACCAGGCCATAGTTTAAATTCTTGAGCAGCTTCACAACTGAATACCAAAAAACTTGATTTTCTTTTGGCCCTTCCACAGCATTCTGACCATTTCCCCTTCACTCTTCCCCGCTGTAGTGTCCATGGCCTTCTGGGTATTCTACACACACAGTATTTTCTTCTGGACTGGTTCCTATGTTGTCCATTCTGTCCAACTGAGACAGGAATTAGGCACTTGTATGGAAAGAAGACTAATCTTGCAGATCTTCAAACCTACATGTAAATGTATAACATTGTACAAAGTAATCCCTTTCAGTGTTGCAGCAGTTCTGCATTTAAAATTAGTGTGTGTAAAAATTAATTTAGAAAGATTATAAAACTTTTAGGCAGGGACAATGTCTTTCAATGACTTCTGTGAAACACTGAGCACACCTTTAGGCACAATACAATTCTAAATAATTTTCTGAAAACTGATTAATTTATTTCATTGACATCGCAATTATACTGAAAGTATTTAGGATTCAAATAAGCCAAAAGCTCTTTATAAAACTTACTTTTTTATTTACTCTTACTCTCAAAACAGGTGATTCCCTTTGAATCACCCCCCCACCAAAAAAAAAAAAAGAACTTGAGGTAGAACTAAATGAAGAAAATTTTGACTCAAAAGCTTAGTATTTGTTGCATTTACAAATAGCACCTGAGAAGAAGAGGTTATAATGGAAAGTCTTAGACAACTATGTAGTCTGTACATCAAGTATTTTTACATATAGGAGCTATTTGAACACTAGATAGGCACTCTTTTTTGTTCACCTTGCTAAATAAATAATGCTATTGAAACTTCTAAGTAAAGGTATGAGTCCAATGAGATTGTACAAGTGAAGAGAGCAGAATTAAGTCAAAGAATTTTTAACTATACAAGACGTTACACAAGCCTTATGTAATAAAACAGGTTATGTCTGCTAGAAAACGAATGGTACTGGAGCACGAAGGTGTCAGTCTCCTTTGGCAAACTGTACACCTGTTAAATCAGAGTACTGCATATAATTAGGCTTGGCAGGATTAGATTTTGATTGTTAAATGTTGATTTCACCGTACACGCACAAACAGATGAAAATATATTGTCATAGATGATTATCAAAAGGTACAGCTAGGCAATGGAAGAAAAATGCTGCTCAGGAACTTAAGAATTTGATTTAAGGATTTTTTTTTGTATGTTTTGACATATGATGTTGACAATTTGTGTTTTAAAGGTTATAAAGCTTTAACTTTTTGAATCTCAATGTCTATTGTCAATAAATAATTGTCTGCCCCCTCCAAATGTCCCACAATTGAAATGTGAATTGTTCAATTGATAAAAATAGAAAAAATGCTAAAAATAATAAATGGTATCCAACAAAATTATGTATATTAAAAAAAATCTAATTCTGCCAAGCTTGTATTAATAGCTAGAGATGGGCCTTAGCCAAAAACTCAGACACTGTCACTCCTAAACTTGGGCATGGTGGCGGGCTGGAATTCCAACTTTCATCTGGATCTGAATTTCACAGACAGCCAAAACTTTGGGTCCAAACATCCCTGAAATTTGTGGAGTATGAAATCTGTTTCTGAGTTCAAGCTCATCTCTAATAATAAAACAAAGTGCATACTCTTGGCCTGGCAGGAATTTTTTTCTTTCCTCCAAAAATGAAGCTGATTTGCTAATAACATCTGCAACAGTTAATTCTATGTGGAGTAGTATTAATTACATTCCTTGGAGGAGTAATTTTCCTCCAATTATTTGTGACCTGATGAACTATGTTGCTAGTTACCCTGTTTCAAAAACAAGCAACTTTTTCAGAACATGCTACATGCAGAACCAATACTCTCACTCAAGGGTCAGAGTTCATAAATTAAATTAAGTAAGCAACTCCAATTGAAATGCAAAACTTTTATAGTAATACTCGTTTAGTTATGTAACACATTTTATAAATAAAACAGCTAAAAATCTCTGTTGCCTTTATTTTAATCTCACTTCACTAGTATACAGTAAGGGAATTGTAAAAGCAGCAAAGAATCCTGTGGCACCTTATAGACTAACAGACGTTTTGGAGCATGAGCTTTCGTGGGTGAATACCCACTTCGTCAGATGCATGTAGTGGAAATTTCCAGGGGCAGGTATATATATGCAGGCAAGCTAGAGATAATGAGGTTAGTTCAATCAGGGAGGATGAGGCCCTGTTCTAGCAGTTGAGGTGTGAAAACCAAGGGAGGAGAAACTGGTTTTGTAGTTGGCAAGCCATTCATAGTCTTTGTTTAATCCTGAGCTGATGGTGTCAAATTTGCAGATGAACTGAAGCTCAGCAGTTTCTCTTTGAAGTCTGGTCCTGAAGTTTTTTTGCTGCAGAATGGCCACCTTAAGGTCTGCTATAGCATGGCCAGGGAGGTTGAAGTGTTCTCCTACAGGTTTTTGTATATTGCCATTCCTAATATCTGATTTGTGTCCATTTATCCTTTTCCATAGCGACTGTCCAGTTTGGCTGATGTACATAGCAGACGGGCATTGCTGGCATATGATGGCGTATATTACATTGGTGGACATGCAGGTTAATGAACCGGTGATGGTGTGGCTGATCTGGTTAGGTCCTGTGATGGTGTCGCTGGTGTAGATATGTGGGCAGAGTTGGCATCGAGGTTTGTTGCATGGATTGGTTCCTGAGCTGGAGTTACCATGGTGCAGTGTGCAGTTACTGGTGAGAATATGCTTCAGGTTGGCAGGTTGCCTGTGGGCGAGGACTGGCCTGCCACCCAAGGCCTGTGAAAGTGTGGGATCATTGTCCAGGATGGGTTGTAGATCCCTGATGATGCATTGGAGAGGTTTTAGCTGGGGACTGTATGTGATGGTTTCTTTCTTGGGTTTGTCTTGCAGTAGGAGGCCTCTGGGTACACGTCTGGCTCTGTTAATCTGTTTCCTTATTTTCTCGTGTGGGTATTGTAGTTTTGAGAATGCTTGGTGGAGATTCTGTAGGTGTTGGCCTCTGTCTGAGGTATTACAGCAGATGCAGTTGTACCTCTGTGCTTGGCTGTAGACAATGGATCGTGTGATGTGCCTGGGATGGAAGCTGGAGGCATGAAGGTAGGCATAGCGGTCGGTAGGTTTTCGGTATAAGGTGGTGTTAATGTGACCATCACTTATTTGTACCGTGGTGTCTAGGAAGAGGACCTCCCATGTAGATTGGTCCAGGCTGAGGTTGATGGTGGGGTGGAAGCTGTTGAAATCATGGTTGAATTTTTCCAGAGTGTCCTTCCCATGGGTCCAGATGATGAAGATGTCATCAGTGTAGCGTAGGTAGAGAAGGGGCGTGAGTGGACGAGAGCCGAGGAAGCGTTGTTCCAGGTCGGCCATAAAAATATTGGCATATTGTGGGGCCATGCAGATACCCATAGCGGTGCCACTGATCTGGAGATATATCTTGTCATCAAATTTGAAATAGTTGTGTGTGCGAATAAAGGCACAGAGCTCAGCAGCCAGTTGTGCTGTGGCATCATCAGGGATACTGTTCCTGACAGCTTGTATTCCATCTGTGTGTGGGATGTTCGTGTAGAGAGCCTCTACATCCATGGTGGCTAGGAAGGTCACCAATGCATTGTAGTTTCCTCAGGAAATCAGTGGTGTCACGGAGATAGCTGGGAGTGCTGGTGGCATAGGGTCTGAGTAGAGAGTCCACATACCCAGACAGTCCTTCAGTGAGAGTGCCAATGCCCGAGATGATGGGGCTTTCTGGGTTTGTGGATCTTGGGTAGTAGATAGAATAACCCTGGTCGGGGCTCTAAGGGTATGTTGATTTGTTCCGGTGTTAGTGTAGGGAGTGTCCTGAGTAGATGTTGCAGTTTCTTAGTGTATTCCTCAGTGAGATCTTGGAGAGTTGTCTGGCTGCCTCCTTTTGGTAGTGAGACCTGTTCATGATGACAACAGCACCTCCTTTATCAGCCTCTTTGATGATAATGTCTGGGTCGTTTCTGAGGCTGTGGATGGCATTGCGTTCTGCACCACTTAGGTTATGAGGCAAGTGATGTTGTTTTTCCACAATTTCTGCCTATGCACGTTGGCGGAAGCATTCAATGTAGAGGTCCAGACTGTCATTTTGACCCTCAGGAGGAGTCCATGTGGAGTTCTTCTTGTGCTGTTGGTGGGAGGGTACCTGTGTATCAGTGCGCTCTTCAGTGTTGTCCTGAAAGTATTCTTTGAGTCGGAGACGGCAAAAGTAGGCTTCCAGATCGCCACAGAACTTATCATGTTGGTGGAGGTGGCAGGGCAGAAAGAGAGTCCCCGAGATAGGACAGACTTTTCTTCTGGGCTGAGTGTGTAGTTGGATAGATTGACGATATTGCTGGGTGGGTTGGGGGTACCACGGTTGTGGCCCCATGAGGCAGGTAGGAGTTTAGACAGCTTACAGTCCTTTTTCCTTTGTAGAGAGGTGAAGTGACTAATGTAGATCTGTAAGGGAATTGTGTTTACAAGCTTAGCATTTTCAATAGAAAACACAATAGCTATAATTATTTCACCATGATATAGATCTTTATCTGTTATATCTGTGTATCCTGAACTTCAATAAATCTTCAAATTGAATGCCTCACTCTCAACTCAAACTTCCTTTAAAGTACTTACCAACAAGCAACAAATTTACTAACACTTTTCAGCAAGTAGTACAGGCTAATAAGGGGGCTTTTTAGCAAGTTTTCAAAGGGAAACTTTAACAGAATTAAATTGCAATGTTGAAAATAGTTCGGTTTCTCACTTGAGTTGATGAAATGAAGGCAAGAACAAAATAAAAATGTCAGTGGCTGATCTTTTAAAAGTTTAGTAAGTGCAACGCACACTTAATTATATAACAGGATTGTTAGATTATATCATTTGATATTTTGGAATTGCTTCCTTTGTTTATGTGGTTTATTGCATTGGTCTTCAGAGATAACAGAGATGACTCCCTGCCCTCCTCCCCCAACATAATGTCAGGCCCCAAGTATGGAAAAGTTTGGTTCTACAGCCAAATGTTGTAGCTCACCCCGGTTCTAAAATAATCAGTTTAGAGCAACACATATACACAGTAAAGAAAAATAAATCTACTGTTAACCAGTTCTCTGCAAATTTTGTAAGAGGCACTGGTGCCTTCTCCAGATGTCATGCTGTAATAAGTAGAATTGCTAGTTTTCAGTTATTTGAAAAGTAGTCAGCAGGGAATGTTTGTGAGCAATGGAAACAGCTTGGCACAGAATCATAGGAGTTGGAGATAGAAAAGACCTATTAGGTCATCTAGTCCTTCTCCCTTGATAATGCAAGTTTGTTCCCTGCTTTATATTTTCAAGTGCTTTTGTTCAGTGTAGTTGTAAATACCTGTAGTAAAGAGGCTTCTACCACTTCCCTTGATGACACTATTCCACAGTCTAATAGATCTCACTTTTGGGACAGTTTCCCTAGATATTCAGCATTATTTTCCCTTTTCTTATTTTTATCTCCTTGCACCTTACGCCCATCTTCATTCATTGCATTTGCAAAAGAACAGAATAGGAAGGAGGATTTATAATTTGGAACTCACCATATGTTTCTGTTCTTGCATACGTTTATCATGTTTTGTCAATAATATTTTCTGCTGGAATAAAAGCGTGCTGCTTGAACAACATGCGGAGAAAAAGATCAAAAGAAAGAAGTCAGCCATTCTAAGCTGTCAGAACCAGCCCGAAGGCTGACTGCCGGGTTGCTGTCTCCTGGATAGTGATCATGGCCATCAGACAGACTTATGACCTTCTGTCATCTTGAGCTCTGACATGTGACCAGGGTTAGGAAATGAAGTTCAGTCTCATACCAGCATTCCTGCATGTCACACCTTCATCACAGGATGACAAGAAGAAAACTATAGCAAATGGAATCACCTGAATCCCTCATTCTAAAAAGAAACCATTTGATGCCATTACTAGCCATTGGTCAAAGTTGTCCAAAATGTTGCTACTGTCAACATTAATACTGTATTTTAGCTAGTGGTTTGTCCTGATGAAAAGTTAATGCATGGCAAGCTGAACTTTGATCCACTCCATTTTGAAATGGCTTTTTACTTCAGCCCTAAGTAATTTTCTTGTATTGTTTGGACACTATCACATCATATCCCTTGGCTGATATGTAAAATATATATATATCATGATCCCTAGAGCATTATGAATGCAAATGTGTTTACACTGAGATGAGACTATCATATCCCCTGGCTTTGTGACAAAAGCGTAGGGAAAAAAGTTAGTACCCTGTGCTTTTGTACTCTGGAATTCAGATCTAAGCAAAAAGTTCAACTAAAAACAAGAGTCTCAGGCTGCTCAGAATTTCTTCCTAATGATAAATATCCTTCGCATAAATCCATTCTCAGGTCTTGCAGTGTACAGCATTTGCTTTGGCAGTGGTCTCTAAGCTTTCAGAAATTTCTGGAACACTTTAGGCAGCAGCTGCTTGCACCTCAAGGAGAGGGGGTGATTATAGCATGTTAGACCACACAACTGTCAATTCTTTCCCATCCCCCTTTCCAACAACACACACCTTCATGCCTGAGGGGTCCCTGTGGTATTCCCAATATGGTAGATCCTGAATGGGAGGGAAGTTTTTCTACCAGCTGGTCTTCAAAGACTTCTCCTACCCTTCATAGCAGTTTTGGCATTTATAGCCAAACTCAGGGGCTTTTACCAGAATAGCCTTGACTACTACTTTTGAGTGCTGAGTGCTTCAATATCTTGGGTGGACATTGGCACTTCAGTCCCTCAGAAGTGGCACAGACTCAGTTCATGTATCCTAAGAATGGCAGAAGATCTCTGAACGTTTGCAGTAAAAATTATTCTACCAGTTACCACCACTGTTTCTGAAAGAGTCCTGCATATACTCTTATATGCAGTTAAATTATGTTCAGCACTGTTTTCGCTAAATCCATTGCTGACCCCTGTTGTCATCAATCAGTAATTTTGTTGTTGTAGACAAGGCTACATACTGATACTGAACGGTAGGTCTATATGTGTCTTCCCTCCTCAGCAGACAGAAGGGGTATTCCCTAAAAAGTTATCTGCAGTTTCCTGATCAGAAAAGAGTTTAAAAGATTGATTTTCCACAGTGGAAGTGTCTCATACGACCAGGGGTGAAAGCAACTTAAGGGACTTACCGGTATGCAGGGCTGGGGTCCTGAGTAGGGCCGACTCCAGGCACCAGCCCAGCAAGCAGGTGCTTGGGGCAGACAACGGAGAGGGGTGGCATGTCCAGCTCTTCAGCAGTGGGTTCCTCACTCCCTCTCAGAGCGAAGGACCTGCCGCTGAATTGCTGCCGAAGACTGAACCAGCGGCGGTAGAGCTGCAGATCGCGATCACGACTTTTTTTTTTTCCTGCTTGAGGTGGCAAAAACCCTGGAGCTGGCCCTGGTCCTGTGCAGGGGGTGGAGGTGGATCCCCACAACTGGAAGGGGTGGGGCGTCAGGCAGAAGAGGCAGGGCCTTTAAATCCCAGGCCCTTTTAGTTGCCACTGCTACCCCAGGGCTCTGGCAGTGATTTAAATGGCATAGGGCTTTGGCTGCAGTAGTGGCGGCTGGGAGCCCCAGGGCCTTTAAATCACTGTCAGAGCCCCATGGTAGTGGCCGCTGGGAGCCCTGAGCTCTTTAAATCACTGCCAGAGCCCTGGGGCTCCTGGCTGCCGTCACTACCCCAGGGCTCCGGCAGCGAGGCTCTGGCGGCGATTTAAATTGCCAGGGGCTCTAGCCACTACTGGCATCCCAGGGCCCTTTAAAAATTGATGGCCTGGGGAATCTGCCCACTGCTGGTACGGCTTGCTGGTACACCGGACCGGACTGGCTTACTTTCACCTCTGCATACAACAGATTTCTTCCACTGTGATTTAGAAGAAGTTGATCTTTTTGTCACTCTACTAATCATTTCAGGCTCATGAGCTAGATTTCTAGTGATGTGGTTCAACAATGAAATAATGAAGGAAGAGGATGTGAACTGGGACAGAAAACCTGTTAGCAGCAGGGCCACAGATAACCTCCTTTAAGCCCATCCTAAATCCAGATTTTATGAATTAATAGGCTGCTTTGTTTTATGTCAGTTGTAGAAATGTAGTGGCTGTAAGTGTTATTTTCCTGGCTATTTAAAATAAATCTTATGACTATTGACCTTTAAAGGCCCCAAAGACTGAGGTAGCAAATCGATTTTCTGACCAGACTGCTGTTTTTAGATGTCCAACCTGAAGCATGATAAAGAGATGTGCTTTTCAGAGGTCGGGTGCTCAACACTTCTGAAGACCAGCCATCTTTTAAAGTTCTCGAGCTGGGCATCCAAAATCTCGAGTCACTATTGAAAACATGTAGGCCGTTGTCTTTTCTTTTGTCGCTTTAAGTTATGTTACCCAAAGATAGGTTTGGAACAGTTATATGAGTGCAATGTCATTTAGGTTCTTAAAGTCAGTTTATCTGACAGTATCATTAGCATTTGTTCATGTTTATTGTTCTGCTACAAGGCAGATCTAGTGTATGAAAACATCTCCACATACAGTGCTGTCCATTTTGCTAAACTGCTGTTATCAGAAACATCTCTTCACTAGCCCAGAGGGACTTCCTGTAATTGGGTATTTGAGTCATAGCTGAGTTGCATGGCTATGAAACAAAGGCTAGATTATCGAAAGCAAAATAATGTATTTTGCTTGAGGGATATAAGCAATTGACTGCTGGTGTCTTAAAGTGAGATTGCTGCACTCACTCTCTTTTTGGTTCCCGTTGTTAGGTCCAAAACGTACATTGTAAAGTGCCTCTTTCTTCCTGTAACCTTTAATAAAGTTTATTTTTAACTTAAAGAAGAGTGGGCAGGTTTGAACAGAATGTGGAAGTTAGCTTACTAATAAGCTGCTACAGTTCCTGTGGTAATCAGTTACTTAAAGTATCACAGAATATATCCAGGTTAGAGTTGTATAAAACAAGTATACAAATTGTTCCTAGTAATAACATAAGAAACAATGCACTCTTGAGCTATGAACTACTTATGCTGATGCTTATACAAGGTAACATTGAAAAAGAGGATTTGTAGCAAACCAAGTATATAGACACCGGAGTAACTCAACTGTGTGCTTCCCCTCCAGGACTGGGGACTAACTTTATCAGCTGTCATTTTAGAAAATGTAATGTATGGAATGTTTTACCCAGAACTTTTGTTACATTTCTTTCTTTTTTTGAATGAAATATTTGTTAAGGTTTCTTGAATTTCTTCATGGGGCAACGTGGAACAAAACTATATTATGACTGCTTCTGTCTCAAAAGATGTGTTTTGCTATGCATGCTTACTAGAATTAAATTTTGTAGGACCTAATAGTTGTTTCTTTATTCATGATATATTTTAATTTCCAGCATTTCCTATTCCTAAGGTATAAAAACCTGCAACATGCTAAAAAGTATGGTTATTTTTGTTGAATTTAAATAAATAAAAAAACAGAATAAAAATCAGTCTCTCAAATGGAAACAATAATATCTTTTAAATTCTTTTTTCCCAAGAATAAATTCTAACTCAGCTGTTATCCCCACCTCAAAAGTGACTTTTCCTTTCAAGATGATTTTACTCCCAAGAAAAACACAGGCCGGCTTATACAAACACACACATAATAATTGAAAATCCTGAGCAAAATGTGCTGCAAGTCAGTGACACAGGAAAAACTGTATTTGACTGATATCAATTTTGTCTATTATCTTGAGGATGTGGGCCAGAAGCAGGAGAGAGGGTATATTTGTATATACATCATATGATATATAACACAATATTTCAAACCCTAACTTTCTACTCAAATCCTGAGCACATGAGGTTTGCCATGTGGCTTGACATGCTCCCCCATCCCCAGGTCACAGCATGCTAATGAGGTTGCTCAGTCTCAAGTCTGCAAAATAGCCTTTCCTGATATGGCTGCTTCTTTCATTATTGGGGGAGAAGATCCACTCTGTTGTGGACAAAATGATTAAGCCCTTTTCCCCTCCCTTGGTCTGCCTCAAACCGTCTGGTGTGCAATGCAGAGATGTGCCACAGAGCAGCATGGTTGCATAAGGCACTGGTACTATATGCCCGTGTCTAGGGTCTTGATTTCTATGATGATATCAGAATCTCACTTTCATTAAAAAAACAAATGTTTCCAGCCTTCATGGATGAAGTGAAATGTTTGAAAATGTGAACTAAGGGCAGGTCTACACTTCAGTCGCTGCATTGGCACAGCTGCAGTGCTTAAGTGAAGATGCTCCTATGCCGATGGGATAGTCTCCTGTCAGCATAGCTAATCCACCTACCCGAGAGGCAGTAGCTATGTCAATGGAAGAAGCTCTTCCACTGACACAGTGCTGTCTACATGAGGGGGTTGGAGCCAGTGTAACTGTGTCACTCAGGAGTGTGGATTTTTCACACCCCTGAGTGACATAGTTTTACTGACATAGGGCTGTAGTGTAAACCTGACCTAAGTGTAACTGATGCCAGTCTGAGTTTGCAGACAGCCTGAAACAATTGGTCCTGAGAGGCAGAGCTGGCTCCAGGTTTTTTGCCACCCCAAGTGCGCGCGCACGCACGCACGCACGCACACACACACACACACACACACACAAAAAGCTCGAGTGCCACTGGCGAAGCAAAAAAAAACCCAAAAAACAGAGTGCTGCCCCTTGAAAAGTGCTGCCCCAAGCACATGCTTCGAACTCTGGTGCCTAGAGCCGGCCCTGCTGAGAGATGTTAATAGCTCCATTCATCTTAACTCTGAAATCTGAAGCCATTGCATGGAGGAGTAGGACCATGGGGTATGTGTGTGAGTATTAAATGGGATGTAGCTATAATCCCATATTGCCTTAATTTTCCTGTGCAAAGCAGAGCTCTGCAATATGCATGTGGAGGTGCGTTTGTTTCTCATTACCTTATTTTTGAGTGCATACTTCGGCAATTTGAACATTCTCTTGATGTAGTTTGTGTAGAGCTCCACGTTTCCATATATGCAAAATTATTGTAATTTAAATAGTACATCTCAGTAAAAAGAACTAAGTACAAAGAGACTGTGGTTTTATATACTGTACTGAAATCATTACAGATAATCTGCTTCCTCACTTGCCTTCCTCACAAAGATATTGTAAGACTTAAGTGAATGCCTGTAAGCACTGGAAGAGCCTTTTGACAACAGTGTTAAGTATTGCTATTAATTATTTTATTACACATCCTGTTACAGAGCACTTTTAAAATAAAGATGGAATGTTTTTCTAAAAGATATACAGTAGAACCCCATTTATCCGATCAATCCTCCATTATCTGGGTCTCCATATTAACCGAACAATTAGCGCTCACGGTTCCAGAAGCAGGTGCTCTCTCCTGTGGCCGCTAGACTGTGCTACAGCCTTGTACTTTCCCATTCCCCAGATTGTCTGACTTTCTGATTATCCAGTCTGGCCACAGTCCCAATTAGATTGGATAAACGTGGTTCTGCTATTCAACAAGTTGTTGATTAAAATGTAGGAATCATTGGGTAAAATCTATGTCCTGTGTTATACAGGAGATTAGAGTAGAGATTTTAATAGTCCCTTCTGGCCTTAAACTCTATTAATCACTTAGGGCCCAAGCCTATATCACCGGAAGTCAATAGCAAAATTCAGATTGATTTCAGTGGGAACAGGATCGGGACTTAAAAGTGACCATTTGCTAGTCTCTGCATTGCACACAGAGGGACTTTAAAATTGCTTATATAGTCACTCTTAAGGCCTGCTCCTGCTCCTGCTGAAATCATTCTGAATTTATATGTATAAAAGGGATGAATTTACCATTAAATGTCCAGTAGTGCCCTTGACTACTTTCATGGCATTCTGTCAGAGGAAGTGTCAGTGTAAATACAGAAAATGCCAAATTTTAAGCTCCCTTAAGTTGAATAAAGGTATTACATCATTCTAGGCTTGGTAATAACCACAAAGGATAACAATAAACAAGGTTCGATAAGGTTTCTAATTAATCTAATCTCTAATATGATGAAAAATAATAATATAAAGATTGTTGCTCACTGAAGAAACCCCGCAGAGCCAGTCTGAACCTGACATCAGAAGATCAGGTTCCAAGTATCCTAAGGCTTCTCAATGCAGGCTCTCTCATAGTCCGTGATGGTGAATCCAATTCTTCACCTAGTTATTGTGTTTAAAATAGACAAACAATAGCTATTCATTCAAAGCTATCCATAGTCTCACCCATGTTAAATGCACACAGCACAGCCATGTTTGTCTCCCCCATCTCAGCTGCCCAAGCTTTGATTGAGCCCTTGTTTTTAATTGTATTTTGTGTGTTTAGATTTAAAAGTCTGTCTATATGAGAAGACATTGAGGAAAATCTGCCTCAGAGGTGAGATGTGAATTTAGTTCTGTCCTGTGGTCAGTTTGCTCTGTGGTGACTCTGGCAGTTGCTTCCTTGGTTTATTGACAGTTCTGTCGCCTGTGCTCACACATCTTCCCCTGCTAGCTCGTAGTTATAGGGTTTCAGAGAACATAGTTGTTATGGTTGAGGAGCATCAGTCAGTCTTTCAGGCAGTTAGAGCTAATTCCATAGAGGACTTTGGATCAGGACAGTGCATAGAGGGGAGCACCTGTATGATGTGTTAATGGTGGCCTGTGTGGCTTGGTAGACAGACTGTTGTGTTTTGTATTGGTGAAGCTTTTTCAGGGTATGAAGTTTTGTCTTCATTCTTAGATATCAGTTGCAATAATCAAGGTTGGAGATCATCAATGTGTGGCTCACTATAGTCAGATTTTTTTTCCAGTAGGAAGGAGAGCGGTCTTCTGGACACCCAGAGATGAAAGAGGGCATGTCTTTGCTGGTATGTTTATTGAGACTCCAAGGCTCCATAAGGACTCCTACGCTGCAGATCAACATACCAATCTGAAGGTATATGCTGTTAATAGAAGGGACATTTTAGAGGAGGTAGGTTGGCATCAGCATTCCCTCCCTTGTCTGCCAATTGTTAGTTTCTCAAACAGTTGTCCCTACACCTCCTTCCATGTGACTTCTTATGTGGTTTAATTTCCTAGAACTTATCCAGAAAGTCCCTATCCTCTGTCTGCTTTGAAATACTTCTTAACAGCTCTCTTGTTCCACACTGCCTCTACTCTTCCCTGATGTGTCCCTACTTGTCTTCCTGTCTGTCCATCGTTAGACTTCAAATAACTTCAGGCAGAGGCCATCCTTGTGGTAGGTACTTCCCAGACCCAATAATAAGCTCTTCGTAGTGCTTCTGTTTGCTCACCAATTTCACTTCAGTCTTGCCTGGGCTTAGGGATAGCCAGATGCTCTTCACCCTGATGTTGATTTCAGCTAGGATGGTGATAGGATGTTAAAGCGAGGTAGAGCTAAATGTATTCTGTGTGCTGCTAGCACTTCAGCCTAGGTTATCTCACTAATACCCTCCTATTGATAAGATCCAGGAGAGAACTGAACCTTGTGAGACTCCACATGTGAAGGCTCTGGAGGTGAAGGAACAGCCCATTATGACCATCTGGTTTTGGTCTAAGAGGAAAGTTTTGAGCAATTTTGTATAATTTTGCAATCACCCTGCTGAAGACAGGACTACAGAATCTGTTTAGCAATGGGTTCAGATGCTGCAGAGATTGCAAGCAGATGAACATGGAGGTAAATCACCTTTCAGTGGGCAGGCCATCATCCACCAGAGCAACAAATGTTTTCCCAATGCCATGGCATAGTGTAAAGCCAGACTGATAGAGCAATCCAGGATGCTGGTACTGACAGGCACCATTGCAGACTGTCTTTCCCTACCTTTTCAATTAGTTTGCTTAGAAAAGGGAGCAAGCCAGCACCCTGGTCAGCACCTCCCATTTATTGAGTTACATTGCATTTGCCCTCCAATGTGCCTGGTTCACACTGGCAGAAACCAACATAAAATGGGGGAGGGGGCAAAGGGAAATGTAGCACTTTATTGTCAAAGGAAAAAGGGTAATCTGAACACTACTTCTTCATGTTTACCATATTCACCATATTCTGAATGAGTGGCATAGAAAAGGGAGTAATTAAAAATCCATATCACTATTATTATGCAGTTTGACCTGTTTTGGCATGATTGGTAACCTCTGGACAAGAGAGGCCCAGGACTGTAACAGCAGGAGTGCTAGGGATTATAAGTGAGAGGGACAGCAGATTTAGGTTGGGTAGTTCTGTGCAGCACATATCTATAATGTATTTGTTTCAGGCCCGAGCTATTAGCTCCTCACAATGACTGTTAAATTATCTCTAACATTTTTAGTAGCGGGGGGGAGAAGGGAGAGAAAAGTAAAACATATTATGACAGATTTGAGCTTTTCATTGATCTACCATAAAAATGTATCTCATAGTGATTTCTCTCCTCTTCTCCCCGCCTGGTATGCATTTTAGTAGAAGTTGTATGGAGTACTTTTTGGCAAAGAACGTGAAAAATTCATTTTGTGAAAAAGAGCAGAAGACCAGGCTGAGGGATGGCTCCCTGTTCTCCAGACATTAAACTTCATGCCAGCTCTGCTAATACATTCTAAATCAAATTTATAAATCTCGGGGAACGGGTGAGGTAGTTTTTATGCATCAAGGACCATAGCTGGATTCCAATCAGTGAGTTCTCTGAGTCTAGAAACTATTTGCTTTCCTTGGCAAATAAGAGAGGGAGATATTCTTTAAAAGATTTTGGTTTTTGATTTTTAATACACAGGACTGCTTCACTGATGTGATGTTTATTCTTCATGACACATCAGTGCTATCAATTTTCATGTTATCTGTATTTTCTCTTTCTTAATAGAACAAATAGTTAAAAAATATAAACTTATTAAATCAGTGCAGCAGCTTGTATGGTATTACCCCAGGGGTAGGCAACCTATGGCACGGGTGCTGAAGGCGGCACGCGAGCTGTTTTTCAGTGGCACTCACACTGCCTAGGTCCTGGCCACCAGTCCAGGAGGCTCTGCATTTTAATATAATTGTAAATGAAGCTTCTTAAACATTCTGAAACCTTATTTATTTTACACACAACAACAGTTTAGTTATATATTATTGACTTATAGAAGGAGACCTTCTAAAAACATTAAAATGTATTACTGGCACGGGAAACCTTAAATTAGAGTGAATAAATGAAGACTCGGCACACCACTTCTGAAAGGTTGCCGACCCCTGTATTAACCTGTTCTTAAACTTAAACATCTGTTTTGTGAACCAGCTGAGCAAAACACATCTTGCTGCACTGCTAAAAGTATGATCAAATGCATCAAGGAGCATTCAAGAAATAATTTTTTTTGTTAACAATGGAAGTTGTAGTCTGTAAATAAATAGTGCTGTGTGAAATGTTCACAACTAATATTTGACATTCAGCCCAGGTTTGGTGTGAGAGATTTGCCTTTGTTCACAAAGCTTTTCCTGAATTTTGGGCTAAGCATCCGTCTCTGGGGATTTCTATCAATCTTTAGGCTTGAAGAAACTTCAGCAGTTTTAGATTTGCAGATAATTATTTTTTTGTTAAGGTGAAGGTTGGGAGTGCAATTTGAAGGTACAAATCCATACATGAAACTTGCAATTAGCAAAAACAAAAAAGAGGCATACAACAGTAACAACAAACCCAACTCTTAAAAAGTCAGGGAATTCAGAGTTTAGGTTTACATTTACAAAGAACCCAAACAATTGAAAGAAAGCGTATTAACAGTTAAAATACCCCAATCACCTTAACTTTGCTCTCATTTTCAACACTCTGACAAAATCAAACTCTAACTTACCATACCCACCCAAAACAGTCTGATCTTATCAGGATTCAGGAATACCAAAATGTAAAGCTAGAGTTCTTTATATTTAACTTTACAGTGTCTGTGCTGACTTTGGTCATCTTTATAGTATACACAGTCCACAGAAAATTTCAGATTAGACAAGTACTTTACTAAAGGAAATCATCCCCTATGCCTCTTCATTAAAGGCCCAACTGTGCGGGTATTCTGTGTCTTTTGGCCCACCGATGCCCTGGTAGCTGGACATATGCTGGGCTTACTAAACACTAGTATCTCAGACCATGGCATCTGCCACAGAAGGAGGCCTTATTTCCTTCTTGACAAGGAACTTCTTGCAGGAATTGTGTGCTGGACACACTCTATCCATACCATTATCCATTTTGCTAGCTTCCTTACCAGCAAGTCACAAATAAACTTTGTTTTCTATTATCCGGTCTCTCTTTCCCTCCCATGCTCTATCTAGACTTCCTGGCTCTGGTGCACCAGCTGGCCTTGTTTTCCCTCTGTTCATTCCAGCATGGTGGTAAGTCTGTGCTAAGCTAATTTTTGATCACTGGACTCAAGATTATTGGCATATCTGATTCCACACAAATGTGTTGTAATGTCTTGGTACTTTATGGCCTCAGTCTTGCCAAAAAGTCTTTCCTTTGGTGTCTTAGCATAGCTCTCAGTGCTGGCTGTTGGAGCATTGCCATTCTCTTGGGAATGCTGCAGTATTAGAGGCACCTTTCATTGCATGTGGGAATGTTAGCGTTTATGCCTTTCTGTTTGATTGCACTCAACAAATTGGAGGGTCAGGATTATCTTCCTTTGACAATGTGTCCCTTAATCTCTACCTTTATTCCGTTGAAGATGGTAACTTGTGGTTTAGCATGTAACAATGTAGAACTATGTGGTCACATATTAATCAACTTTTCTACATATCTTAGAAAGTTAAACTTTCATGTACACGGATTGTTTGTAAAGTCAGCTGATTATTTCACACAAATGAAGAAGTATTTAGTATTTCCTTCATTATTCTGATGCAATCATCAATCCTATACAAATATTAACCACACACAATAAGCCAAATTAATTCCTAGTCTAACTCCATTGAAATTACTGGAGTTACACAGATGAATTTTCTTGTTGAGTAACAATAAAGTATAAGTGCTGCATGAGGCGTGAGCAATAATCTGTTGTTGGATCACTGGTTTAGTAATGTCGGTGTTGAAGCAGGAGTGGCAGGAAGCGCAAAATACTTCTCCCTTCACTGAAAATGAAACAAGAAAATGTCTGTCACAGATCCTGCAAAGACTTGTGTACATGCTTAGTCCTATCTCTAAGTCAATGTCTCACTACTCACTGCACATGAACTTAATCATGTGCATCAGTCTTGGCAGGCTCAGGGTCTGTCCTGTTTTCTGTTGCTGTAATGTAACTGGGTAAAGATTATCAACCATATTAAACGCAAACCTTTCAGTAACATACTGTGCTTTTGTTCTTCTCATCCATGAGACCAAGTCTAAACATTCTGTTATTTTGAATTCCTTGTAACCATTGTCAGAGTTTGAAAAGCCCTTCACCTGCCTTAATGTAACCCGAGTTGAGCAATCCTCTACCACAGAATGGGGTTTAAGAACTTATTAAGAATATTAAATAAAGAGGCAAACACAGGTGCATGACTTCTGGCATCCATCTCATTTGCATAATAGCCAGCTAATTGTTGTGGAGACTGGTTAGTTAGCCAAGCACAAAGAGATAACAGCACCACATTTAAGTATGTTTCCTTACAACTTTCTTCTTTGAAAGTGTATTGTTTCAAACTGGAAGTTGCTAATCCAGTATTTACTAGGTAGAGTGCACAGGTGTGTATTTTTTTTCCCAATTAATTTAAATTTATTTTACTGGAGTATTTTGTTTAAATCTTATTTCCAACAATGGGTCACATTCTGCTCTCAGGTACATTAAATGTAACAGAGCAGATTTTGGCCCTCGGCCTCCCTTCCCCTCAAAGGGAAATCACTTTCTCTCACATGATCTCTCTTTTGGGTGCCGGACTGTGAAATAGGAGGAGGAATAAGGAATGCTAAATACATTTTGTATTGACTGATTAAAAAATATTTTATACAGCTTGTCTGCTAACAAGTTTTTTTCCCCTCTGCAGGAGGCAGAATGCATTCAGAGGACTCCAGTTTATCCTGTGAAAACATTCAGTGATCCATATTTTGATCTCAGTTCTCCCAGTATAAATGTGGAGTAGCTCCTCTGAAATCAGTGTAAATGAGATCAGAATCTGTCCCAGTATGTCTATAAGAGCAATGTGACAATAACAGGGAGTAAAGGTTGGCATGCGGCTGAGTCCAGTTTCTCTAAAGAGTATTTTATCTATTGTAGTTCATGCAGTAGAGTAGATTTTTGAGTTGATAGTTATGCTAAATTCTGTGTTATGTTGAAAACTGAGGTTCTCTAATTGTCAAATGTAGTGCTGGGTCTTACGGAGAAATTTTGTTTTGAAGACAGTTGCATGAAATCAAAAAAAGGGCTGGTGTGTTTGTGTACACACACACTCACCCTCTGTCTCTCTTTCTCTGACTGTGGAAGTGTCTATAATTCTAAAGCTGGGGGCGTGGTCCCCCTGCTAGCTTACACGTACACGTACTTCCATCAAGCTAACGCAAGTACAAGTAGCAGCGTAGCTGTGGTAGAAAGGGTAGTTGCAGGGGAGGCACAGCTTAGCCATGCCGAGCACACACCCACTGGTTTCAGGCGGGTTTGTTCTCGGCATGGCTAAGTCTTCCCTCCACTGCCACTACCCATGCTGTTGCAGCTACACTGCTATTTGTATCGTCACTAGCTCAGTGAAAGTTATCACAGGTACGTGAACACAAGCAAGGGACCCATACTCCTACTTCACAGAGCAGATGTCGCTTAAGAGTCCTGCAGCTGTGTATGGGGAATAAAGGTGGTTGTGTGATCACAGCAATGTACTGGCCGTCTGGATTCCTGGGTGCTGGGGCTCTCTGTGGGACCATGGGGAAGTTGCTGAGTCTCCGTGGTTCAGTTTTCTTATCTTTAATATGTGATTAAAAATAGGTTTCTACCCCATGCGGCATGTTTTGAGGCTAAACCTATTCATGTTTATTTGTATTATGTAGTTGGAGTTTCTCAGATAGAAAACTGCACAAAACTTTAAAGTATTTTTGCTAATAGATAACTGAAGATATCACGGCAATAGCTTACCATACTATCATAGTGAAGAATTTTGAAAATTGAGCATGAATGAAAATTGCAATTCAGTAATAAGTAATCATAGTGTATTATTTGTCTTAACAAAGTGTCCTTGCATATTGCTGTTCTTGGCCTACTGTATATCAAGGGCTTAATCCTGGAAAGAATGAGCACTTTGACCCTGATCCACTTAAGCATATGCTTAAGTCCCATAGCTGTCAATGCATTTGGAGGCACAGTGGTATGACCTCGGACTAATGATGTAACTTTTAGAACCTGAGTTTCCCCATCTATACAATAGTGTTAGTGATATCTACTTTGTAAAGTGTTTTACAATCTAGGGATGGAAAGTTCTATTTAAAGGCTAAGTGTTGGGAGTTCTTTGTCAGTCCAAACTCCTATAGAAATCGGTGGGAGTTTGGTTTGAGTAAGGATTGAAGAAAGATCAGGGCCTCTGTTTGCATGGCTAGTTAAAGCATTGGACTTTGTGGGGGAAAGGTTGCAAGTGTAGTGGGGTTTCTTGCTGATCTATTCTGTTGTGAATATTCAACAAGTGGAGTCCAGATCTTGATAAGTAACTTAATTTTCATGGATAAGTTTCTCCATTACTAATAATATCCCAATCCCAAGTTCTAATATGTTGCCAAAACTGTTGTCTCATGCTGTTAAAATGCATAATAGTTATAGGTATTTTCTTTTCTTTAAAATTGATTAATGTTCTTATTTGATCTAAAAAAAAAAGGTAAAATTTATAGTAAGCATCCTGTACAGTACAATCCAAAGATTCATGTAGTTTTCATAGGTTTGATGTCTGAGTTGCTTTGTTTTGATTTACGGTTCTTTCACCCAAACCACTTGTGAAAAAATATATGTAAGAAGATTAGAGGCTCCCACAACCACGTCTACACATATATCTTTATAAAAGAGCGGCTGCAGTTAGAAAACCTTAGAGTCCAATATGATTTGAAAACATCAGGAGTGAATGCAGAGATACTTTTGGGTGACACCATTGCTATATTCATTAACTGCCATCTACATACCTTTTAGTATCACTTTCGCAATTATCAGCAATGAGATGGTGCCAGATCCTGGCCTGCAGTTAAGACTGCCCTGTGTTGCTCTGGTGGCTTAGATTAGCCCTAAGGTTACCCTACCTGACCTTGGATGTGCAACAGAACGCAGCTATGAGAATTGTCACAGGAGTGGTGAAGTAAACACTGATAGTCTGTCTCCCTGTCCTCGCACATATCTTACCGCCATCCCTCCAAAGAGAAGCAGCAATAATGTGAGAATACGACTGTAGGATAACAAATGCAGACTTGCCCATCTACGAAGACCTCCACCCCAAGATGCCACCTTAAGTCTAGGAACTTCTTGTTAGTGGCCAAAACTCTCAAAACATTGGGACTGTCACTAAAAGACAAGTGTCAGTGGGTGTGAGAAAAACAGTAGAGTCAAGAATTGAGACCTCATCATAGATCATACAAACTAACCACCTGGCTTCACTATGCCAGGTAAGATATGGATCACAGCGAATCTCATGTGGGCGATTGTAGTTGCCTAGTGCACAAATGGAAAATGAAGGACAGCCTGACGTGTGAATGTGGAAAAGACACCCAAACACACCTAGTTGCAGGTTGATCTTCTCCATTGAAAGAAATGGTGGCTCACATTCTGTTGTGGCTTTTTTACAATGCATTGCCAGTGCAAAGTGGCCCTAAAGCTGGTATAGATCACCCAAATAGAAGGCAAGCTTCTTCAACGGCACAGAGCAGGCTCCTACACACTCCTACATTTGGGACAGTTAGAAGCCAACTCTAGGTCTGAAGTCTGCTCTCATTTATGCTGGGGCACTGGACTAGTGCAGAGTCAGTCCAGAATTAGGGGAGCACAAAGTGGTTTACAGTCAATTCTGAAATACCCTTCCGTGCTTTTGAGTTGTGCTTTGCTGCCCAGCTGTGCTAAGGATCTGGGCTACTGTTAACATGCCAGAAACAAAGTCTATAAATTGAAGTGCTGGATCAAATTTTTCCCTCCAAAAGGTGTGTTTCATGACAAATAAAGTGGAAGCAGCTTCAGAGAATCCAGTAGTGAAACGCAATATTTTGAATTGCATCTTGAAAACAACTACTACACTGTAACTGTATCCAGAAATTAATATATATGTCCCCTTTCAGTGCACAGTCAGCCTGCTGCCTACTGTAGACCCAGTGCCGTGCGTGATATGTTGCAGGATCGGGGCCTGTGTTCTTAAAACTCTGTTTTCACAGTTATTCCATTTTTAACTGAACCATAATAGTTAGCCTATCATTAAAACTGACCACTTGGATCAAGAGATCTTAATGTTATCTTTGTGCAAATATCAACATCTGCCTTAAGAGATCTTAATGTTATCTTTGTGCAAATATCAACATCTTCCTTTCAGATGTGAGCTCTTTGGGGTACAAGTGGGCTTGGTTGTACAGCACCTAGCACACTGAGGTCCTGGTCTATGACTGGAGCTCCTAGGTGCTACTGCAACACAAATAAATAATAATAAAATTATTATCCTTAAAAAACTTAGAACAATATTAATGCCTAGCTCTTATCTGGTCCTTTTCATCAGGAGTGTTTCTATAGAGCTAGATCTATTCCCTAATAGTTGGCTTTGCTAAAAAATATGAAATTGTCCTCGGTGAAAATAAACACACTGTATCCCTTCACTGTCTTTTCTCAACATATATCTCCCACTGAAGTCAATAGGATTTTTGCCTGAGTAAGGACTGCAAATAGTGTTCTTTATTTTTAATCCAAAAAGTATAATATTCAGGACAAAGTCACCTCTTGATATATTGTAAACTATGTTAACCACATTAGGCAACACTCTCAAATACTTTTTTTTTAAAGCTGGCAACAGCAGTTTTTATGAACTTAGCCCTGAGCTGATAAAGGAACTTTCTTTTTTTAAAGGTTGTGAATGTTGGATAATTGACAGAGCCATGTTGCTGGTAGCTCTCTGTTAACTGTTTGAAATAACGGTGCCAATGTTTTGTCAGGTGTGGGCTTCTCAGTGCAAGCCAAAGCTGGGATAACCATGGAAACTGTTCAAGTGAAGGGTATAATCAACCATAATATTTTTTAAAAAATCATTTACTCCATGGAGTTTTGAATATCATGTACCAAGTGTAGTTTTTACAATTACTTGTTCATTTCATTAAACAATAAAATATGTGGTATTAAGGTCCTTACAAAGGTATTTCCTGTACATTAGATTATGTAAGTAGCAATCAAAAATTTTTATAGCAAATTTCTCAACTGAGTACATGTCAAAATGGCTAAGAGTTTTAAACTTTTTTTAAAAATAACTTCCTAATCCAATTACTTTTGATAAAGGATAGGTAATTTGTAACAGTCACATAATGTAAATTTATTTGAAATGGTACATTGAGCAAAATAGAAATATACTGTATATGCATACAGCTCTTCTACACATTCATAACTACACACCATGAGCATAATCTTGCAGGTAGGAGTTCAATGTGTGTGTGTGTGTGTGGGAGGGGGTATTCAGTTAGCTTTAATGGGGATAGGATTCATCTTTAAAAATTTCAGAAAGTGACCAGCAAATATTGGGCCCATTCTTCCATCAGAAAGATGGGTATTACTATTACTCCTTACTGTAAACGTAAAGCTTTTCTTTTAAATTTTCTCTGTATAGTGTATTCTTTAAAAGGTTTTATTTAATATTCTTTTAACATAAAAAATGCTGTGGAGGGAGTGGGGGAGAGTACTTTTCTCCCTAGAAAGACCACATTTCCCAGCTCTTTCAAAGCTATTGTGAAGACATCAGCAAAGTGTCTGATTGAGAGCCTGATTGAAATCATTGAGCCTTTTCATTCATTTTAGGACATCTGGTCACCCTAAACTGACTGATTGTATAGGGACAGTCCCAATGTTGGGGTCTTTTTCTCATATGGGCTCCTATTACCCCCCACCACCTGTCCCGATTTTTCACGCTTGCTGTCTGGCCACCCTAAGTGGGTTTAGGATCAAGACCTGGATGCCCCAAATAAACAAGATACTGAAAGGAGACATTTCAGTACACTTTGAATGCTGTTTTTGTTTCTTATCTGCAAATAGCACAGCTCTCGCAGCCCATGCAGTCCTTCCCAGTGTGACAGCATGCACTTTGCTGATCTCTTCACAATAGCTTTGAAAGAGCTGGGAAATGTGGTCTTTCTAGAGAGAAAAGTACTCTCCCCCACTCCCTCCACAGCATTTTTTATGTTAAAAGAATATTAAAACCTTTTAAAGAATACACTATACAGAGAAAATTTAAAAAAAAATGATTTTAGGCTCCAGTTCATTCCAGAGCTGCTTATTGTGTCATACCAGAGCGGATGATACACAGAAGACCTGTATTTGACAAATCTGAAACAAACTAGAAATCCCCTCAATCTGCCCCTCACAATGCTTATTTGAGAATATAGCACTTTTCTTTCAAATGCAGTAGTATCATTTTTTACATAATGGTCCAAACTGCCTCTGGATATATGTGTAGATTTCAGTGAGGGCCTGTGTAGATTTCAGTGAGGGCCTCTCATGAATATCTGGGCTCCAGTCTTGCCCTCCGTAATCTAATTTCAGTGGGAGCTTTGCCTGTGTATGGAGGGCAGGACTGGGTCTCTGAGGAAAGGGTTTGGCCCAATATTTGCAGGACATTAACATTTTCCCTCCCGTTCATCATTCTGTTTAAATCAATAGACCTGATGCTGTTGAGCTTGATTTAGATGAGAGATACTTAACCTCGATGTTTTATTAACTAACGTAGTCACAATGTAATCACAAGGCATCATTCCAACTTAATGTCATTATTTATTGTTACAGTATCATGACAAAAAATAGCACAATGCAATGGTGTCCAGCCCTGGTATCAGGATTACTTCCTGTATCTCTGCCCGCCAACATACCTTCTCTTTTTTTCTCCCCACCTCATCACATTGTAGCTGGTCAGATGGAGACTCTCTTCTTTTCCCCTTTTTTCTGGGTGCTGGGATAGTTAGTGGCAATCCTGGTCTGAGTTTCAGCAGCCCTATGCATGTTTCACATGTGTCAGGCAAATTTAGACTCTTTGTTCTGCCAGAGACCAGGTATAGCATGTGCAGTGCTGCTCAAACTCGTACATTTCAAGAACCACTCGGAGATTCTGACTGAGCTACCTGTGGCTGCCGAGCCACAGGCTAAATATCACTATAGATAATAATTTGCTGTGGAGATGAGCAGCATTCTGTGGAGCTGCAGAAGACACTACACTTAGGGTGACTAGATGTCTCAATTTTATAGGGACAGTTCTGATATTTGGGACATTTTCTTATATTGGCACCCCCTACACTCTGTCCCAATTTTTCATACGTGCTGTCTGGTCACCCTAACTACACTGAGAAATAGATTTTTTTTCAAATTCACAATTCAAATAATGGAACACAAACCAGAGGATCACTACTTTTTATGTGGCCCCCTTTACCACAAGATCTGAGCATCTCACAGTCTTTTAAATCTATTTATCCTTCTTATACCACCCCTTTTGAGCTTGTGAAGTAGTATTTTAAAGTTAGGGATCTGAAGCAGAAAAGACTAAGGTCCAGCTCCACAAAGGTATTTAGGCTTGTAGCAGAGCAAAGAGTCACTGGCACAGCACCTCCTGCTGGTTGTCCTGGGAATTAGCTCAACTCCAATTTCAGCACACCTTCTGCTGGCCAGTGTCTCACCTGCCTCAGGCCCCCATGTGCCTCCTGGACCCCAGTGCCCCCTTACCCTTGGCTTCCCACATGCTGGATCTCCCCTCTCAGGGGAACCCCCAACCCTCTAAACCCACCTTGCCTCAGTGGCTACTGCCAGTCATCGTCTAGCCGCCTCACTGGGGCAACTGCAGTCTGTAAAGGCCACTCATCATTGGCCAGGGGGTCAGACCAGCTGCCTCTGCCTAACCCCAGGCTGCAGCTCTGCAACCCCAGTACCAACTTTGGCCTTTAGCAAGGCCTCAGCCTGGGGAGTTGCAAGCCTGGAGCTCCCCAGCTCCTTTTGCCTTTCCTCAGCACTGCTCTAGTCCTGGTACCCTGCGCTCCCTGGCAGCCAGATCCTTCTCCCTCTACCGCTAGAGAGAGCCTGAGCCCTTATAACAGGGCCGGGTGTGGCCTGATTGGGGCATGACCCCAGCTGTGGCTGCTTCCCCAATCATCCCAGCCTTCCTCCACCAGACCGGGGTGACTGCACCGATACAAGACTCCTAACTTCCTTTGATTTACCTAAGCTCACAAACACAGTCTGCAGCAGATAAGGGAGTTAAAGACTGTTAGTTATGTGGCAGGTGTGTGTAAATGAGCCACAGCTGCTTTCTAACAACTTTATATGAGAATATGCACACTAGCCAGACTGTCTACTGAGCTGCAACATATTGTCTACTTTTAAAAACAACAGTGAGACCATTAGATGCTCTTCTCATTATGTCAATTTGATAAAAAAAAATATTCTCTAGGTCCACAGGCTTTCTAAAACGAAAATTGAGTTGCTCCATTTCCAACTGTGACTTCACTGCTATTTTTTTAAAAAAACCCATATGGTATAAGAGGTAAGAAAATCAAGTAAATGAAACCCCAGGGAATGATAACAAAATGAAAAAGGCAACTTGGCCCAATCAAAATAAGAATCACGGAATACTAACCTAGTTCAAAAAGAAATTTTTGTTCTCTTTATATATAAACATCCCAGTAGTTGAAGACTGAATCAGCACCCATCAGGAGGTACAGGAAAAAGACTTCTAAACTGGAAACCTGAAAAGATGTGGGTTTTTTTCCCCCTCCGAATAAGGATGAAAAAATAGTATAGACACAGTCTTACACTAAGAGTGGGTTTGCATGAGAGCTGATGGTGTCCTAATAGCAATATGAAGTATTGTCAAACAAGAAATGTATTTATGGAAATAAATTTGTTGTTAACATCTCTGAATGTCAGCACCTTGAGTCTCAGGAAGAGCCACCTCCTAAACTTTCCTGTCTTCACAGATCATCGGCCCTGAATGCATCTCTTACTTTCCTGTCTTCTAATGTACGTTGTGCCAGCTAAAGGGGTTGGATGGTTAAAAGAAAATGAAAATAGAAAGGGTAAAGTTTTCTGACCAGAAAAAAAGGAGAGGAAGGAAAAGGCAGGACTTCCACTCCCCATAGGGTTCTACTTTCCCAATTCAACTCCTGCTGAAAAGTATGCCTGTTATTTTCTCTAAGCTGCATTATTTAATTTAAGCACTGTCCGCAGTGAAGGGCTTTGCACCGGGGATGCTAATGCTACTAATACTTGCCCCCTCTCATTTCTGTTTGCACAGGAAAAACCTTTCATATGTGTTCGTGATAGAAGAAGAAATAAGCAAGGCTATGTTAATTCAAGAACTATAGTTGCAGAGCATTTGCTAGAAGGTTGCTAATAGTATTATCTTATAAACCATTCAACCAAAGTATGGTATAAACCACAGCACTCCTATAGCACAGCTTGGTTAAATAATTTAGATCACGGTTCATAGCTTTCTCTGTTCTGTTCAAGGGAACCATATTAGTTGAGTTGAGAGGAAGGTTGGTGTTGTGTTCAAGGCAGTGAGCTAGAACTGAAGAGGTTGGAGTTCAGTTCCTGACTCTGCCCTTGTAATAGAAATAATCATACTTAGAACCCTGCTTACGTGAACTGTGTTTAAATGTAGTTCTGGAATGGCTATGGGCAGGCTCTAAATGCCTAGAAAATTGAAGGAAGAATAAATAGTCCTGGCAAAATTAGTCTCTTGGTGCACCAGGAGGGATGAGAGGGCACAACGGGAGAATTGAGGTCAGGCACAACAAAGTTGATCTGGTACCTCTGAAGTCAATGGACACTGAATCAGGCCCAGTGTGAAGAAACATAATCAAACCACATTCTCTCTCCTGACAGACTTTCCTGAACGTGTTTTCAGTTCTTTACTCTTCCTTTGCAACACAGGGATCAATAGCCATGAAGATGTTTTTTTAAAAAAGCAAACAAACAATGCTGTGTTCAGCTAAAAAAAAAATTGCCACTCATTTGACACTTAGCCATGTGCGCACTTGGTAATTCTCTTCAGAGGCTGCCTTTCACAACGATAATGCCATGAGATAATGCGGGCTCATAAAAAGTGGCAGCATTGTAAAACACTCTTCAACGAGTATATTGAGGCCTGAAATGAATGGCAGGAGTGGTTCGAAGTGGTGAGTGATAAGCACATTGCATGATAGGGTTACCTGTGTTATGCTATAATTACACACCTAACTTGCAGGCTAATAATTAAACACAATTTTTGATTTTTAGCTTATTGACATTGCTTCTCCCCTATTTTTCAAGGGCAGTGGCAAACTGCATGATTCTGTGCAGTGGAGTATTTACACACAGGTATACACATTTGTAACCCTGCAGCTTTTTAAGGAACTTACTCCAGCTTTTTGAGGAAATAACTTTTTTTTGGTATTTATTTAAACAAGGTTTTTCAGGTCACCGAGTGTTAAATAAACCTAGTTGAATAGGAGCAGTGCACGGTGGAGGCTGCAGAATTCCTCACCACAGGCTCTTTTCCCTCCCTTCACTCCTCCCATCCTTGGGAACTTGCTCGCATAGGCCAGCAGGAAGATGGCACAAACATTTCTGTAGCCTTGATGAATTCCAAACTAGTCACACCCCAAGTCTTCAGTCTGTTTATGTGCGAGGGAGCTTTTTCAGAGTGGAATGTGCTTGATCTTTTCTCTGAAATGATAGTAACACAACTCTAAGAATGTAAAAGTTGCTATGCCAGGGGGAAAAAAACTACTTGCTCCTGTCTTTAGCAGTGGCTTATATCAAATAACTCTAAAGACTGTGCAAAATACTCATAATACATGCAAAGCCTTATCTGCATGAGAAAATTGCACCATTTTAACTTAACCTAATTTCTAAACCAATTTAATTAAATCAGTGCAACCCCCTGCTTGGGCACCCTTAATTTAATCTATGTGACTGGCTTGTTTAGCTCAAACCAAGTAAATGAGTAGAGGTACTTGGGTCAACGGTGTCCTACATAAGATTACATGCAGGAATTTGGTGTAGTATTTCTATGTGCTCATAGGTCCTTGAATAGTTATTTTACAGCTTTTGCAGTGGTGTGGGTACTATGAGATTGCTATTCAGGTAAAGTGACACAGATTATTAATTTATTTTTAAAAAATGTATCCATTGATTTGAAGTAGGCTTTGCAGTCGGATGGGTTCTAGTCACTATAGGTATGCTAGTCTGTTCAAGGACCCTTTTCAGAGAGTGAATCTCTCTTCTTGGCATGAACAGTGAGCCTGAGCCTTAGTAACTTATTGTAACTTTACACTTATGTAACTACAACTTTTATTGCTCCTGTTATGACACAGTGGCCTTGATAGTCCAGATTGATATTGACTGACAGTGACACTCCCTTGCAATAAACATTTTAAGGTGGCAAATACCCTCAGTACAGCCATTTCCTATCAGATTTCCTAGCAGCAGTCCTGCTAAAACTTCGCTGCTAAGCGCACGTCCAGACTAACCCGCGCCATCGGCGGGTTAAAATCGATTGCTCGGGGATCGATATATCGCGTCTAGTCTGGACGCGATGTATCGATCCCCGAGCGCGCTTACATCGATTCCGGAACTCCATCAACCCGAACGGAGTTCCGGAATCGACACGGAGAGCCGCGGACATCGATGCCGCGCCGTCCAGACGGGTGAGTACCTCGATTTTAGAAATTCGACTTCAGCTACGTTATTCCCGTAGCTGAAGTTGCGTATCTAAAATCGATTTTAATACCTAGTCTGGACGTGGCCTAAGTGTCTGGAAGCTGTTTCTGTCTTATTAAGGTGCAGATTGGTATGGACTGCTCTGTTCCTCGTGGGTGCTGATGTCTGTTGGATCCAGCATGGGCCTTGTACACTGCAAGACCAGGGCTCTATTTAGCAGTAACATATTGTTTCTGCTGCCTGGAGCTCAGTCCAAAAGCAAATGCAGAATTCTAGAAACTGTACTTTCTGCCTGCAGTGAGAACCATTGCAGTCTTAAGCACAAGGCTAAGCTGCAATATGTATCAATAGCAATAACAAAATCAGACATCACTTTATACAAATAATGCATTCTGTAATATTCATACTAATAAGGTAACCATGCTTCAGTGTCAGTAAAAGATGTGGCAAACATACCAGTATCATATCAGCACTCAGCTGAAAGTGCGATGAACACATGGATATTTCATGCAGAATACACAGTCAAATAGATGTTACTTGTTTCCCTTATTTGCCAATAGGTAGATGGATACTCAAATCTGACTTTCCCAAAGTTCATGGGATATTTGATATTTGATTGAGTGTGCCAGTATAAGGACAGTGGATTTTAACAAACTCCTAGAACTCATGACTAAGGTCCCATGGGAGGAAAATTCTAATGGAAAAGGAGTTCAGGACAGCTGGCAGTTTCTCAAAGAGACAATATTAAAGGCACTACAGCAAACTATCCTGATGCAAAGACAAGACAGTAAGAATAATAATAGTATAGTAATAGTAGGAGGCCAGCATGGCTACATTAGGAACTCTTTAATTACTTGAAAATCAAAAAGGTATCCTACAAAAAGTTGGAACATGGATAAATTGCAAAAGATGAATACAAAAGAATAGCACAAGCATGTAGGGACAAAATCAGAAAGGCTAAGGAACACAATGAGTTATACCTAGCTAGGGACGTAAAAAGAAATATGAAGATGCATTAAGAGGAAGGGGAAGAAAAGTGTGGGTCCACTAGTTAGCAGGGAATGAGAGCTAATAATGGACAACACCAAGAAGTCTGAGGTGTTTAATGCCTATCTTGCTTCAGTTTTCACTAAAAAAAAAAAATTAATTGTGACCAGATGCTTTACACAATTAATATCAACAACAAGCAAGAAGGAACACAAATCAGAATAAAGAAAGAACAGGTTAAAGAATTTTCAGACAAGTTTAGATGTTTTCAAGTCAGCAGGACCTGACAAAATTCACCGTAGGGTACATAAGGAATTTGCTAAGCTCAGAACATGAGCAATTTTCTTTGGGAACTCATGGCGGATAGATGAGGTCCCAGAGAACTGGAGAAGGGCAAACATAGTATCTGTCTTTAAAAAGGGGAACAAGGACCTGGGAAATTATAGACCAATCAGCCTAACTCTGATACCTGGAAAGATATTGGAATGAATTATTAAACAATCAGTTTGTAAGCACCTAGAGTATAACGGTGATAAATAATAGCCAACATGGATTTGTCAGGAACAAGTCTTGCCAAGCAGACCCAATTTCTCCCTTTGACAGGGTTTCTGTAGTAGACAGGGGCAAAGCTGTAGACTTTTTATTTTTAGTAAAGCTTTTGACACAGTCCAACATGATATTCTCATAAGCAAACGAGGGAAATGTGATCTAGATTAAATTACTATATGGTGCCTGCACAACTGGTTGAAAAACCATTCTCAAAGAGTAGTTATCAATGATTCACTATTAAACCGGGAGGACGTACCTAGTGGGGACCCTCAGGAGTCAGTCCTGGGTCTGGTACTATTCAATATTTTCATTAATGACTTGGATAATGGAGTGAAGAGGGTTTTTATAAAATTTGTGGTTGAGAACAAGCTGTGAGGGATTGCCAGCACTTTGGAAGACAGGATTCAAATTCAAAATTACCTTGAGAAATTGGAGAATTGGTCTGAAATCAACGGGATGACATTCAGTAAAGACAAGTGCAAAGTACTACACTTAGGAAGAAACATCAAATGCAATGGGAGAATAAGAAGATAGGTGGTAGTACTGCTGAAAAGGATCTGGGGGTTATAGCAGATCACAAATATGAGCCAACAATATAGTGCAGTTGCAAAAAAGAAAAAAAGGCTAATGTCATTCTGGGGTGTATTAACATGAGTGTCATACATAAGACAAGAGAAAAGATATATTCCACTCTACTTGGCACTGGTGAGGCCTCAGATGGAGTATTGTGTCCAGTTCTTGATGTCATATTTTTAAGCTTTAGAGAAATTGGAGATAGTCCAGAGACGAGCAACAAAAATGAAAAAAGGTTTAGAAATCTGACCTGTGAGGAAAGATTAAAAAAAAAACTGAATACGTTTAGTCTCAAGAAGAGAAGACTGAGGTGGTGGGGACCTGATAAGTCTTCAGATATGTTAAGGACTGTCATAAAGAGAACAGTGATCAATTGTTCTCTATGTTCACTGAAGGTAGGACAAAAAGTAATGGGCTTAATCTGCAGCAAAGATGATTTAGCTTAAATATTATGGAATGCTTTCTAACAATGAGGATAGTTACGTACTCATATAGGTTGCCAAGGGAGTTTGTGGAATCTCCATCATTAGAGGTTTTTATAAACAGGATAGACAAACACCTCTCAAGGATGGTCTATGTACTCTTGGTCCTGCTTCAGCATAGGGGGATGAACTAGATGATCTCTCGAGGTATCTCCCAGCCCTACTTTTTTCTGATTCTATGATAGTGTGGTGGTGTTTGCTGATCTTGCTAAAATTCCGAATAAATGTCTTTTTTTTTTTCAATTGTGTAGATGGGAATACTTGTCTCCAAAAAGAGTAGGCTAGATTTTCATCAAATTGTGACCCACATGTTTGAAATTATGAGCAGTCCCAGAAAATGTATGTGAAATTGCTGTTTGACCACATCAGAGGTTGGACCTATTTGAGATAATTATATTAATGATTCTGGGTGCTTAAAAAGGGTGATGTAATAACTGTCTATTGGATTTATGTTCATAATGGTGGGAAGATAGTGGGGATGTGTGCATTTTGGAGGCACCTTGGTATTCTGCCTCCTACTTTTTTAAATGTTCCATGAGTTAGGTATAGAGGGATCATGATAATTTGTCCTTTTAATCTACCTGTTTTCCTGCTATTTGATTTAAGACATAGATACGGCTTGCTATATGCTAGTATGTTCTGCTGTAGAGATAGTATCATACTTAGAAATAATTATAAAAAACTCTGAAGGTTTAATTGTTGGAAAAGTGGTTCAAATGATTTGAAATCTAAAATGTTGATCTACTGTTGATAACTTTACTTTGCTCATGGATTATATGGAAGTGTCCGGGTAGCTAGAAATAATAACTAGACAGGACAAGGATGTTTTGATGCCCCATTTATTTTTCCTTCATTACACTGTTCTATTTGAAACATTGTGGAATAGGCAGTTGACACAAGAGGTCCTTCCTGACATGGTACACTACATAGATGAGACTGAGAGATATAGTTGCTTTTATTAAAACATTCATATTGATAATATTTTCAGTGGGAGAAAGTTATAATATTGTCTTGTTTACAGACTTATACTGAACTAGGGGGCACTGTTTGACCTTTGGCAGCCTATCGGAGAAGACTCCAATAAGCAACCACAGTTTTAATGTTGAAAAGCAGAACAAATCTCTTTAGTTCTTACATCAGTTGGGTGTGGGAGCACGAACCTAAGAGTCTGTTACGATTCAGACACGTTCTTCTCTCCTGTAAGGCCTCATCCAAAGCAAATGTAAGTCAATGGAAGAAATCCCATTGATTTCATGGGGTTTTGGATCAGACCCATAAAATTTGTATAATTTGTTTAAAAACAGCAATTGTTTGTTGAAGGTTTTTTCAAAGGTTCAGTGTGGGTTTCTATTTATCTGGTGTCAGGCTTTCGTTCCTAATTATTGTCTAATTTCTGGGGTACCTCTTCAAGACTCAAAAGGCAATAAGTAATTTTTAGGATTTAGTAACATTTCTGCACCATTTGTTTCATTTTTTTATGGAGCAAAAAGAAACATTGTTCCTGTTAGCATTTGAAGATTCAGAATGGGCACAATGCATGATTATGGTCAACTAAGTTCATATGTCCAGGTGCTTCTGCTCCTGATAGTAGAGAAGTAGAAAAACCAGCAGAAGTATTAAGAACCTGAATAAAATGTGCTAATGATGTTCTTCCCTTCACTTTATAAAAGAACATGTTTCTGTGCCCTATAATCCTAATCCAATGCCCTTCCAGTGACTTCAGTGAGCACCAGATTAGTACTCTGTGTGATAGGTTGCTGACTGAAAGGTCAAGCGTAGAGTAGCCCATGTTTAAATTTACATCTACAGGCTAACAAAAGTTGATATGCTTATGTAAGTATGGCATTAGCCACACCTTGCCTAGGTGTAACATATTTGTTTTCATTAATCCTGATGTACTAGGAATCACACAAATGAAAGTATCATAAATCAAGGTTTTCTGCACAGCATATCTTGGCTAATGAATTATTATTTTTTAAATTGGTATGACATGTACAATTATAGCATAAGGAATGTAAGGTGCTTAGAATGGTTTAATCAAAAAAATTAAGCTCTTTAGGGCACTATCTGTTGTCTTTTTCCATATAAAAACTCCCTGCAGCTAAAACAAAAGGGAATAAGGGATATTGTTAAAATGAAAGCCTTACTTAACACTTTATGTTTTGGATCCTTTAACTGTTTTCCCTTCTTTTCTGTACCATTAAGAAAAGTTTTAAAATATTTTAATGGTGTTTTTGCCATGGGACTAAGCAGGCTGTGGTCTCTGTATTAAAAAACCTGAACCCTGTTTGACAGTTTAGTGTTATAAAATGACAGGGTTGTATAAACAGCTTTGACTCTCTGGGCCCATTTATTCCATAAATATTAATACAACAGGACTGCTACTTTAATCTATATCTGGACAGCACCAAGCAGAATGGGGTTCTGACCACTGATTATTACTGTAATAATAATAATTAATACACATTCTTTTTTTTTCTAGAACATTATCTAGTGCAGGAAAAGAGCTGAAGGATAATTTTCTGAAGGCATTGGCAGAAAGGGAGGAAGCCAACCGCAGTGGGAAAATGGCTGTGAGTACATTTGAGATCCTATAATAATAAATAATTTGAAAAGTTATATCTAAAGCTACCATCTTTACCTTGTAGCACATATTGCATTTTTCATGAAAACATCTATTAGTGTAATTTATAGCAAACCTATTATTTTCATCGAGTAATACAGTTTAAAAGTTCTGTCTGTTTGGGAGAGGTTCCCTGAGGACTGGAAAGTGACAAATGATACTATAGGCCTATTTTTGACAAAATGCATGAAAAGACAAACCAGGAATCTACAGACAGGTACATTTAACGGTATTGGTGGAGCAAATCCTGGAAAACATACAAAGGGATGTAATAGGAGAACACCTAGAGAAATACATTTTGATTTTGGATACCTGTTAAGGATTTAGTCACCAATCTTGTGGCTACTTAAGCACGCATATAACATTACACACACGTGAATGCTGTGGGTCCCTTATTGAGCAAGGCAACGCTCTGTGTTGTGGAATCTACTGCCCATTGGCCTCCAAGAGAATTTAGTATTGGTTTTGACCTATAAAGCCTTATATGACGTGGGACCAGCATTCCCTGAAGGATTGCCTCTCAACCCGGGCCGTACTGCCATAGCTGTAGTCCAATGAAGTGCCCAAACCAGGTCTCGCTCATAAAAGAGAGAAGGTGACTGGCAGGGCATTTTCTGTAGAGGCTCCAGGACTCTGGAATATGACTCCCAATTTGGTCCAGAAAAATTGAATTTGGTGACCTTCCAGGCGTGCTGCAAAAGACATCTGTTTGATAGGAATTTTGGAAAAGGCCGAGGGTATGCTTCCCATAACACTGGAGAAGCAGAAAGGAGTTTTTGTAGGTGGCTGCCTGGCTGAGTTCCCGTGAAATTATTTCTCTAATACTGCTGTGATTTTATTGTATTATTAATGATGTTAAGATGCCTAGAGCCTTGGATAGGCATCTTTTTATATTTTTAAATCAAAATAAATAAATAGTCTCATTGACTCATGTAAAATGCACAAGTTTGCAGAACTGGGGCTTAACTTAGGTCATGCTTAACTTACCCATTGGAATTCTTCGACAATTCGATTGCCTTTGCAGATCAGGGAAATGATAATATATTTTGATTTTCCAGAAACTCTTCATAAAATTACACATCTGAGATTAATGGTTGAGCTAAAGAGGCATGTAAGACTTGATTAGAATGTTTCTGGGAGGAATGATGAGAAATAATGGAACGAAACTGAGCAAGGGAAATTTATGCTAGATATCACAAAAGATTTTCTAACCGTAATTTAGTTAGACTGTGGGAACTGGTGGAATCCTAGATGAGATAGAGCACTCTGGAATATTGTCAGGGGAACAATCCTGTAATGTCAGATGACAGATTGGAAAATTGAATAGGACTTTTCTGTCTCTAAATTCTATTCTAACCGTATATTTTTTGCTGGCCCTCATTCCCATCTCTTTCCCTTTGTCAATGAGAAAACAAAAGTTAGAGAAGATGCCTATATATTTCCTTTAATCTCCTCTTTTTCTTTTCCTCTACTCTCTCTAGCCTTATCTATAAAAAAGCAAACAAATGCAATATGTAGTTATGCTGGCGCTAATAAAATATTGTTCAGCAGAGAGGTAAGTAGGAATTGACAAAGTTTTGGTAACAGGAGAGACAACCCTTCCCTCCCCCATCCCCCAAATTTGGAAACTTGTCTAGATTCTCTAAACCTTTTGGGTCTTAGTGTAGTTTACAGGCCGTTGGCGATTTTCACCAAAGCAAGGATCCTCAGACTATGGTACATGAGTGTTTACCTCACAACAATTTTTTAAGAAGACGGTGTGTAAACAGATAAAGTTTGGGACCCATTGTGCTACAGCAAATTGGACCAAACTGAGTAACAGCAGGGCTGGATTTGTCACACTATCAGTTTTTCTCACAATTTGTATAGGCCTATTTTCAGAGTTAGTACTGCAAAGTAATGAGTTATCAATAGTCACCATGTAGCAATATCTGTTAGACCAGAATACTGATACATACTCAGGGCCGGCGCAACCCATTAGGTGACCTAGGCGGTCGCCTAGGTCACTAACATTTGGGGGGCGGCGGCCGGATGTTAGGCCACCCCGGTCGTTGGCGGTATTTCAGGGGCGGGACCTTCCACCGCCTCTGTAGGGGGCGCCATTTTGGAGGTGGGACCTTCCGCCACCTAGGGTGCCAAAAAAGCTGGCAGTGCTCCTGTAGTACTATTCTATATGAATATAGTTGAGGAGAAGAAGATCCTTCGTACCTGGCTTGATTCATGTTTGCTAGCTTTGTTATATAGGAGAGTAATATCTGCTTGTAATGAGTTCACATCACTTAACTATTTGTGGCACAACTGGACTGATGAGACAATAAAGACAACACTGGTTTTGCTGCTTCATATGCTTTTTCATCCCTCCTATGTGGGACATTGAGAGTTAATTGATTCTGTGCTCACAGTGTCACTAGATACCCTCTCCTTGTGTTAAAATAATACTGCAAAAATAGCACTGGCTTTATGAGAGGGGTTGCAGTGATTTTGATCTTCTTCCTGACTCTGGTTGCTTTTGAAGCTGATCAGACAAACGGTAAATATATACAGTATTTTCTTTTTTCCCCTCCATCTCTCATAACTAAAGTAAAAGTGTATCTATTTTTTTTCTCCTGTGCATTTCTGGGATCCATATCTGCTTTTTTATGGCTAGCTAATTAGCCACTAGAATTTGCAGAGGAAATGTTGCTGAAAATGTGGCTCTAAAACCTATGTGAGCAAGCTTTCTCCTGAGGCTTCAAACACCTTGTGGTTTCAACTGATTGAGAAGTACCATGGGAAAAGTGTTTCTTGTGGTATTTAAGGATTTCCTAGCAGAAAAGGTCCAGAAAAAGGCAACAAAAATGGTTAGCTGTGTGGCTCAATTTACATATGATGAAAGATTGGAAAAAATAGGATGATTTAGTGTGAAAAAGAGAAGAATTGAGAGATTTATTTGAGGCATTGAATATTGTAAAAGGAATTCAGTAGTTAATAATATTTCCTACCTCTTTTCATCTGTAGTGCTCTTTTCATCAAAGTTCTTTACAAAGGAGGTCAATATCATCATCCCCATTTTACAGATGGGGAAACTGAGGTACAGAGTGGCATGACTTGCCTGAGATCATCCAGCAGACCAGTGGCCTCTGTATCTTTTTGTCCACTGGGAGAAACAGCTACCTTAAAAATGTGCTTCAGAAGTTACAGGATAAGTGCCCATCTTGGAATCTTCTTTTTATAAAAACAGTAATAAAGCAGGAGTTTTGCAAGCTCATGTGAAAGTCTTTGTTCAAAATCTAACCTATAATACAAGGAAGAGGGTCACTAGATAAAATTAATGACAGGCCTAGTAAATTTAAAGCTGGAAATAAATACAGACAGCTCTTGAGAATTAATTACCACAGGAGGGTATAGACGTAAACTATAACTGGGTTTGAAAAGGACTGAATAAATTCCTGACTGAATATAACATTGTAGTTAGACTTGCTAATAGTGTTGAATCTTATGTGTGTAAGCTGATTCATGTGAGGATGATCAGAGAAGAATTTTCCCATGTGTATGGCGCTGAATAATTGATTCGATAAATTATTGAGATTTTTCTGTGTGTCTTTCTCTGAAGTTTTTGGTATTGGCTGTTTCACTTAATAAAGAAATGATTTGAACCAGTCTGCCAATTACTATTTGCCATTACTATGGGTGAATGGGCATAGCTCCATGGAAGTCCGGTTGCACTGATGTCTACAACGCAATGCCAGTTTTCGCTGGCAGAAGTATCTGGCCTTATGTTTCTGTTAAAACAATTAGTGCAGGGGTGCACAATTCTTCTTTGAGCTGCAAAACATTACCCAAATGTTTCCAAACCTGCAGAAAGGTTTTCTTTAGTTCATTCTGAGATGGGATCAAAAGTTGAACTTGCCTTATGTTTGATCCAAACCAGTTTGCCGAGAGTTTGGAAAGTCCACTTCCCCAGAGTGAGTAGGAAGCTTTCCTGGGAACATGCCATCGCCTTCCATGGAATCTAAACTTTCATCTAAAGAAAACAAATTTGAGCAATTATGATTGTGAAGAAACCTTCCAGACATGACCCAAATGTGAGTGATTTACTGCTTCTTCCTAAAGCCAAGTCTTCACTGCAAAATATGGGTGTGTTTACACTGAGTTAGCTAACTAGAAACACCTATCTCTAGTTTTACCGTGAGGTGGCTCATTGTAGTGAACCCCAAGTGGGAGTTATAGGGTTGTACCATATACACCCCCTTCCCTTTTTTTTTTGCAGTGAAAACATAGCCATAACCTCCAACACTGTTAACTGTGGATAGGTGTGAAGGATGGCTGCTTGTGTTAGGAAAAAGATGGGATCTGGAAATTGCTGCATATGAGACAGCTGATGAGGGAAGTGCTGACCATTGATGTGAGAAGCTGCCACTCCCATCCCTTGGAACAGTGGTTACTGTGGGTATCCCAGTTGCCTTAGCCAAGCAGAGGATTTTATCAATGTGGGGGTGGAAAGATTGCGTGCTTCCCTCCCACATAATCTTCTGCTGGGGGTAGCAGGAGCCTTCTCCCTGGACAGTGCTCTCTGCTTGGGTGGCTGGTCATAGTGGGGAGGCTCCCTCTCCCCAATACAAGAGTCCTCTGTTAAGGTGGGAGGCATGAGATCCACCACGACTGATCCTCAGACTAGTCTAGGAGGAGAGAAACCTTATCCCCTTACTATCCTAGCCAGACTTCTGAAAGCAAAGGGAGTAGCAAAAGGGCTCCTGCTACAGCAGAGGACTCTTTGTAGTCTGTGTAGGGGGCAACAGTATCAAGTGGTTTGATGTGAGAGGGTTCCTGGTATTTGTTCATTGGGAGGGAGAGTATTGATTGATTTAGTGTAGGGTGGAGCATAGCATTAATTCAAGAGCCAGAGGGAGACTGGGGTCTCCTGGCCAAAGCAGAAGGTGGAACTCAACCATCAGGAGACTAGTCAGGAGGAGAAGTAGTTCAGGGAACTGGTGTATTTTGGCCTGGTGAGTAGCCTTAAATTTTAAGTAGCTGTTTCAAGCCCTGGGTTTGCCCACTCCTTGTAATAACAACACTAAAGGTTCTTTCCAGTATTGTAGGGCCCATCCTACCTCCTCTGTGCTGACTTGGTTTCATTCTCTGCTCATCTGCTCTGTAGACAGTTTGCCATATACACTACACACAGAGCAATGGGATGGAGAGAAGAGCAGGAGCATCACAGCAATATGAGATAGGCCTTAAGCACTCCCCTGGTATTACTGCTCTGGATAATGAGATGATAGGCTTAAATATGTTAGCTAGAATGTGATCCAGCCCCTAAAAAAGTGTCCCACCAAAATGGAGACATCTGGTCTCAGTTTCAGATACTCCCTGCAATGATATGATTTGTGGACCCCTAAAATGGCCTCTGGTTATATATTGAGAGTTTCTGGAACTGTGAATACTATTCAAGCTATCCAGTGTATAACTACATATAACAAAGTAAATTAAATATGCTGTTTCAGCCTGTATCACCTGGATTTTGTTGGTTTAAGTCAGATCCATAATGTTTTCCTAATACACTTTTGTTCAGAAATGTTGGTATAGAACGTAAACTTGTTGGCTGTGGTCATAAATGTACACAGAAGATATTATCATTTTTTCTATCAAATACTTGATTAGCCCTCAAGAATTTCATTATGAAGCTATGTAACTATTGATCTTACACATTCCACCAGTATTATTAATAGGGCTCTATACAGCTGAAATTATACATGGTCTTTTGGGTGATACTGGGTCTGTATGGCCAAGTAAGCTGGCTGCTGAGCACACCAACGTATCCAGAGAAATGGCTGCCTATTTTGCAAGGCTAAAACTTCTCCCAAATGTCAGTTACATGCCAGGATTTCTGGAACTGCTCAGTGGATGAAAACTTACATAAATGAGTTCCCTGCCTCATCTTCTCAGCATATGCTATATGTCTAAGGTCCACTTCTTTTCCTCATGAAGGGGCTGTCCAGGCCATGGGAATTACTACAGCTCCAGCTAAGCATGAGGGGAGCGCAGTCACTGCATGACCTGGCTCCAATGATAATGAAACACACAACTGGGTGTCACGAAGCCCAGGTCACTTCACACAAGTCCTTAGTGGCTCATGCATTTTGACCAGGAGGTGACGAAGTGGAAACTTTCATATCTCTCTGAGCCAGTGAGAAATTGCCCCAAACCACCCTTTGCAACCAAGCAGGCAGAAGAGAGCAGAACTACGCAAGACTAATACCTCCCATTCTATCTAGGGTCTGCAAGTGATGGTCAGTGGTGTTAAAGTGTTGTGGCATACTTAAATATATCAGCATGGCCATGTAACCATTCTACATTGCTAGAAGTAGATTCCCTACCAAAGAAACTGTGATACAGTGCAGGCTCATTTACCTGCCCCGCTCATTTACCTGCCCCTCAGTATACAAAGGTTAATTCTAGCTTTACTGTCACTTCCTCGGTGGCAGGGCTTTGAGAAGGGCTGGTGGAAAGCAAAAGTGGAAAAATGCCTGTGGGAAGGGAGGATCCCATAGCTAGGTGCTAAGTGAACACTAGCTTTCGGAATCTTTTAGTTACGGTTTCTTTTGCTTTGATTAATGCTATCAACCCTTTCCTACTGCTGAAAATTCCTACTGATTCCTGCTGTTTTATTCTTGCCTGAAACCTTCCATTTTACAGAGATTAATCCATGTGTTGTACCATTCCTGAACCAAACATCAAACTGAAAGGAGCCAAGGAAATGTGAAGGCTCTGAACAATATCAGATTTGTCCTGATAATCTCCATATCAGAGCTGTCCTGTCATGGTAGCCTCAGTACTTTCCCCACAAGAATAAGATTAGAAAAGGGCTATAATTGAGGTTGTCATGGTCTAGAGCATGGCCCAGACTTCCACAGCTCTCTGTATTATTGTGGAGAGGTATTGTCAAACTTAGGCAATAGTGAACCCAGCGCTTCATTCTTGATCTAGGTAATCCTTGTAGGGGAAGGCTCTAACTTGCATTTTCTTGACTGAAGCTTCCCTGCTATTTCCAGAACTATATCTGCCCAAACCCATCTGGAGAAGATGTTGCATTATTCTGCCCCAGTTGTGGACCTACCCTACTGCAGTGGCAAACTTCATCCCTGAGTTATCAAATGTGCAAAGAATAACAAAAAAATGCTTCATAAAGTAAAGGATCCATTTCTTTTTCTGAGGGGAGCAAGTGGAGATTAAACAAGCTCTTTCAGTGGTAGTGGGAAAGAAAATGTGTTTGCTGCCACAACAGCCCTGGACTGTGACTTCCAAAACTCTCTGCACTATAATAGGTTAATCTCAAACTGTATCTTTCTCCCTATGAATTTTAGCTTACACAGGTTATCTGTACATCAAATTGATCTATGAGAATGTTGTTTATAAAAATGAGGTGGTCATTGACAAAGGTGTTGTACACATTCCCTCAATTACCAACCCTATTCAAAAATGAGATCCGGAAAAGTAAGAAGTGGTCAGTAGAAAGTGGATTCAAAGAATGATGGAGTGGGCGCTAGGTGACAATTCATCCCTGTTTTGAATGTGCAGCTGAAGTGTCTCTTACTTTCATGAATAAGAATTCACTTAAATTCCAGCATTCAGTTATATGCTCAAACTCATTCTGAAGGCAGAAAGTTCTTCATTTCTTCACAGAGCTGTATATTTTCTGCACCTAGACCTCACCCACATGCTAGTATGCATAACATATTTTTTGTTGAGTCAAGGTGATAAACTGTTCAAAACACACGTCATCTGTTATATTAGAAAGCCTATAAAAATTGTGTAATACCCACAGACCTATTTTTGTGTGTCAAAGTGAGCCCCATAATTACTGTACATATCTTGGGATATTGTTTAAATTGACTTATCTTATCTTCTTTTTCACTGATATTACAGTGAGGAGGCACCTGGCTAGATAAGTACCTGGATAGACGTAGTAATGGAATATAGTTGTATTTGAACAAATTCCTACTATAATAGGTGACCTTGCGGGCTTTAGGCCAACCAATCTGAACATCAGTAAACTTTGATGTTCTGAGTGGGTAGATGGAGTCTTTTCAGTTTTCATGAAAATAGTAGTAAGCTACAGATTCCCCCAGTTTTACTGATTAGAAAATCAAAAATAAAATCTGTCCTTTCTGTCCTCACAATACTCAGAACTGTAATTAAGATATCAGATGTGATTCAGGCTTGGTAGAGTAGAACTTGTTGATGCTAATTTTCCCACTGAATGTTGACTGTGTAAACAGTTACACGACTGGGCTGTTTTGGCTTTGAAATGTGTATTATTGAAGCTGGTATAAAAGCACTGGTTACAGCTTGTTCCTTCAGAGCCATTCAAAGAAACCACTGTAGCTGACTCAGAAAAACCTATGAATCAGGCAGTTTCTAATATACCCATTTCCTGTGTTGAAAACTCTATGAAACATAAGATTGCGTTGTATATGACCAACAATATTGTGCTGACATGATCTTTTCCCCCTTTACTATTTTCCAACATCTATAAAGTGCTCCCTTCTCAAGAAAAAGAGGGTATTGTGCAAATGTTTATTTCCCTTTTAATTGAACCCACGTTTGTCCAATTAATAAATCCCTATGGAAATTGTATGAGTCATGCAAGTAATCATAACTTAATTTCAAACAAGTCACTTCTGTGCTTGAAATATAAAATATACATCAAATTCCATTTCATGGTACATTATAACAGGTAAAACTTTCTATTCTTCAAGTGATTGCACGTGTCCATTCTACCTCAGGTGTGTGTGCACGCACCGTACACTCAAGTCAGAGATGTTTCTCCCATAGCTGCATCTGTCGGGGCTGCGCATACGCCCTCCATGCACTTATGCTGCTAGACGATGGAATAAAGGGGTGGAGCTGCCTTGGCGCTCCCTCTGCTCCATCTCACCACCCATGGTCAGTTCTTGGAATGTCAGTGTTGTCTGTACAATCTTTTTCTTTATTAAAACTTGTAATAGTTGTTTATAGTCAGTGGTACTCCTTTATTCTATTCTATTGATTCTAACAGAAGCTGCCTTAACTCGTTCCTCAGAACTGCGCTGCTCTGTATGTACTCTGAGGTGCTCCACGCTGTCTAGGAGCACTCCTCTGCACATTGCCATTTTTCCCAGTAGGAGATTTTCAGAAGGGAAGGGCCATTCCTCTTCCCTGGTACCATACACAAGGCTGAAGAAGTCAAATGACGCACGTCTCTAAAACTAGAAGGTTTTCTCCTTCTAGAAGATTGAGGTCTCTGGCAAGATCCTCAAGCAGGAATGCAGATACTGGAGGTAGGGCACAAGCACTCACTGGTACTGCATGCTTCCTTGACCCATCAGATAGTCATTGACTCTGGAACAGACTCTGGTGCTGTTGAGACTGACTCAGTTGACTGCACTTTCTATTTGTCTATGCAGCAGACCTCTGAACATATGGGACTCTCAATACCAACAATGCCGGAGGAATAGGCAGCAGCTGGAGCCTTGCTTTGCCTCTCAATACCGGGGTCTCCAGTTGTTCAGAACATAGAATTATCGGTGCTGACTACTTCACAAACTCTGGTACCATTTGCATCAGTGAGGGTATTCCTCTCGGCTTCCGTGCTGCAGACCTCACTACTGATGGTGAGCAATCATAGCCTAGCTATCTGGTACCTTCTTGGGGTAAGCTATGGATGCTCTGCCCAGTACCTAACACATCTGTTCATAGATCCCAGGCACCTGTGCTGCATGATACCGCACCACTATGGTTGTCTGAATATTCCAGTTCTTCAGAGTGAGAGGTGGAATCAGATGTAGCCCAATCTTATCACAGAGGGCCCCACTTTTCTCCACCTGCCTGTGGAAGATTGAGAGCTCAGCACTGACACTCTCATGGAAATCAGTCCTGAGACAGGGAGCCATGGGACACTTTTTTTTAATTGGGGTCCTTTTGCCTTATCACTGGCTCCACTGGAATCCATGGGGTATGCCTCCCACCTCTCATTTATCTCTATTTTTTTGTTTATCTAGGTCACTTCAGAGGCAATGTCTGATTTTGAATGCTGGTCCCACTACTAATCTCAGCTGAAGCTTCTGAGGTTTCTGAGTCCTCTCAGCTGGAACCTGGCCCGGCTGGCTCAGCCTGACAGCATCTTTCAGTTCAGGATGTTCCTGTTAAGCCTTTCCTGAATAAGTCATCCTCCTCACTAGATGAGTGTTAGTGTTGACATGACAGATGAGTGATGAGTGATAGTGTTAGAGGCATCGTTACCTGTCCAGGATGATTATAAGACATACAATTGGCTAGCTCTCTTGGCATACTGGCTCGCTCTCTTGGTATACAAATTGTACAGGAGAATTAGCAGAAATCTTGCAGAGACCAGAGCCTAGTAGAGTGGATTTACCTATTAATGAAGCCATCTCAGAGCCTACAAGGGTCTTATGGGAAACACCAGCTTCTCTGCAGCCAAGAGAACATCTGGATTATGGTTCAAGATCATGATCAAAGAGGCTCTCTTGGCCAGAAGTGATTATTCCATCCGGGATAATATGTCAAAATTGTCTGACAAATTACCAGAGGATGCTAGGCAGGAATTCCAAGCCGTGGTTCCTGAAGGTAGACTGGTTGCCAGGACCTCCCTTCAAGCACCCCTAGATAGGGCCAATTCTGTGGCTATGGTGATGGCATCTGCAGTCGCTGTGCTCCAATTCCCTAGCTATAGTCATCAGGTTTTCTTCTGAAGACAGCAGAAGATCTTCAGTATGAGGGTCTTAATTTGTTTTAGGGAAAATAGATGAAGGTCTACATACCCTGAAAGAATCTAGGGCAGCCCTTAGATCACTGAGTGTTTATACACCAGGCTCCAGAAGGAAGCAATTGCATCCTCTAGTAGTCCAGAGGCATCCTTTTTACCCCCCAAGTCACCCTGATCAATCACAGGCTATCTCTACACTTACGGGGGCAGGGGGAGGTGTAGAGTACATATACTGCATGCTCCACTAGCACAGGTATAAATATCTGTGTAGACAGAAAGGCAGAACCGTAGAGTAGATCCCCTACAGGGCTCTCTGCATGCCCAAGCCATGCCTCCCATCTCTACACTGCTATTTCTGCACCACAGGGAAAAGCCTCCAGCAGCAAAGAGAGGCTCTGGCTTGGGGGAGGCATCAGGGGAAGGCTGTGGTATTAGAATCACAGGAGCACGATCCTTCCTGAATTTGTGACACCTTCAGAATTAAGACGGATAGGAGGAGAGATATGCAGTAGCTTTCTCTCCCACAACAGCAGGAAAATATCTGTCAAAGAATCCAGGCTATACCTGGCCCTTAAACAAAACAGACAGCATTTCCTGTTCAGCTGAGTAGCAAAGAGATCTCTGTCTAATACTCCCCAAGTCTAAAAGATGAATTTTACTTCACTTTGTCTGAGATATCGTTTGTAATCCCTGATGAATGATCTACTGAAATGATCCATGAGGCAGTTCTTAATTGCTGGAAGTGTGAAGCTTTGAGTGTGATTGCATTTTCGATCTAAAAATCCTATAGATTTATAGCTTCCTGGCAGGAGGCAATTTGACCTGGTTCCTTCCCTCAACCCACCTGTTCAAGCAGAACAAAGCAACTGCATTATCCTTGAGGAGTTGGAAAGCCCAACATGCCAGGTGAATTGCTCACAGCTCCTGAACATTTATGTGGAGACAGAGATCTTGATCTTACCACAGTCCTTGAGCCTGGCAGTCCTCTAGGTGAGCCCCCAACAGAGATAAAACATCAGTGACCAGAGTCATCAAGGGCAGAGATGGGGAGAAGGGAACCTCCTTGCACACTTTCACAGGATCCATCCACCAATCTAGAGAGCGCACTTTCTAGCACATGAGTCAGCATGTCCAGCAGACTGAGTGTAACCAGACCTCCTGAATCGCTTGATTTGGGATCACATAACCCTACCTCAAGAATCCAACTTAATCTCTTAGAACTACCATCCGATGTTATATCCCAGCCACCCATTCTGAACATAATCATGTAGATGCTCAGTGGTTTAAACCTCAGAAGGCTGAATATTCTTTAGAAGGTCAGAGCATCCTCCTCAATAACAGAAAATTGTTCACCAGAACATTTCTCTGTGGAGTCTGAACAGAAAGGTATTTCTTCTTTACAGTTTTCCCTACAGTTATCCTGGATTCTTTGCTTTACCTGAAAGGAAAAGGGCTCTTTATCAGTTCACTGAGAGCTCTCTTGGTGGCTCTCTTTGCTTTCTGTCTTCCTGCAGAGGGGCAAACCACCTTTTCTAACCCTATGATGGTGCAATTTTTGAAGGGTTTGGACCGGCTATTTCCTCCCACCACAGGGATTTAAATTTGGTGTGAACAGTTCCTTATTACACTTCTTCACGAATGTTGCATTCTTAGTAGCTATTACTTCAGCCAGGAGGATAGCAAAGATGCAAGCATTGGTTGCTGAACTTCTGTATACAGTCTTTTAAAAAAGAGTTTCTTTATGTCCCCAAACTAAATTCCTGATTTTCAGATTTTCACCTCAATCAAGCTTTCTGCTTACCAACTTTTTTCCAAATCCTCATTCTCATAAGGATAAAGAACCATTGCATACTTTGGAACTCAGGAGGGTGCTAGCTTTTTACTTGGACAGAACCATCTCCTCAGTATGCACCAGCCCGACGGGTACCACTCTGAGGAAAACATCTCTGGTTTTGGCACGTTGGGAATATGCTGAAGTGAATGGACATGTTCTTCAAGATGTGTTGCACAACAGTTACAGAAAAGTTAATAACCAATTTTTTTTCCTGGAAGTAGATGAAATCTGTGTCTTCTTGCAGTACAAGGATCCACAATCCTGATTTTCTTCACATTTAAAGAAAAAAAAATCAAGTTACTTCATGAGGTTGGTCTTTTAGGGTATAGATGCATGGTCCTTGTCAGAAGTTCCTTCCTTAGTTTAAATCCTAACTTTTTTTTATGTAAGCTCTCTTCAGAAACCATGAGTTCTTTTTTCTTTACTGTTCATACATACTGTCTTGGCACATAATTGGCAGTAGGTGTAATCAAATGTAAAGACACATGATATCTAGATACTGTTTGTGGCCTTGTATGGAATTCTATCTCCTGGTAGACCCTCGAGTAATAGAAGGCCCATCATAACGCAAAAAACCACTGTAGTTCTACAGCATCTCTCTAGATGTCTGTGCCAGGAGATTCAGCAATCCCCATGCACTACAAAGTCATCATCCATGTTGGCACAGGTCATTAGAGCATGGTTGGAGGCAGAGAGTCGGACAGGGAATATGGCCAGAGAATCCATGAATCCACCGACCCATACTGACCCTATTGGGGAAGTAGCTGTTCATGTTGTGCTCTTGTTTCCAATATTTTCCCCTTTGTGTTAGCAACTATTGGCTATAAAAATAAGATAATGATGCAAGAAAGAATTGCTGTTTAAAAACAATAAACAATGTATTAAAGCTGGTCTTATATTATTCTCTAAAACTATTTTAGTATTTTTATATAAGCTACTTTACAAACAATATCCTCTATTTAATATTTTAAAACTGTTATTGACATGACAGGACAGGACTATAATTACATTATATTTCTATATTGCAGCTTTCGGTAACTATTTCATATTTTTTAAAAAATGATCCATATTTGTCAATTGCTATGAGCTTGCTATGAAAATAAATCGTAAGAAATTTGCGAAACGTACACTTTCTTTAACTGGATCAATATTTCAAAATGAAAGAAATCTCTGAGCATTGTTTCTCTTTTCCTCTCTCATTCTTTTTTTCATACAAGATCAAAAATGGAGGTCTTGAACCAAAAACAGCCTGGTTGAGTTAATTTTGAATAACTGACAAATTGGATCACAAGACCAGTACTTAGTTGACATGGCAGATACATGACATACATTTTTTTTAACTTTATTGTTCGCAGTTCAGATCTGGTGAAAGCAGGGGCAATATCTGAAAAACTGTTGGTCTGAATTTGATCCATTATCTGAATCATTCTGAATATCTTCACATGGGCTAGATTCATGTACAAATTGAATCAGAAATGGATATTTTACAACCATTATTATTAATAATCGTTGTAGTTATCTACGAGCTGAATGCAACTTCTACAAGCTGAATTCAACTTCTGTGGAAGTCCATGTGAATGTTTTTATTGGCTTCAGTGAGAAATATTTGGTTCCTATGAAGGCAACTGAATAGCTGGCAGGAAATGGTTCCATGTGTATGTCGGAGGTCCATGTAAGACTTCCGCTGAATAGAGCCCAAAGAGATTAGTTTACGAATACCTTATTTTCAACAGATAATACCAGAGATGTGACTACAGATTCAAAAAATATATATTGATTTGTAAAATAACATTGGGACATATTTCATGGCTAGCACATGAAGTGAGAAATTTCCACTCAGATTCATTGGCTTTTGAAGAAATAATATTCTCAAAAGGACAAAAACTCCTGGAATAGTTAACACTTTGTAGAGCCTTAAAATCTCATCTCCCAAGAAAAAAATGAAGATTGGGGATTATAACAAACAAAACAAAAATCAAATCCAGCCTTTTCATTTATATAGAAAGTCTGTAATCTCTCAATTTTTTTTAAATTATAGGGATTTTTGTTGCCTAAGAAGACTGACCTGATCAACAGAAAGTGTACATAACTGCACTTTAATCATTTATATCATAAATGATTTAAAATATTTAGTTTTCACTTTAGTTTTTAAATAATGTGAAGGGAGCCAAAAATGTAACTTGCTGATAAAAGTATTTGATGTAAACACAATCATATTCTTCTCACCTTGTGCCTTGAAAAGCAAACTCAGTAAGATAAGGGGGAAAATCTTGGCTATGCAGCAATGAGCCTGAATTTGGCAGCAAGAAAATGTTTACCTTATAACATTCAGATATTTGTATGGAAAATTCAGTGTGGCTGGAAATACTAGAGGGCTGTCCGGCCTAATGTGAGAATTTGGTTTTATTCTCAGTCTTGAAGGAGTATCTCACAACATTAGAAGTACCTTTTCAGATGATTAAGAAGGGGCATTGGCAAGTTCTGATCAGGGTCCCAGCCAGAGTCCTCCATGGTGAAAAACATGGTTACAATGGCAAAAGGTCTTAGGAATAGAGAAGCTTAAAGAACATCCTCAGTGCTCCATTATGGAATGTCATGATGGTGTTGACGGGGAATAATGGAAGAATTCCATATTAATCATTCTGTGGATATGATAAGGAAGAAAAGTGACCCACAGATAGTGCAAGCATTAACTGTGTGTGACGAGGTGTGTACACCCCTCACTGGACAAGAGAGGGTTAAGCCTACACTTTGGGCATGCTCCAACTAGTGCCTCGGTACAAAAGGGAGCAGCCCAACTCATTCTGGGCTGACCGCTGCAGGGAAAGGACCTTAGGCAGAGGCTCCAGCTGAAGAGCCATCACAGCCTTTGCCTGCAGAAACTGGAGACCCTGAGAGCCGGACTGGAGGGTTGCGTCCGACAGAGCCCATAGGGAATCACCCATGCTGAGGAACCCGGAAACCCCAATGCTCAATGGACTGCAGTATCTGGAAGTGCAGTAGGAAGTGACCCAAGGAGAGTATGCGAGTGGTTTCTCCCACCCATTTGAGGTCAGAGTGGTTCGGTGGGAGTCCCCACTGACCTAGTGGCGTAACAGTCCGCCACTGTCAGGGCCCTGGGTTGAGGCCTGGTGGAGTTGGGTAGGCCTGGGCCTCCCTACCCGGGCTTCCATCCCCCTGGTGGTGGCCCCTTCCTCCTCCCCAGGTACTGGTCATTGGGCCCCACTGCCCCACGCCTAAGGCTGCGATACTGACTCTGGCCCTTGGGCCTCACCGCCCTGCACATAGTGACTGCGATATTGACTCTAGCCATCAGGCCGCACTACTCCACACCAGAGGGCTGTTATATGGACTGTGGCCATTAGGCCATATTGCCCTGCTCCTGAGGGTGATTATATTGACTCTTGCCACTAGGCTGTGCTGCCCTGAACACGAGGGCCGCTTCACTTGACTCTGGCCACTAGGCTGAGCTGTCCTGACCCAAAGGGCCACTATACCATCTCCAGCCTCTGGGCTGCACCACTTTTGGCCTAAGGTCTGTCAGGGAGACTGTGATGGTGGCGGTATCACAACCCTACCCCGCCCCAAAAGGGAAATGGGATGTGTATATCCCATGACACTGTGGAACTAGCTCAAGCTCAGTAAGAACTAGAACCAGCTTGAATATTTGCTTATTCCCTGAACTCTAAAAATAATTTTTCTGAAGTCCTGAGAAGATTCACCTCCACTTCCCACTGCCAAATCTTCTGCACACCCGTTATACATACAAAGATCAGTCTTTAGGAGGCATCCAGGCTGACTGATCACTTTTTCTTGTGCAAGATAGTTTGTAGAATTGATCAGGGAGTCCATCTGACATGTCCATTGCTGGTTTGTGTCAGGACTATCTATGGCCCACTTCTTATGCTGGTCCTTTGACAGATAGGGTAGCCAAGAGGACTTCTTCCCATTACTGGGGAAAGCAGCAGGAGTTGGGAGATAGAACCTTTCCAGTGGATGCTGCTGGTAGTACTCTTCCGATTGGCCAGTACTCTAGGTCTTTCCCAATTTTTACTCCCTAAAGTGTATTGCATCGCTCTGAAAGTTCAAGCAGCATTTTGGTGATTCAAGACTATGTGGTAAATTCTGGGTTGAACCATAGGGGCGTATTTAAACAATATGGGAGAAAGATTCCTATGAGAATGATCCACATGGGGGTAAGTCCTTATGTAACAGAAAACAAACCTTTAGAACCAGCTAACTGAATATTGTTCTCAAAAGGAGAAATTCCAAGACAGCAGCTCCACACTGGTCCAATGGAATTTTCTGTATCTTGCAATGTATGATTTCTTTGAGAGCTGCAAGTCTGTCATACTTTTAAAGTGAGCATAGTGCATTTTGGATCGCACACTTTGTAGACCCATCACATCTAGGCAAAAGGATGTTGTTTTCCTTTGTATCTGTTACTTTAGTATCACAAAAGCATATCAAGTTAAAAATAAGGAAAGATCAGTTGTGAATCTTTTAATACAATTTATAAAGCTGGCAAGGTGTTTTAATGATATACCTCTTTTTTCTGTATTATTTTTATTTGGAATCATTACACTACACTGTAGGATGCTAAATTCCTTACTGGCTGGCAGCTCACCAGCTGCTTCTGCTCTCAAGTACAGGTGAAATCCTGGCCCATTCATGTCAGTGGGAGTTTTGCCATTGACTTCAGTGGCGCCAGAATTTTACCCCAGATGTACACTAATATGCTTGTAAGTTGAGAAATACCTGTCAGAATTTCACGGCAGCTTTTGGGGTGAGGGAAATTCAACACAGAAACAGATTGTCTAATGTAGAAACAAAATAGCCGGCTCTATGCCACCCTAGTTCCTCATAATGGGCATGGAAATGGGAAAGGACAATTTAAGATGGGAAAGGATCTTGGGCTCAGTCCTGCTCCCTGTTATGCTAGTGTAAATCCAGAATAACAACCAGTACTGTGAATTGAGTTACACTGGAAATACATCAAGTAAGTGGAAGCAGAATTCAGCTCCTTGTCTGTTTCATGTTTTGTTAAACACTGAGGGACAGATTTTCAAATTTATTGCTTATGGTCAGATTTATGATTTGCTAAGCGCTGACAAAGTGCTCAGAGCCAGGGTTTACAAAGACATTTAGGTGCCTAAAAATGCAAATAGGTGCCTAGTGGAATTTACAAAAGCACCTAAGTAGGGTCGAAAGTCAATTTGGAGTTAGGCGCCTAGCTCACAGAGGTACTTTTGTAAAACCCATTAGGGGCCTGATCATCTTTAAACACCGAAATCTCTTTGTAAACCTGGCCTCGAGCAGTTCGTCAGCACTCAGCAAATAATACATAAATAATCATTTAATTGGAAAAAATATTTTCTGAAATACTTTCTTGACATTTTTAAGAAGCTTTCACTTCTTGCATTTAAATACTCTTCAAAGGCAGGGGCATTTTCTGCCTTTGTTTTTTTATATTAATAGTAGAAAACAAATAATCTGGGAGATTCAAGTTCAGATTCCGATCAGCAATTGTTTTCTTCACTGGGTAAGTAGAAAGAAACAAGTTGGTTCTAATATAACAAAGGCAACATTTGCACTCTTAAAAGATAGCCTTTTTTTGGACATAGACTTTTCAGAAGCAATGGTGCTCATGTATATTCATTGGTAGACTTGGGCCTTGATCCTGTACAACACTGATATTTCTTTCTTCAGATCCATACGTGTAGGGAACAAAAACCAGCCATCTGGCTGCCTAATGTTACCAAACACAATGACTTTCACATTATAAATGATTACCTCCAAAGCACGCAATGGGAAAATGAGTTGATGTCTGAAAACTTTTAATGGAAATAAATTAAACAAACAGCTATTCTGTTAACACAACTTTTCATTTGCTGAAATGAACTAATGGTTTGATAAGTGACACTCTTGTGAAAACCAGCTCTAAGAAAGGATGTTCAAAACATTACCATAATAATAATTAATTAATAACAATATAATAGTAGAAGTGAGGTGAAAAAATAATGTTGATGTCTTTTTATGAATAATCATTCAGCATTATTAATTTTCCCCTTTTTAAAAATTGAGTAATGTTTCTGGACACCCAGTCTGTTAATTTGTACAAATTTATAGCCATACGTTGCATACCCTCATACGTTTTTAGAACTAATTAAGAATGTAGCAATTACTTATCGGCAAATTGATCCATTGTGTTTGAATATTTACAGCTGGAAACACTTGACAGTGAACTATCTTGAATCAAGTCATCACACTGTCACTAGATTTTTTAAAAAAGCACCTGTGGGCTTTCTACACTGCGAAGTTGTTGACAAAACTTTTGTCTTTTATGGGTACTTTAAAAAGCCCCCCCAAGAAAGACAAAAGTTTTGCCAATGCAAGTGGCAGTGTGAACACGGCTCTTGCTGGCAAAGCTAACGCCGCTCACGGGGCTGGAATGCACCTCACCAAGTCTTGGCAGTGACGCTCATACAGTGTTGTCAAAATAGTTGGGTTTATTAGTCAGCTAGAAGCCAGCATAGGAAGTCCTTAGGTTAGCAGAGGGAGATGAAAGTTAAAGCATAGTCCAAATCCCTTCTGGTTAGCCCAGAGGTGAGCCCAGCCAAGCTGTAGTGAACCCCATCGTTCAAAGTCTCTCTCTTTCTCTCCCAGTCTAATCTCCTTGATCACTTCTGAGGTCAGAGCCCTGACTCTTTCCAGCACCCAGTTTTTATGGCCCCACCTTATATCTCCCCAGTCCTTTATTTTCGAGCTGGGTGATGTTGCTCAGCTTCCCTGCTGAGAGGTAGAGAAATCCATCTCTGTCTGGCCTGGTCCACACTACAGCGTTAAATCGATTTAAACAGCGTTAAATCGATTTAACGCTGTACCCGTCCACACTACAAGGCACTTTAAATCGATTTTAAGGTCTCTTAAAATTGATTTCTGTACTCCTCCCCAACGAGAGGAGTAACCCTAAAATCGATATTACTATATCGATTTAGGGTTAGTGTGGACGGAAATCGAAGTTATTGGTCTCATTCTTTTACTGAGCTACCCAGAGTGCACCGCTCCGGAAATCGATGGTAGCCTAGGACCATGGACGCACACCACCGAATTAATGTGCCCTAGTGTGGACGCGTAAAATCGATTTTATAAAACCAGTTTTATAAAACCGGTTTTAATAATTTCGATTTCATGCTGTAGTGTAGACGTGGCCTCTGTGTTGTTGGTTGCGAAGTGTCAATTTCCTGGTGATTGGATTTGCCATTGTCTTCTCAGATTCTCCACTGTCATGGGGTTGGGGTCGGCCAGTTCTTTTCAATGACTCATTCTGGCTCGGGCAGCTAGGCGTTATTCATATCTATGTCTTCAGCCTACCCTGAGAGCAAACAGTCCTTTCCTTCCCACACTGGGTAACAATCATAAAATATAAGAGAAACTGAGGCCCACATGGAATTCATAAAAATATTACAGAAAATTCCCACTTCATCGCAGCATACAACTAAATCTAAATGAACTATTAGAGCTAGAAAACAGTTCAGGTCAGTCATATACATAACTGAAAATTACTAACCCTATCTGTTGACAAAGACAATGCATGATAGTTTGCTTAACATGACAAAAAGATTATAACCCCCTGAAACTTGGGCTATCATACAAGAAAAACCTTCTATTTTATCTGGAATTTATGCTGATACAACATAAAGCTAGAACACCTTGTAAATGTTTGGTTTTGATATTGACGGGGCTTTAGAATCTCTGATAATCACTTTATTTTTTTTCTTTTTTAACTAAAGAGTTTAGCGGGATATAAGAAAACTATCTGTTCAATCTTACATTAAAGACAGAGACATATATACAATGTCTGGACCAGTGCTCTAGATAAACGTTCATTTCAGTAAGTGGCAGAAAATGTTTTGGGCCTAACAGAGTTAGATTCCCAACTGCCATGGAAAGACACCAATATCCTACAAATCATTCATTCTCTCTCTCTGGTGGTTCCTCACCAAATGTACCCTATATATAAAAAATCATGTTAGTGTTATGTACTGAGTAGATTTGTCTGTTTTTTAGAATGAAGAATCAAAATCAATTTCCACTTTTCTATTGCTGGAACCTTAAAACAAATCAGAACATGACTTATGCCCAGATTCCACTAACATTTGTGCTTGCACTTCACTTTTCCACCATGAGCTAGTTCCATTGATTTACATGGGAGTTTTGCCATTGCTTTCAATAGGACTTACTCATAGTTGTAAAGTTAAGCATGCGTTAAGACTTTGCAGGATCTGGGCCACAGATCCCATATGCAGTCGCTTACAAATACAGTACAGCTTGCTATATAACAGATATAACAGTTCTGTTTGCAAAGGTGAGCCCCGTCAGAGCTTTTTGTCCAAGTGAAGTCAAATCACACAAAATTAGAAAAAAAATATAATAGTCAAATAAATGTGACATTTTGGTGGTTCTCTTCAGTGTGTTTAAAAAAAGCAGCTGTACTTGTAGACAAAGGAGTTATTTAAAGGAAAAACTTATCTAAAGGGTGTTTCCTCTTTACTCGCTGGTTGAAATGACTTATCAGTCTTTTCTTCACACATGCTTTCTGTATTTGTTCACAGAACATAAGTATGTGACAATCATTTGGTTTTAAGACTCTCATATTATCTGAGTGTTATGTGTTTTTATTTGCAACTTGTGTAATTGTTATTCTTAACCCTCCATGGTAATATTGCTTTACAAAAGAGCCAGTGAGGTATTGCAGATAACCATATAACTTTTCCTAGAATAATTTATCTCCTTAAACTTTCAGGTTCAAATTCTGTGCTGTTACCTAGACAATTCCCATTAAATCCAAAGGGGATTGCATGCAGATAATGGAGAAGCATTTGGCCACTAGTATTTGTACTGTATAATGTTCATGGCAACTAACTCTATTGCCACTTTTTCTGTTAAAAAAATTGCATTTATAATAATAAAAATGTTTTGCACATAGCATTTTCAATCGATAGCTTTCAAAAGCATTACCAGATCCGTTATTACTACGGTTATCTGACAGAAAGAGTCTAGGGGAATGCAAAACGGTATTCACTTTGTCTTTCTTTTTTAACATAATACATGTCAAGTAGATTCACTGTAGAAAGTACAGCCAGTGTTCCCAGCCAGGACTGGAACACTGGCAAAGCAGAGAGGGTGAAGGTAACACACTGTGAGACAAGCTGAAGGAGACAGGGAGAGGCAGATTTACAGAGAGCTTTAAAAATGATAACAAACAGCTTGAATTGTGCAAAAGTGGATGGGGAACTCTATGGGATTGGGTTACGCCATACAATTTCTACCCATCGCCTGCTCCAACTCCCCACTCCCATCCCTTTTCAGAAACTCCTTTCAGAACTTACTGCTTGTTCAGCCTCTGTGTGCCCTGGGAGCCATAGAGGAGGTCCTTCATCAGCCTGCGAAAAGGATTCTACTCCCAATATTTCCAAATCCCCACGTCCAAGGAAAGAATAAGACCTATTCTCGTTCTCTGCAGCCTCAACAGATGCATCAAATATATAAGATTCCGCATGTTACTCTGGCCACTGTTCTTCCCGCTCTGAATTACAGTGACCAGTGTACTGTTCTCGATCTCCAGCATGTTTATTTTCATGTGTCTATCTTCCTGGGCCATAGGAAGTTCTTGAGTTTCCTAGTCAGCAGTCAAAATTACCAGTACATGGTTCTTCCCTATAGTCTGTCCTCAGTTCCACACGTCTTTACAAAATGTATGATGATTGCAGCTGCCCATCTCTGGAGGAATGGAATTCATGGCTTCCCATACTTGGATGACTGACTAGTAAGAGGCACGTCTGAGAAGCAAGTGTTCTGTCATGTCCAGGTCATGACGGATCTTTTTGATCAGCTGTGCCTGATCCTTAATGATGATAAATTAATATTGAACCCTACCCCCCCAAAATTGAGTTCACTGGCGTCCTGCTAGACTCTGTAATTTGAGGACCTTTCTCCTGTGTGAATGATTCCAGATAATTCAGTGCCTGTGTAAGGACCTCCAATCTCATCCAGTACAATACCCAGTGTGTGCCTGAAACTATTAAGCCATATGGCTGCGTATATCTATGTAGTGCAGCATGCAGGGCTATGTCCCCACCTTCTCCAGGTCTGGTTGAGGCTAGTCTATCACCCAAGTTACCACTCATTAAACTTTCTTGTCTGAGTACTTCAGAAATACTGAATTCCCTGCAGTGGTGGACAATTCAGGACAATGTGTGTCACAGGGCTCCCTTTGTCTGTCCCATGCCTATAAGAACGTTGGTCACCAGTGCCTACTCCTAAGACTGGGGAGCGCATCTGGGATCATTAACAATTCAGGGATTGGGGTCAGAACAGGAAGCATCCTATCATATTGGTGGGCTGGAAATTCGGCCAATATATAGCATGTGCCAGAATTTTCAAGATCACATCCAGGTGCTCATAATCATGGACAATATAATCACGATGTATTATGCCAAGCAAAATTATCACAAAGTAATACAATTTTGGCACTACTTTATCAAGAAAAATATCATGCCTCACTTAGCAGGCTCTCAGAATCAGCTGGCTGATCACTGGACAACAGTGTGTGGTTGCTAAAGAACAGAGTGATGTGTGCTATTTTTCAAGAATGGAGTATCCCTTCTGTCACGTTATCTGGAGTGGCTCACGAATGAGAGTGTCTACCTCAGGACAGACTGTCAAGAAACTTGGATGAGGCCTAAAGCCTTGGCGAGAGCTGGCACGTGGTTTGCCAGCTTCACGCCTTCCATCGACTTATTCATGACAAAAGACAAAAGGAAATGTTGTCAGTTCTGTTTCTGAACGGGGCTCAGTCTGAGGTCTCTCACAAACACATTTCATCTTTATTGGGGTCTAACTCTGATGTACGCCTACCGCTCTTCCCTCTGATCCCTCAGGTTATCCTCAAACTCAAATTAGACCATGCCAAGCTGATTCTGATTGCACCAGCATGTCCAAGACAATGTTGGTTCTCCAATCTTTGTATAATACCAGTTCAACCTCCCAAGTCTCTCCTCCTTCTCCCCAGCTTTTTGATTCAACATCATGGCCAGGTTGTTCATCTGGCACTGGACAGTCTACACCTTGCTGCATGGCTAGATGAGGAGGAAACACAGTGTTTGGAAACGGTTAGGAAGTTCTGCTTAGTAGTAGAAAATAGTCTTTGAGGGCCACCTATTTGTTGAAGTAGTTTTTGATTTGGGTGACCTCAAAGGGGATTCATCCTATGTCAGCCTGAATTCAGAACATTTTAGACTATTTATTGCAGCTGAAATCTTCAGGCCTGGCTCTTAGCTCCTTGAAAGTTCATTTGGCTGTAATTTCAGCTTTCCACCCTGCGGAAAGTCAGTATTTTCAAATCCTATGGTAGAGAGATTTCTGAAGGGCACTGTCCATCTCATTCCACTGGTGACAAAAATGGAGCCATTGTGGGACCTTAATATGGTGCTGGCTCCACTGATGTGTCTACTGTTCAAGCCGATAGGAATGTGCTCATTGGTTCTCCTCTCCCAAAAGATCGTCTTCCTGGTAGCTAAAACATCTGCTAGATGAGTCAGTGAATTACTGGCCTGTAATGGAGTCTGCAAACCCCATACTGAGCAGAAGCAGAGAGGGTAACCTCTCCTGCCTACTGGCAAGTAGCCTGACCACACCCCCAAGCAGCTGCCACCACTGCCAGTCATGGAGACACCCACAGATGAAATCAAGAGAGGAAACAAGGCCTGCTATAAAAGGAGAGAGCTCAGAGAAGGAAGGGAGGAAGAAAGGCCTGGGACAGCAAACGAGCAAAGCCCCTGCACCAGGATGCCTCAAGAAATACAGCCCAAAGGGACCGAAGTGGACCAGTAGGCCTAACTAGAGGCTAGTGGCCAAGAACTGTCCTGACCAGGGGCTAACCAAAGAAAGACAGTCATGGGGCAGTAGAGACCCCCTGAAAGATCTCATCGAGGACCAGTGACAAAGCCTTATTGGTGGCATCAAGGACTGATGCAAACTTTGGGAAGGCAATTCTGCAGCTACTGTTTAAATAGAATCTGAGCCCCGCCTCCTTGTTGAATGTCTTGTGACTTACCTGAATGGAATAGATGTCTGCAACCACTCAAAGACGACAAGACAATTACTTACCTAAGTAGTAACTGTTGTTCTTTGAGATGTGGATGCAGACATATATTCCACAACCCATCCTCTCTCCCCTTTTCGTCAGAGCCTTCAGCCTGAGGTTCAGTTCAGAGAAACTAGAGGAGGTTGAGGCAGCCCCACTCTTATACAGTCAGGGAGTGGCTATGAGACAAAGGCACGAGCGCCACCTCTATGGATATTGTTAGGTAAATTGCTCCGGCTTTGGTGCACCTGGCACATGCACAACTAAGTGGAATACATATCTGAAGCCAAATTTCAAAGCACAACAGTTATGACACAGGTAAGTAACCAGCTGTCCTTTTTTTGCCCCATTACTCCCCTGGGAAGGCTGTTCCAAAACTTAACTCCTCTGATAGTTAGATATCTTCATCTAATTTGAAGCCTAAACTTATTGTTGGTCGGTTTGGCCATTTGTTGTCCATTTGTTCTTGTGCCAACATTGGCCCTTGACTTAAATAACTCCTCTCCTTCCCTGGTGTTTATCCTTCTGATGTATTTATAGAGAGAAATCATGTCTCCCTATAGCCTTCATTTTTTTAGGCTAAACAAGTCAAGCTGCTTAAGTCTCCTCTCGTAAGGTTCTCCGTTCCTCTGATCATCTTAGCAGCCCTTCTCTGCACTTGTTCCAGTTTGAATTCATCCTTCCTAAACATGGGAGACCAGAATTGCACAGTATTGCAGATGAGGTCTCACCAGTGCCTTGTACAATGGCAGTAATACTTCCCACTCTCTATTAGAAATACCTCTCTTGATGTATCCTAGGATTGCATTAGCCTTTTTCACAACCTCATCACATTGGTGGCTCATAGTCATCCTGTGATTGACCAATACACCCAGGTCTTTCTCTTCCTTTGTCTCTTCCAAGTGATAAATCCCCAGATTATGGCAAAAAATCTTGTTGTTAGTCCCTAAGTGAATGACCGTACACTTTACACTATTAAATTTCATCCCATTTCTATTATCCAGTTTTCAGTGTCGTCCAAATCTTCCTGTGTGATATTCCAGTCCTCCTCCATATTGGCAATACCTCCCAACTTTGTGTCATCTGCAAATGTTATTACATTCCCATTTTCTGTGCTAAGATCGTTAATGAAACTGCTAAATAATGTTGGTTCATGAGGAATTCCACTTGTAAATTCCCTCCAGCCTGACAGTTCACCTTTCAGCATCACCCGTTGTACCTTCCCCTTTAGCTAATTCCTTACCCAGCTCTTGATAGAGTTCCCAAGTGGCTGAGAGCAACATTTATGGCAAGAAATCTGTTGTCTTTGAAAGCTCTGCAATTTGCAGATACTTTTCAGGAGATAAGAGTGGGATTTTACAGCTAGTTGGCACTCCTTTATTAGCATCAGATCAATCAGCTCTGCTTCTGGGAAGCAGGAGGAGTTCCTAAGCACCTTCTGTGAAAAAGTTGTAGTCCACTGGGCTGCTCAGAGGCAACTCAAGATCAGTAAGAACATCATGAGTGAAGGCCAAGATGCACAACCTTTGATGAGAAAGGGAAAATATATACCTGTATTGTGATAGTGAAACTGGAAATCCTTGTGAACGGAGGCAACATTTAGGAGCTGACCACCTCCTCCACTGAGGTAGGATCATGATTTATGAAAACGAAAGATTTCCCTTTAAATGATACTGGAGAATACAAACTATTTATCTCATGGAAGGCATTGCAATCATGGGTATTTTTAAAATACATTTTCACTCTTTGGCCTGCAATAAAATAAACCAATCTTAAGCTTTATATAGTTGTACAATGTTATATTGGGTTACTGGGTGGACATCACAAAGTGACACAGGTTATAAAATGTATCACTTGTATTGCATGTGTTTGCAATCAAATTATAGTTACTGCACCTCAGCTGCAATGCTCACTAAACAGCAGGCAGGTTTCATTCACACCAGCCTAAAATCTTGGTTAACTACTTCTCTGGGGGAAATCTATACTTTTCACAACACCAAAGCACTTACAGGACTTACACTCATGAAATGGTTGTAACTGTGATTGATGATAATACATAACTACTTAATTATATACAAGAAAAGTTTTTTTGTTTTCAAGTAGTAACTTTGTAAAATGAAAAATATTTAAAGTAAGTAGTCAAGATATTTTACTGATTTGAATTTTAAAAATTAACATGGGTTCTGCTTCTGTTCTGGTAAATTGTATTTTGAATAACAATTTTTTTGTATTATTTATTTTAAATATTTATATTATAGTAAAACTGCAAATCTCCAGTACAGATTGTGCAATGTACTATAAAAAAAACACCATAATATGACAGAGTCCCTGCCCCGAGGAGTTTATATGACCTGGTATTTTCCTCCCGACAAAATAAGACTATCTGTGAATTTATTGCTTACAGGGTTGTAGCTGTGTTGGTCCCAAGATGTTAAAGAGACAAAGTGGGTGAGGTAATGTTGGTCTAATAAAAGAGATTATCTCATCCACTTTGTCTCTGTGAATTTATTGTAATCTTAAAGGGGAGAAAACAGCAATGGAATGAGAGAAAAATAGCAAAATCTTTCTTAAAATGATTTTCTCTAAAACGGAAGTTATGAATAAAAATCTGCATTCAAATATATGCTATCGAGTGGAAATATTACATTCCTTTGCCACTATGGAATGACATTATTGCTGTGTGCAGGGAGACAGATGTAAAAAATGTGCATAACGCATGAAACTTTTGTCCATGGTATTTCCTTCTAGCTTCAAAAAGATCTACAAATGAAGCAAACTAAACGAAGAACTCTGTCTGCTTTTGTGGCATCAAGCACATCCTTTATCTATCTCTATTAATAATAATTGAAAACACTGAATAGTTAACCTAAACATATTTTTAAATGTTCAAAGATATTGCAAGCTTCACTAAATGTAGTTAGAAACAAACTTGTGCATTTTGCGATATGAAGACAGAAGGTAAGCATGTGTCTTTGGCATATTTGGAAATATGTGTTTGCCGAATTTCCTAACAAAATAAATTTGAAATTGGAAGTGTGGTGCTTGCAATGTCGGACAGCTAACAGAAGGCAACTGGATTTAACGCAAAGGAATCAAGAAGTATGAAGTGGAGATGTTTAACAAGAAGGTCACAAGCACTGTGAAGCAGAGGGCAAGAATTAATAGAGGAAACCTTTCTCCATGGTGCTCAGCAGAGGAGTGGAAGAGGAAGATGTGAGGGTAGAGCAAACGTATCCAACACTGCCGTGGACCATTCGTGGGAGAAGGGAATGATAAAATGGTAAGAGGAAGGCATTGAAAGTTTCAGAGAAGTCAAAAAAGTTAATGGAATTGAGCTTATGAAAAGGATGAGTGAGTATTTATTAAAAGAGGTGAAGTGGTGATCAGAGAGGGAGCACTCAGATTCCAAGACTAGAGGAACAGATAATGAATATTTGGAGGAAAGTATGAGCAAGGGAATGAGTGGACAAGCTGGTGCAGAGCTGCAGAACAAAAGAGGAAAGCAGAAACTGGTTAGGTTGTTACTATGGAAGTTGAAGTCATTCAGGAATAGGGAAGGGAACTGAGATAAGGAAAAGCAGAATTAGCTATTGAAGTTAAAGAGGAAGGATGAGGACGAGCTAGTTGTGTTCATTGGCAGTTACATGGAGGGATAGGGGAGAGAAATTGCAGAGAAAGGATATCAAAGGAAGCGGGAAGTGAGGGGCAGACTGAAAGTAACTAGAAGAGGAACCTATTGTCACCACCCAGAGCATTCAAGGCTAGGAGATGTGGAAAAAGGGAAGATCTCTGAAGGAGTAGGGAGAAGTGGAGAATAAGAGCCAGTGGAGAGTTGGAGATACAGAACATGGATTGAGACAGGCTTCTTTGATATGGGACAGGAGAAGGAACATGGGAATTAGAATAAGGTTGTCAGGAGCTGATCCTGTGAGAGTAGAGGATAGGAGTTTAGACTGGAGCTTATCTCAACCAAGGAAGAGTTGAGCATGAGATGAAGATGTATGAGAAATGAGAACAAGAGGGGGTGATGGGAGAAGAGCAGGAAGGTGCTCGTTAGTGAGAAGGAAAGTATTTTAATAACTCAAAAGTTTGAGCAGAAGATCCTTGAATTAATGCATATGCAAACAGTGTAGATTGAAGAGTGTGCTTCTATTTCCTGTCAAAGAACAAAACTTACAGAAAATATTTTTTCATCCATTTAAATTATGGACATATTTTGCTATTTATTTTTATTCGTGAGTACAAGACAATTAGTAGTTCTAATTTTAGAAAAGTCTGTTTATTAGTTAAGGTCATGTTCTTTGACCAGGTTTGTTAAGACCACCTATTGGTGTTATATTAAGCCTCAGGTAACATTTAACTGTTGTAAATCATGAAGTTTCTTTGAAATGCAATATTTTCAACCAAGCAAGAGATTTTGCCTGTGATATTTGGGTATGTGGCCTTCTATCCTGGTTTTTCAAACTTTTGAAACAAGCAAATGGCTGTTATGGATTCATTAAAGGTATTACAGAATTAAAAATCCAATTGATGCCTCAGTTTAAAGAATGTAGATATTATCAGAAACACTAAAGGGTGTTTTTAGAATAATTACAAATGTAAAATGTTAAATCAGGGTCCTAAACAGTAATGTCATTGTCTATTTCCATGGTAACTGAACACAAGAACCAGACCATTCTCCAGTGGTCCAGATCTTGGTGTAAGTTACACGTTGGATGTAAATTCTTATAGTTGGGAAAACAGTGTATTTTATGTCAGTTTACATTTTAGTGGCGTGAAAAGTGTAACCTACACATTCAGGGAGTGGAAGTGTATATAGCAAGAAAAAAAATTCACAGGAGAGTAAAATGATGTCCACCTGCCTGTCTTACGCTTTCCTTTGGTTGATTTTCATGCCATGACAACTTCCCATCCATACCCTTGATGTGTAAGTTAAACACCTTTTGCACACCAATTGAACCATTCTGCCCCTAAAAAAAGATTTGGGTTTGGAATTGGTTCTTATGTTGCCTCAACGAGGAAAGGTCAGTGGGAGTTGCCGGTCAGCACCTCTGAAAATCAGAGGATTTTAATTTAGGTGCCTAAATGTAGGTACCTCTGAAAATCCAATACTTCGGTGCCCATGTATGTCTAATACTTTGATCATGAACTTTATTTCAGCCATTGTGTGTGTGTGTGTGTGTGTGTGTGTATAATCTCAGCCCTATATCATCTCAGCCAAAGATGTAAACATTTTATGACCAAAATATATAAACACAGAAGGGGTGGGGGGAGAGACATACTGTTTTACATGGTAAATTGAAGTTTACAGGACTTAACTCAGTATAATTCGTGATGAGAGGAGACATCCTCTTGTAAACTAGCTGGTAGATTAGTGCTGTTAAATAATAACCACTACTAGAAGTAGTTTATAGCCATTTTCTTGATATTTCCCTCTGAAACTATGCTTCTCATATTGTTTACAAGTGCACTGACGTGTTCTAGCAGCCATCAAATAAACTTTGAGCAAATCCCTTCAGAACACATTGTAAATCTTTACGACTCAGCCAAATGGAAAACCGCATGACCACATGACTTAATTCCCTTGAGATAGGGAATGTTATTCCTGTCAGGTTCTTTCCATCCCCATTCATCACTTTGAGTCTTTCATCTCCTTTTTAAGTCATGGCCTTTCAAGCAGGGGTGAAATTACACCTGTCAGTAATATATGTTCTCATTACTCCATCATTCTGTCATTTTACAAAAGGCACTACAAGAGACATGTCCCTCCATAGATACCAATGAGCAGCCGCATTTCCTTTCGAGCTGTGTTAACTGTCTTCCTGTTTGTTATCCTGGAGGGGGAAAAAAAGGTGAAACTTCATCTGAATTGGAAAGCCAGGCAAGAACGGGGACCACATGCCTTTGTAATTAGGTGCAAAGTAATGTCTCTTCCATCTGCCTGTACTTGAACATAAAGACTAAATTGAGATGAGAAAATTGGACTCAATTTATTATTTCACTAAACTGCAGCACCAGTCTAGAATTTGCCCCTTAGCACAGGGGTTGTTTTTTTAAAGTTAGGCTCTGATAGCCTTGTGGTTGCCAGTAACTCCAAACAAACAGGTGCACGGAAGCAGCTTCCACTTTGTTAACATGGAGAACAAAGTTAATGTTTTACCCAGTGCAGGTCACACCTGTGTTGGGACACTGGGAGGAGGTCAAGGATCAGATTAGAGCTGCACGATGGTGTTTGTCGGAGATGCAAATTGCTGAACAAACCCTCTGAGGCTGTCTTGGAAAAGCTTGCAGACTCACTGCCCTTCACTCTGTGAAGTCAGGGTGATAAGGAATGCTGGAAACTTCCAAGAATCCTGTAAGTCGCCATCACTCTGAATGTGAAGCCTATTAGGCTAAGAGGCTATCCAAGATAGTCTTATGTTGCTGAGATGAAATAATGTAATGTCCAGTGTCACACCATTGTGTCAGAAGTATAAATCTTATTCTGAGTATTCACCCTGATAACCTGAGCCTTTGCGACAAAGAAGAGTACAGAGCATATCATCAGTTTAAACAACAAGCACACATTTTCCAGTCCTCTCAGATCATTGGCTGTGCGGGATGTGTATTTTTGTCACAGTTTTTCACACCAAATGCAGCTAAGTTGGGAATCTGAATGTTGGAACTCAAGTACATCTCTCCAAAGGCAATGAAAAGTACTCTGGAAGATATCCAGTTGTATATAATTATTTGGGTGCATACAAAAAACGCCAGAGTTCACAATCACTAGTGCAGTTATCATATCTGAAAATGTAACAATGGAATGTAATTGCTTCATTCTCCATAAATGAGATTTGCAGTAACTTCTATAGCAATGCATTTATATGAGATTGGCCCAACTGGAACAACGCTCCTAGCATGTTCCACCACTGTTTCTTAGCCCATTGGTAAAAGAAAGCAGACCACAAATTTGTAGAGAATTGTGGTAAGGAATCTATAGGAAAACAGCAAGGGGAATGGTGAAATTTTTTCTGCCCCTACCCTGGCTCTCCATAAAACCCATAGGGACATCGTCACACAGGCCATGTGTAGTAGCTATGGATAGAACGAGGAGATGACCAGCTGCATTTTGAACACACTGAAGGGCCAAATGTGATTGCACATGTCCATTGCACTATAGGTGTTTGTGTGCTCCAGTGCACAGTTTTTCCCTTAGCGGTAACTGTCAGAGTGGCATAAGTGCCCTCTGCTGCCTCACAAACCACACACAGGCATAAAGGGCCAAGCCACGCTGCCATGCCCCCCCTCCTCCCCATGTTCCTTCCTATTGCCCAGGCTGGTTGTTGGAGTTCCCTATCTTTGCTCCTGTGAGTATTTAGGCAAATCAGTACCCACTGTATAGTTAGTGTACTTTAGTAGTTAGTTATTTAGTCATTAATTTAAAAGAAAATGTTGTTTTGTGTGGTTCTGTTACCCAGTCTGGGTACTGGCCTCAGTACCGGAGATGTGCCGTGCTCTCCGGGTTTCAAGTTCCCCCACTCTTGTGGAAAGGCAATGCCTAATAGTGATCCTCCCCCTAGCTGCCATAATTGGTTGGGGAAGGCTCATGTGCGTGACAAGTGTGCCATTTGTAAGGCTTTTCACCCTCTTCTAAAAAAGACAGGGCAGCCAGACTAAAATATTTGCTTCTCAAATCAGTACTACATGTTCCATCTGAGCCCTCTACCTTTGTCCTTGTCATCGACTAGTAGCACACCTTCAGCACTACTGGTACAGAGGGTCATATCGGCAGAGTTGGTACCAAGGAAGAAGCATCAGAAATTGGACCAGGTCCTGAGATCATCGAAAGAGGTGAAGAGGTCAAGTTTGCCTAAAGACTCAGGAGTGCGTTCTGGGAGGAAACACTCCCCAGACCACATCCCTAAACAGAGGAGTTAATTTAACACCAGAGCCCAGTACAGGTCTGTTGTGATTTGGGAGCTGGTCTCATTTGTTAACATCCCCTCAAGACACCATACCACAGGGAGTCTTCATGGTGCCATCTACTTCTGAGGCATTTGAGGCTGTGAGAATGTTGCTATGCCATCACTAGCCTCCAAGGCTGTGAGCACCTTCCCTTCTGCACAGGACAGTTCCATCCGATTCGGCCATCAGGGTTCCAGTTAAAGTAATACTGTCTAAGAGAAAGCCACAGATCATCTCCCTGGCTCCCGTTTTTTCAGAATCTGAACCTTCCATTGTCATGAGTGCCAGCTTTTTCAGGGGTTTGCCCCTTGAGCACAAGACCTGCCAAGGAAAAGAAGCAGAGGTTACAAAAGATGTTCACCACTGCCTTCTGATTCAGCAGCCACCAGTTCATCAAGTCAGTCATCATCTTCCAAGAGCTCATTTTGATGGGCAGGTCAAGAGCAGTTTACCAGTTTGAAGAGTGCCATCTTTTTCTTTTCAGTTTTTTGCAAACTGCCTGTCTCACTTCCATCATGCTTGGGCCCAAATCACAACAGATTGGTGGGTTCTACGCATGGTGGAAGCTCCAGTTTATATCTAATCCCTGCTTCCATTGCTCTTCCCCATGTCTCTCGAGGGAACCCTCGCACGAGGCAGTGTTACTGCAAGAAGTACAATCGCTCCTACTTGTAAGAGCTATGCAGGAGGGCCCTCCTTTTTTCAGGGAAAAAGGGATGTACTCCCGATACTTCCCGATCCCAGAGGCAAAAGAAGGTCTCAGGCCTATTTTAGATCTAAGGCAGTTAAACAAGTTCCTGAAAAAATTGAAATTCCAGATGGTTACTCTGGCTTCCATCATCCTTTCCCTGGAGCTGGGGGACTGGCATGATGTTGTGACGGGTTGGATCACACAACCCCCCCTGGGAGCTGCCAACCAGTGTGCCAAGACTACCTTTGCTCCTGTTTTCCCTGCCAGCTCAGGACTCCAGCACCCTGTCTTGCTGAGCCAGACACTCCTGTCTGCTCCAACACAGACCCAGGGTCTGAATTACCTGCCCCAAAGCTGCAGGTTTACCTGAAAACAGCTCACAGAAGTGTGCTTGTCTTTGGCACTCAGATGCCCAACTCCCAATGGGGTCTAAACCCAAATAAATCCGTTTTACCCCGAATAAAGCTTATGCAGGGTAAACTTATAAATTGTTCGCCCTCTGTAACACTGATAGAAAGAGATGCACAGTTGTTTGCTCCCCCAGGTATTAATACATACTCAGTTAATAAGTAAAAAGTGATTTTATTAAATACAAAAAGTAGGATTTAAGTGGTTCCAAGTAGTAACAGACAGAACAAAGTAAGTCACCAAGCAAAATAAAATAAAACGTGCAAATCTATGTCTAATCAAACTAAATACAAATAATCTCACCCTCAGAGATGCTTCAGTAAGTTTTTTCCTCAGACTGGACGCCTTCCAGGCCTGGGCACAATTCTTTCCCCTGGTACAGCTCTTGTTCCAGCTTAGGTGGTAGCTAGGGGATTCTTCATGATGGCTCTCTCTCCCTTCATTCTCTTCCACCTCTTTATATATCTTTTGCATAAAGCGGGAATCCTTTGTCCCTCTCTGGGTTCCCACCCCCTCCTTTCTCAATGGAAAGACACCACGTTAAAGATGGATTCCAGTTCAGGTAACATGATCGCATGTCACTGCAAGACTTCATTACCCACTTGCCAGCACACACGTATACAGGAAGACGTACAGGTGAAACACAACAATTTGCAGACAACGGTCCTAGTTAATGGGAGTCGTCAAGATTCCAAACCACCATTAAAGGCCTACACTTTGCATAATTACAATAGACCCTCAGAGTTATATTTCATATTTCTAGTTTCAAATACAAGTGATACATTTATACAAATAGGATTACCACACTCAGTAGATTATAAGATTTGTAATGATACCTTACAGGAGACCTTTTGCATGGAGCATATCTCAGTTACATTATATTCACTTATTAATTTTTTATAAAACCATATAGACTGCACAACGTCACAGCTGTTTCAACTTAGAGGACTCCTACTTTCATGTGGCGACTCATCAGAGCCACAGAAAATTTTTGAGATTCACTGTCAGCAGTCGCCATTATCAGTTTACAGTGCTCTCCTTTGACCTTTCAGCTGCCCCATGTGTACATTTTTACAAAGTGTATGGCAGCAATAGCTGTTTTCCTCCAGTGTCCATGTATTCCCTTCCCTCGACAGCTGGCTGATAAGAGGTCAATGCACATCACAAGTGGTGTCCAGCATAAGCATAATCTGATCCACCTTCGATGTGGTTGGCCTGCTGATCAACTCAGACAAGTCATTCCTGTCTCCAGTACAGAAAACTGTCACTTCATTCAGGCCTAATCTCAGAATCTCTCATGGCTGTCTCCTCCACCCAGATCTTCAGGTCTTTCATGGTAAACTTAGATGGGGGAGTCTTGCTCTAGAAAGGTGCAGGAGGTACTGCAGAATATTAGAAAACTGTCAGCTAGGACAACTTACTTGGCAAAAGAAAGAGGTTTTCTGTCTAGTTGAGTCAGAAAGGTGCCTCCCCTATCCTTGCTTTTATTCAGTGCGTGCTGGGCTACCTTTTGTATCTGAAACATCAGGGATTGGTGGTTAACTCAGTCAGGTTACACCAAACAGCTATATCAGCATCCCACCCACCTGTGGATAACTGCTCCTTTTTTTTCCCCAGCCCAATGACTGTAAGATTTGTAAAGGATTTCAACAGACTGTTTCCAAACGTCCACCATGGAGCCTGAATCTAGTGTTAACAAAGCTGATGCGTCCCTGCTTCGAGCCTGTAGCGACCTGCTTTATGTTGCATCCTTCAATGAAGTAGCATTTTCAGTAATCATTACATGAGCCATGGTGGTGAGGGGGGAATTGAAGGCGCTAGTACGTATCACACACACACAAACACACACACACACACACACACTTAATGATATATACACATATATTTAATGCAGATAAAGTCTGCTTTCCTCCTAGCCAAGCTTTTTTACTAAAGTGATCTCAACTTTTCATATCGACCAAGCAGTTTGCGTACTAGTCTTCTTCTCAGAGCCTCATGGTAGTAACGGGGGAGGAGAGACTGCACATTTTAGCGTTTTGTCTAGAACAGAGTAAACCTTTCAGGTCTTTATCTCAATTGTTCATTGCTTTTGCAGACAGAATGAAGGGCATTCTGCGAAGGATGCATAGGATTTTGTCATGGATGTCTGATTGTATTTGCCTGGGTTACCAGCTGGATAGTGTGAAGCCACCAGATAGAGCATTGGGACATTCGATTAGATCCCAAGCAATGTCTGCAGCATTTCTGGCTAACGTGCCCATATCCTACATTTGCCTGATCATCATGTCACATATTAACAAAGGGTTAACTAGTGGTTCATTAAAGCAGGCATATAAGGAGACAGTGAAAGAGGGCCATGAGAGAAGCAGCATTGCCCAGTCACAGATGCAGGAAAAAAACAATTATTCCTTACCTAGAAGCAATATATTATAAAGATCTAGGAGATGAAGCTGTGTTCGGCTGAAGTGAACCACTGTTTGCTTGCTTTTCCTTCTGAAGAAAGCCTCAGTCCTGTTGCTCCTACTGTGGATCTGGGTGGAGAAATGCTCTGCACAGAGGGACTTGTGCTTTTTAAGTAGAAGTTTGTTTTTAAGGCTGTATAAATAGAAGATGACCTGCTTCTGACTCCAGGTTGGACTGCTGCAACTGTCGGTGGTGGGAGAGGATCACTGATGAGGACTAAGAAATGGAGAGGGGGTGAAATCTGAAGGAACAAGTGTTCAAGAAGAGGCATGGCTGCTGCTCAGGGCTGACTGCTGCCTCTGTGGCCATGGCGCTGTGCCTGAAAACTATGCTCTTGGAGTGAGGGAGCCAGGATAAGTGCTTTTTTAAAACCTTGACTGAAGTTTATTTGTGACGGCTTTTGTACTCGTCGTCATTATAAACTATTAAGGTTTTGAATAACATGAGGACATGCAAAAATGAAAAATGCAATGTGAAAATAATTTTGATCTTTAGAGCAGCTGGCATTTCCTCCTAGGCTACTGAGTATCCTAATTCTTGGGTACTAAGACTTCACAATGCTTGGCCTTGACAGTGCCTAACTGCACTTAAAACAAACAAATGCTGTTACACTTATTCGCCACAAGGTGGCAGACATATGTCTAGGGAGGTTTTTCAAGTACCAATCTCTTCTCTGCTCTTCCCTTCTCATTTGATAGGCATTTGCTCAGTGGCTGCCAACATTCTTTTCCTTCCTTAAGGGAAGTGTTTGGTTTTCTTGTTTTTTTAAGATGACTGCTGTAATGTATATAATGGTGAAAAAGGAAAACCCAGTTCATTGCCCATCCTCCACCCCCAAAGAAAATGCTTCATGCTCAGTTATGCCCAGGATAGAAATGTACAATTGTTTGTCATGTCAGTGTTTTGAGGTTTAAATTCTCAAATTTCATACATTTTTATTGCAGTCATCACAAGGTGCAGATCACGAGCAGTGCTTTGTCGGCTTGTAAACAGGAGGCAGTGTGGGCTAGTGGGTAGGGCACTAGACTTGGACTCGGGAAACGTGAGTTGCATTCCTGGTTGAGCCACTGATGCACTATGTGACTTTAAGCCAGTCAGTTCTCTTCCCGCTCTTTCTTTATTCTGTTCATTTCTATTGGAAGCTTTTCAGGGAAATATCTATAGTGTGTAGCACAATGAGATCCCCAGTCTCATTGCAGCTTCTAGATGTTACTGTAATATAAATAATAATAATCGCTGACTAGTCCAACTCTACCAGCTTCAACGTAACTCTTTAGAAATGGACAATCATAGGGGCTCAGCGTGTCTAATTCATTCCATATCTGTATACATCATTTATGAGAGGAAGATGCACACTGCAGAACAGAGCCTGAACAACTTGTAATTTAAGGAGTGGAGTGGCAGTGGAGGGGGAAATATATCAGCAAATCAACATCTCACAACTCTCAGTTAAATGTTCTAGAGCAGAAGAACGGCCATATTGGGTCAGACCAAGGGTCCATCTAGCCCAGTGCCTTGTTTTCTGACAGTAGCCGGTCATGTAATACATGATACAATATACAGGGTAATGCCAAACCTGGAGAATGATTTAAAAGAAAAGTGAGAGAAAATGCAGCCATTTGATTGCTACAGCTCAATCACAGACAAATCAATAAAAAGCACCAACCCTATAGTTCTGTTCTAGGTGACACGAGTGAAATTCTAACTCCACTGAAGTCAAGAGCAAAACTCCTATTGACGTTAATGGGATCAAGATTTCACCTAGGAGCTTATGTACAATTCGTTTCTGTTGGAATTATCTTTTCAGGAGCTAATTTGAAACACAGGTTGAACACAGGGAAGGAAGTTAAACTGTCTTCTGAAAAAAGAAAGAACAACCTCCCTTCTCCTCATGTTCCTTTTTTTTTTAATTTACCCTGCCTATTTTCTCTGCACTCTATTTCTTTTGTAGTCCTTATGTGGTTTTACATCTTTTATGTAAACCACATAAAACCAAATTGATTTAACCAAATAAATCCATCATCTTTGCTGCTGCTTTACTAATGAGCCTGTGCTAAATTAGCACACCGTAAGGCGTCCCTAAGTTAGCTGACTCATAGCGGGTGCTGTTCCTGGCAGGCCAAGTCAGTGCTCCTGAGTGGTGTCCATACCAACGGTCACAGGAAGAAATACAGATACATCTCTTGAATCATGCAGTAGGAAGTAGAGCACCAAACCAGGTTGGGGAACTGTGACTTTAAAGCTGAGGCAGGGAGGACATACCTTTTTTTACATGAATACATGGATTTATGCTACATTTTATCCCTATTTAAATAAAAAGAGCAGTCTAAAATGTGCTGTCCTTTAGACATAGAAAATTATTTAAAATAAAAAGTTGATTAATACAGTGTGGTTTTGCTTTCTAACAATGTGTAATCACTAAATTTACTTATTTTCAGTTTGTCCACCAAAAGTAAAACGTTCTGTCAGTTAGATGTCAGAATAGAATATGTTTTCTGTGGGACTCGACTACAGGATTCCACTCATTTTAAATATCATTGATTCAGTACTAGATAGCTCATGTCAGCAACAGCTAATAAAGTATAACAAATCTGAGTAGAATAGAATTTGACATATTTAGGAAAAAATTATAAAACTAAAATCAAAAATACTCCTGAAAAATAGAAACAATATAGTATTGTAACTGAATAGATTTAGACCGACTTACATTGTTCATATAAGCATGATATCCTTGGTTTGTAATAAGATGTATAAGTTTGAAAATGTCTTTGAATTCACAAAATTCTTTGAATTTCTTCAAAATTCCCTTTTTGTATTGCGAGTAGAAAGAAAAAAAAGTTAAGGGTATTTATTACACAAGCAAATCTAAGAAAATCACAAATTTAGCTCATATCAATCAAAAATCCACAAACAACAAAAATTCTGAAATATCTGAACTTAAAATCAATTGTTTCATGTCAGAACTCACTGCATGTTTTACAATCATGAATGTACTTCAAAATTAAGAGAAAACAGATTGAGTGAGGTGCATGTAACATTCTGAGCCAAATACACTGAGTTATTCTGTTTATTTTGCAGCAAATATAAAAATTTGGAAATCCAACCCTAGCGAAGCTGGTCAACAGGAGCACAAATTGCAGCATGTAGTATATAAAAAGGAAATTAGAAGGGGCAAGATAGATTTGAAAGAGAAAATAGCTAAAGGTGTAAAAACAAAAAAGATTCTTCGAGTATATCAGAAGCAGGAAGCCTATGAAAGAATTAGGGATTAATGAGAGCAATTAAGGAAGATAAGGGCATTGCTGACAAGCTAAATGGTGAAGACTGATGCAAAGAAATCAAAGAGGTTGTTGGGGAGATTCCTACCCCAGACCTGGCTCCTTACTGGTAATAAAGATGAGTCACTATCAGAGCATGAGATGTCCAAAGAAAAGGTGCTGGAGCAAGCTGATAACTTAAAAAGCTGTATGTTACTCACATAACAGACACTCAAGAGTTCAAAAGGAACTTAAGTATGACGTGGCTGAGTGGTTAACAAAATATGCAATTTCTCATTTAGAAACAGCCACTGTTACAGAGGATAGGAGGGTCACAAATGTTGTACCTATATTTAAAAAATAGTCTTGGGGTAATCTGGGGAGTTATAGACCTGTAAACCTTGCATCTGTATCTGGGAAATTGGCTCAAACTATACTTAAAAATAGAATAACAAAATACCTTGAAGATTATGATATAAGATGTGACCAAAGGAAACTGCAAAGGAAAACTGTATCTTGCTAATCTTAGAATTCTTTGACCTCTTCTATAAAGTAGTGGATGAAGGAGATTCAATGGACCTAATTTATTTGCACTTCCAAAAAGCCTTTGAAAAGGTCCTCACAAGAGGCTACTAAAGCTAAATTGCAATGGATAGAGTGGCAAAAATGGATAAAAAGCTAGGTAGGAGACAAGAGAGCAAGGAGTTGGATTAAATGGTCAATTTTCATCATAGCTAAAGGTTAATACTAGGGTGTGCTTCAAGGTTCCATACTGAATCCCATGTTTGATATATTTATTAATCATCTGGAAAGGGGCCATGAGATAACAAAATGTTCGGAGTTACTCAGGACTATAGAGGACTAAGATGACTTCAGAGAGACCTGGTGAATGGTTGATAATGGTGGCAAATGAAATTCAGTGTCAGTTAATAAATGTTGGAATGAAAAATACTCAACACCTTACGTGGTTCTAAAATAACTGTTTTAACTCATAAAATTAACTCTGGGTAACACTGTAGACAGCCCAATGAAGTTCTGTGCTCAGTGTACAGCTGTGTTCAAGAACATAAACAAGATGCTACAATGCATAAGAAGTGGAATGGGTAATAATATGGAGAGTATTATGCCTTCATGTAAATCAGTGGTACAGCCTCATCTTGAATACTGTGCACAATACTGCTCACCACATCTCAGAAAAGGGTAGTTCAGTATTAGATGGCTACAGAATGGAATTCTGTGAATGAATTAAGTCTTGGAAAAACTCTCATTTGAAGAGAAACTGAAAAGATTGAGGTTGTTTATCGATGAAAGGAGACAAAATACAAGTGTATAAAATAATGAATGGTTCCGAGAAAGTAGATCAGGAGTTTCTGTTCTCCCTGTCTCAGATCACATGAGCAAAGGGACATTCAATGAAATTAAAAGATGTCAAATTAAAAAATGGTAAAATGAAATACTTTTTCACACAATATGTAATTGGACTGCAGAGCACATTGCTCCAGGAAGTTGTTGAAGCTGATAACTTGGCAACTTTAAAAACAATTGGACCTTATATGGATATCAGAACTATCCAGAGTTGTTGTTGTTGTTTTAAAATAAAAATTTGAAAGAGATCTTAAATCTCATACCTTATGGGTTTAATCTGCTCTGTATTACAGTTGAGTATAGGAGTTAAAGTGGATAGTAGATTGTCCCACATCAGTCTATTGTGATATTTTTGCATCTTCCTCTGATGTACTTGGAACTGGCCTTTGCTGAAGTCAGTATGGCAATTCCTATGTGCTATATCATCTAAGATACTCTTGTTGAATAATTCAGAAATGCTCTTGGGGTGGTTATTGAGTTTAGGGGCCTTTCACATCTAGATTACCTGTGAAGTTTGAAGCCAGACCCAAGCAGGTTGACGGATGGTATGAATTAGACTGCACTGCCACTGCTGTACTTGTTTTCCTGGGTAAATAGAAGGCCTGTGTTCTCTAGGGCCTAGAGCATCTGGAACAAGTGCTAAATTCTCACACACTCATCAGCAAAAATATTGTGAGAGATTAATTGGAGATATTTTTCCTTATCTTAATTTATAGGTCTCATGGACAATCATAGGTCTTTCATATGTTCCACTGATACATTTAATTGCAGTGTAGAATGGCCTAGAAACCATTCCTACTGTTCAGAAGTTGCACTTATCAACATTGCATCTGCCTCATCTCTTTCCTGCAAAAATGCTATACTAAATCATCACTTTGTGTCAACAAAGTCAGCAAACACTTATTGAGCACTATACACCAGTTTTAACTCAGTCCAGATACAATGCTTATCTCTTATTGAGGCATTTTGTCTACTTGCGTTCATTCAAAATAGTACTTCATTGTGACTTGCAGAAGGAGAGGCATGCTAGAGAATAAGGTGCAAGATAAGAAATGAGAAACAATGGGGCAGGGGAAACTGAGTGAGCGGAAAGATGAGAAATAGGGAGAAACACAGAAGAAGAGAAAGATGAAGAAAATCCACACCATCCACAATAACAAGCCTTCTAGGTTATGAACAGTGGGACCTGGGAAATGTCCAGAGTAATCAGAAAAGTGGAATGGACCATATCTCTTGATTAAAGGTAAGACAACTGAATGAGAAGAAGGGTGTGAAGGAGAAAAGGTAGAAGATGAAGAGAACAAAAAGGAAGGTTGCTATTTTTTGACATTAAAATGCTTCCAGATTTAATTTAGTTTAAAAAATATAGTGGCTGATGTATATTCCCTTTATCCCCCATCTGGGATTTAAGCCCTCCAGAAAATTTAGATTCTTGAGTGGTGACTCTGGCTGTTTTCCCGTATCCATTCCATTTTCAGTGATCAGAAGTGCCAGTGCATGCCAACAGCCTTCCACTCGCTCTTTGCACCTGGAACTTACCGGAAGCCTAGATGACCTCCAAAACACTGACTAAATTAGGGTTCTGGTTGTTAAAAGGATCCGTTTCTCCCAAAAGAAAGCCACTACATGTTTCTGTGCTATATAAGTAGTTATTACTATGAAGTAAAGAAGACTGCTGTGTATTTCTCTTAAGTGTGAGCTGCTGTTCTTCTTTAGACCTCTTGTCTTAGCGCTAGAGTTTCCTTCTAAAAATTAGAAACACTTTAAAAACCTATATTATGTGGGGCAAAATTGCATTTGTCAAGATCAGAGACAAGGAGTTTGGAGTAATGTAAAGGCACTAAAGCCTTCCCCAACATCTTCTATGGGTTTTGCATCAGGAATACGTTCTGATCACGTCCCATTACGTGAATTTCTGTACCTGTTTTAAAACACGTGGAGTTGATCTACATATATACTTACAATCAATTATCCCGGTTTTTTCAAACTGTATATTTGATTAGTTAGTTTGTTAGCATAAGACAAGAGGTTTCTATTGAGAAAATGTTCTATATTCTTATCCCATGTTTCTCTGTGTACCCAGATTCACAGAACACTTAACACTATGTGTAAAAACAATCAAATCCAATGTTACCACTGTGTAAATAACTGAAGAGTTTGCTTTATTTTTATGACTGCAAATTTTGTTTAGTCAAAAAAGTGAACTACATGTTACTTTTTAACCCAAACCCATTGCATAAGCCTTTTTAACAACTGAAAATAAAATCAAGACTTTAACTGTTACAAAATAAAACCTTACACATCAGAGAGTGAAACATGATTAGAGGTATCTTCATTGAGGCCACTGGTGTGCTTTAAAGGAGCTTTTATGGCCTCATTCAGAATTATGGGCTGTATTCCAATTTACAGTACGTTTCCTCTTTGCTCGGTATGACTCTGAAGGTGGTAATTTTTTGGTTTGCTTTTTTTGTTCTTTTCAGGATTCTTGTCAGTCTTTGATTGCAGGAAGATAAAACTTGTTCTGTGTGGAGAAGCTTAGCAACAGCAAAAGTATGATACAGTAATAAACTAAATGCAAATACTGGCATTCCTAAAAAGAATAAAACAAAATTAATTAAGGCTTACCCAATTACCTCTAGCTTCAAACAAGCAAAACACTTAAACATGTACTTAACTATAAGCACTCAGGCCCTATTCAGCAAGAAATTTACGCACATGCCTAACTTTTAAGCATATGAACAGTCCCATTCAGATCAAGAGCGCTGTTCGTGTGCTTAAAGGCATGTGCTTAATTAATGTGCTGATTTGGGGATATTCATAATCTGATGATGTCAGTAGGACCCCTTGTGCTTAAAGTTAAGTACATGTTTAAGTGCTTTGCTGGATTGAGGCCTCTCATATCAAAGTAGAAATACATGTTCAGGTCCAATAAAATTAAGTTATTAAAATAATTGCATCATGATAGTCACAGTTTTGTTTTTACTGAGCTATCTGTTAAGAAGTTTGTATTTGGCTCAAAAAAAAATTGGATTTTTTTTCCATGAGAAAAATCTGAACGGGAAATAACCCCAGATGTCAGATTGGCAGAGTTGCTCGTGGACCATATATAGGGACCTGTCTTGAAATCCTTACATCCTCCTATTGTCTCATTCTTGAGAGGAGAAATACACATAGCATTATATGTTAATTTAGATATGGGGTCTTGCCAACATGTTCAGGATCTAACTTACTGCCATATTTGGGATTGGAAAGGAATTTTCTTCATGGTCAGATGAGCAGAGACCCTGAAGGGTTTTCACCTTTCTTTGGAGCATGGGTTGCTTGCATGTTTAAACTAGTGTAAATGGTGGATTCTCTGTATCTTGAAGTCTTTCAATCATGATTTGAGGACTCCAGTATCTCAGCCAGAGGGTAGAGGTCTATTACAGGAGCGGTGGGCAAGGTTCTGTGACCTGCAATGTGTAGGAGGTCAGACTAGATGATCATGATGGTCCCTTGTGACGTTAAAGTCTATGAAATATAAACCTAAATTACATAGAAGAAGTTAGATGTGTTTGCTGTGAGGGAATCCAGATAGATGGGACAGCACAAAGCTGTACAGATGTGACTACACTAGCAGAGCAATAAAACCTCTGTAGAGTGGATTGGAGCTATCATTGCAGATACATGGTCCATGTTTGTTTCAGTAAACATGTTTGGCTTCTTCTGCTGCTTGCTTCTTCTTTGAAATCATTATCCTATGTTGGAAATAAGTGTTTTGATACAGAAATGATTACGAAGTCACAAGTTCAGGATCATGACCTGAACTGCATTAAGAAGGCGCAGAAAGAATAGGTGAATTGTAGGAGAGTCAACTGTTGTTTTAAATAAATAACACTAAGTGAACATGTCAGGGATGTGTCAGGTAATAAAATCGGATATATTTGAATAGTTTCCACATTTTGAAGATCCTGCTTTGTGAAAGTAGCTTTTAAGAATCACATATATTTAATAAAAATATCATAGCCCAGTTTTCAAGCAAAAGTCTCAATCCTGCAAGCTGACCCGCATAAATGGACATTTATACTTGCACAGAGCTCCACTGACTCCAAAGGGCCTCTATATCTTGACTTTAGTAAAGCTTTTGAGACTGTCTCGCATGACCTTCTCATAAACATGCCAGGGAAATGCAACCTTGATGGAACTACTATAAGGTGGGTGCAAAACTGGTTGGAAAACCATTCCCAGAGAATACTTATCAGTGGTTCACAGTCATGCTGGAAGAGCATAATGAGTGGGGTCCCACAGGGATCAATTCTGGGTCTGGTTCTGTTCAATATCTTCATCAATTATTTAGATAATGGCATACAGAGTACACGTATAAAGTTTGCAGATGATACCAAGCTGAGAGGGGTTGCAAGTGCTTTGGAGGATAGGATTAAAATTCAAAATGATCTGGACTAACTAGAGAAATGGTCTGAAGTAAATAGGATGAAATTCAATAAGGACAAATGCAAAGTACATCATTTAGGAAGGAACAATCAGTTGCACACATACAAAATGGGAAATGACTGCCTAGGAAGCACTACTGCAGAAAGGGATCTGGGGGTCATAGTGGACCACAAATTAAATATGAGTCAACAGTGTAACACTGTTGCAAAAAAAGTGAACAGTATTCTGGGATGTATTAGCCAGAGTGTTGTAAGCAAGACGTGAGAAGTAATTCTTCCACTCTACGCTGCACTGATTAGGCATTAACTGCAGTATTGTGTCCAGTTCTGGGTGCCACATTTCAGGAGGGATATGGACAAATTGGAGAGAGTCCAGAGAAGAGCAACAAAAATGATTAAAGGTCTAGAAAACATGATCTGTGAGGGAAGAGTGAAAAAAGTGGGTTTGTTTAGTCTGGAAAAGGGAAGACTGAGAGGGGACATAACAGTTTTCAAGTATGTAAAAGATTGTTACAAGGAGGAGGGAGAAAAATTGTTTTTCTTAACCTCTGAGGATAGGACAAGAATCAATGGGCTTAAATTGTAGCAAGGGAGGTTTTGGTTGGACATTAGGAAAAACTTCCGAAGTGTCAGAGTGGTTATGCACTGGAATAAATTGCCTAGGGAGGTTGTGGAATATCCATCATTGGAGATTTTTAAGAGCAGGTTAGACAAACACCTGTCAGGAATGGTCTAGATAATTAGTCATGCCACAAGTGCAGGGGACTGGACTAGCTGACCTCTTGAGGTCCCTTCCAGTTCTATGATTCTATGGTTCTATAACGGTCAACGTCCAGGGATCAGCTGATAGGATCAGGGCCCAAGTTTGGGCTTTCAGTTTTTCATATGGAAACTCCTACTGATGGTACTCAAGCACCCAAATAACCACCAAATAAAACCTAAGTATCTGTTTCAACTTTCAGCCATTTATTTGGGTACTGTAACTTATTAGGCTTTTCCAAAAATATATTACAGTGAGAATACAACTTCATTCTCTGTAGATGTAAAAGTAAAGCCACAGTTTAGCATGTGTTTACCTTCCTAATGGCTTAATAAAAAACAAAAGCCATAAAACCCTGAGCAGATAGCAGGAGCCTTACGAAGTCTGACAGTAAGTAATGAATGGCCTTCCTTTATTATTAAATTGGGAAATGCCAAGAGGTGGAAAACAAGCAAAGAAGAATTTAAATGTATCTCACTATTGAGCTATGCAGGTTTGAAGGGACTTGTTTGAGATTAGAACCTTGAATTGGGACCACTCTTCATCTGTGGATGATAGAAGAGCATAGCCTTTCGGTAAAACATGATTATATCAGGAAATCTCATATTCCTTAAAATAAAAATTCTACACTGTAGAATCCAGTAGCTACTGAAAGTTTATTAAAAAAAGACTCTTGTCTGCTTTTTTCCAACTAATTAGACTGAAAATGAGAAAAAATGTCATTGTCAGCAGTTGGTAATGGAGACAATATAATGTACAGTAAAGAGCAGAATTGATAGACAAGCATTTTCTTTCCTCTGCTTTGGAAAGCAATGGTTGTCAATGCCTATGCATTTTCTTGACACACTACACAATGGCAGTGTTTGTCTTTGGTCTGCAGACCCAGGACATTCAGTATCGATGGGACCTTGTTCAGCTGAGGTAATAATAAGGTGGTCAGTCATGCAACCGAAAGATCAAGTTTAAAGTTAAAATTAAAGAGGAATTCCCAGCACTATTGCATTTCAGCTTTCTGTAAAGACTTCCACAGCCCAACCCTTTGCCCTTGTCATGGGCACTAAAGGGAGAAGGCAAGTTGACTTGAAAGGTATGAAAACTCGTAAGATAGCCTTGAAAATAAGTAGAATAGGACAGGCCTATCAGGTGACTTAAATGAATAGTAAATGCAAAATAATGAAGGATATAATCCCGCTACCATTTCATTTTTTAAAAAGTCCATTCTAAATTTGAGCTCTGTTATGAGATAACATATTAACTTTGGCTTCTGAAGGAAACAGTGTTTTGAAGTTGGTATAAATATAATTATAATATAATTATCAATTCTTTATATAGGGCCTCCTGGGCAGCACTTTTTTCTTCTAATGTGTTTTTTTCCAACATTTTAATGTAACTTTTTTTTAACTTACAGGAATAAAGAAAATCTTTACTCTGGGCGGGTCTGATCCTGCACTGTTGTGTTACAAGGGAGTTCTATCATTGACTTCAGTAGGACCAGGATCAATCCCACTTTGAAGGATTGTTTTATTCCCATATTAGACCTGAATTTCATGTACGTAACTCCTTGTCACTCTAATTTAAATACTTTGTCCTGGAGCCTTAAGATTCCACCATCTATGCCGGCAGGGGATGTCTTTTTATGGCAGTCATTGTCATTCAAATGAGTTTACCTTACTGGACAGTGGAATTGCAGTCAGGGCCGGCTCCAGGTTCCAGCCGAGCAAGGTTGTGCTTGGGGCAGCAGATTCCAAGGAGCAGCATTCCGGCCTCCCTTTTTTTTCTTTTCCTTTTTGGTTCACTGCTCTGGCTGCCCTGTAGGGGGCGGCAGCGTGGAGGAGGGGAGCGCCCTGCAGCAAACTTGGCAGGGCAGCCCGCATCCTTCCCTCCCAGCCGACTGGAGCAGCGCAGAGCCCTCCCAGCAGGCAGCACGGCAGGAGGGGCCGCATGGCAAGCGCCCCTCTGAAGCCCTGTCCGCCCCCCTTCTCTCTCTCCTCCCACTGGACCAGGCGTGCACTCCGCTGCACGTCTGCAGCACAGGGACTCCCCTTGCTCCAGCTGCCCGGCAGGAATTTTTTTTTTTTTGGCTTGGGGTGGCAAAAAAGCCAGAGCCGACCCTGTTTGCAGTGCTCCCTAAATGTACAAGCAATGAAATAGATGTTGATAATCTGATTTGCACTTCCCTTCTGTGCTTAACAATAGCTTGCATGCCATCTTAGATATTTTGCCTATTTTACTGAGAGCTGGAATGGATAAAGATTACCGTGATAATAGGGGATTTTGCTGTAATATGTCATGTGAAGACAAGACACTTCTAACAACATAGCACTTCCTTACTAATGAACTGAAGTATCAGCATTCAGGTCCTGATACAAAGCCATTGAAGTCAGTTGAAATCTTTCGACTGACTTCAGTGAGCTTTGAATGTGTCCAAGTCATCATCTGGAAATGGAGTGATCGGTGTTCTGGCCTGGAGGTGAATCTAACTGAGTCACACCAAGACTACAGAAAATATTACATAATTCAATTTAAGGGCACAATGCTGCATACTTAAACGTGTGAATATTACTTCTTAAGGGAACAGTCCCATTGCAGTCAATGTCTTCAGTAGGAGTAGCTCAAACACTTATGCTCATTAGTAACTGACTCCACTGAGATTACTCTTATGAGTGCAATTATTTAGATGCAGGGCCACCCAAAGGATTCAGGGGGCCTGGGGCAAAGTAATTTCACAGGCCCCTTCCATAAAAAAAAAAGTTACAATACTATAGAATACTATATTCTCGTGGGGGCCCCTGTGGGGCCTGGGACATGGGGCAAATTGCCCTACTTGCCCGCCCCCCAGGAGCAGCCCTGTTCAGATGTGTATGTGTTTGTGGAATCTGGCCTTTTATTTTTATAGGGTCTTTCAAAGTTTATCACCTTGCAAATTATTCTACAGAGTTAAAGATGTGAATACGTTATTTAGTTAATAAAGTTAATAAATAACTGAAAGAGAAAAGTTGGAATGTAACAAGAAGGCAGAAAAGTTATGATTTCAACTGACACTTGAAATGAAATGGAGAGCTGAGGCGGTAGAGAGATGCAGGAAATTTGTCCTGAACGCCAGGAACTGCAGCCGAGAATACAATACAATATTGGAAAGATTGTGTCAGAAAACGGAGAAGAGGCTGATACAGATAATAGGGAGAAAGAGATTTGTTCATGAGGGAGCCTGATTTAAAACTGGACCCTAAAAGGAATTGAGACCCAGAAGAGTTGCTTGAGGTTGGGCTTCATGTTGTTACATTTCATTTACATGTGGCAAGGGGACAGTGTCATTGCACATTCACTGGAGTCTGGAGCTCTGACTTTTTGAAAGGCTATTGAGAATGGAAATGAAGGAATGAATAAGCCTTTCAGCAGTAATGGTATAGAGGCAATTGTATGCCTGGGCAAAGCTGAGAAGTCAGTGACAGACATTGGTAGGCACAAGAGATGTGGCAAGAGAAGGAGAGTTCAGAGTCTAGATTAACACCAAGGTTACATGGCATAGTAGATAATCAAGTGGTTAGGACACTAGCCTGAGACTTAGAAGATCTGGGTTTTGCTCCTGCTCTGCCACAGTCTTTGTGATGTTGGGCAAGTTACTTAGGGGCTTGTCTACATGGTGCATTGGTGAACCCCAGTTGGGGTGTAAATTCTGTGTCTGTCTGTGTGGACGCTGCTGGCCTACCCTAACTTTTTCATAGTGTGTGTTGATGTAGTCCTGTTTGGAGTATGTATAGAAGCAGGTTGTCAGTCAGAGATGAAGTTGCCTTCAGTACAGGGTTGGCTCCAGGCACCAGCGGAGGAAGTACATGCCTGGGGCAGCACATGTTAAGGGGCAGCATTCCATCCATTCTTGGGGCGGCACAATCTGGGTGGCTTTTTTTTTCCCTCAGGGCGGAAAAAATGGTAGAGCTGGCCCTGCTTCAGTAATAAAGTACAGTGTGGTAGCAATGGAACTCTAACAAAAGGGGGCAGGAAAACAAAATCCTCCCAGAGTTAGGAGGAGCTGTGATTTGTTCAGAGACAATCTAGATTTCTTACCTGCACCCTAAAAGAACCTTCTGAAAAGACTGAATTTCTTAAAATAAGTGTGAGGAATAGAAATAGGTAGACCCCTCAGGACAAACAAAATTCTGTATATTAATTTTACCCCACAAACTGGGGGTTAACAAACTCCATCTCCCCAAATCATAGCCCCTTAACAATAATTGGTTCTATATTATTCTTAGGGATTTCCTGAATATTTCTGGGAATCAGTATTCCTAAATATTTCATATAAACGGACTGCCACAGAAAGTTCCAATTTGAGAAAAGGGTTTTGTGGGCATATTTATTAATGCCTAAAACTTCAGATTTACCCCAATTAGTTTTATATCATGAGGAGTTCAAACTTATTAATAGTGGATAGAAGGTTAGGAATGATAAACTTGGGCTTAGATACCCATATAAGAGCTTCATCCATATGGAGCATAATTTTGTGCTCTGTTTGGCCTACCCTGATACATTGAATATGATGATTTTCTAGGATGGCAATGGCTGAAAGTTCTAGAGCTAAACTGAACAGAAGAGAAGAAAGGGGACAGCCCTGCCTTGTACTGCTCTGTGATGGAAATGGGGAGGAAATAATACCATTGGTAACTACCCAAGAAGATGGGTTAGTGTATAAAAGCTTAATCCAAGCAATAAATTGGTTCCCAAATCCAAATTTTGCCAGCACATGAAAAAGAGAGTCCCAGGCCATGCAGTCAAAGGCCTTTTCGGCATCCTAAGAAGCTCAGGGTTGTTTAGAATCTCTCAAAGCAGCAATAATATTATCTGAGCCATGTGTATTACAAAGGAAGTCGACCTGATTTCTGTGTATAATGTGTGAGAGAACTTTGTCCAATTGCATAGCAAGAGCTTAGCTAAAATCTTAGTGTCACAGTTGATTAAAGAAATTGTCCTGGAATTACTGCATAGTCCAAGGACTTTCCCAGTTTAGAAGTAAGTGAAATTACAGCTTCTCTTGGAGTAGGCGGGAGAGTTAGCTCGTTCTTGGCCTCATTGAACATGTTCAGTAGTTTAGGTGTTAAAGTTTCAGAGAACTTTATGTAGACTTCAGTTGGGGACCCATCTGTACCAGAAGTCTTTACAACCTTCATTTCTTTTATAGCCTGAGTCAGTTCCGCAATTTCTAGAGGGGCATCTAAGAGTTCCTCGTGAGAGTCCGAGATCCGTGGCAGACACAATCTACTAAAAAAGTTATCTAGGGCATCTTACTGATTCCCTCTTCAGCTAAATATAGTTTTGAATAAAACTGTTGAAATTGTTTATTAATTTCTGACTGTGTTGTATATAATTTACTGACACTGTCTCAACTAGCAGCAATTTTATCTCGTGCGCTTAGGTCTACGTGCCAGCAGCTTACCAGCTCTCTCACTGGATTCCCAGTAATTTTGCTTCAAGCAGAATAAAGCAAACTCAGCCTTTTGGGACAGAAATTTGTTGATTTCATATCTTAGACTGATAAGGGTTCTAATATCCTCTGGGGAGGGGGCAGAAGCATAGTGGAGAGCCAAAGCCTTAATTTCCTTCACAAGGGTATCAATTCTATGTTCTCTCCATTTCTTTTCAGAGGTGACATGAGAGATAATACAGCCTCTAATGAAGACTTTAAAGGCTTCCCAAAGTGTGGCTGCTGAAGAAGTGGTGGGGGCATTTGTTTTTGAAAAAAGGTCCAACTCCTGCTGGATAGAGTTAACAAATGATGTGTTAAACATCACAGAGGTATTTAATCTCCACATTTTAGTTGGGGGTCCATACCCTGGAAGCCTAAAAGAAGTGTACAGGAGCATGGTCAGAAATAACAATAGTACTTTTTCCAGAATCAGTAACAGAATTGGTGGAGTCTTGTGACACTAAGAAATAGTCCAATCTTGAATATATTGAATAAGCTGCAGGAGAAAAAAACACTATAGTCTCTCGCTATAGGTTTACCCAAGCTCCACACATTTTATAAGCCTAAATCAGCCATGTAGGTATGAACGAAGTGCCTGATGAGTATTAATATTTTTATATGGCGATAGAGAAGACTTATCAAGGTCTGAGTCTAGAGGTTTGTTAAAGTCTTCAGCTACACTAATAGTATGATGGTCCATGTCATATATGCTCATAAAAATGTATGAAAAAATTTGGGATCATCCTGGTTTGTCCCATAGGGATTGGCAAAGATGATTATAGAATTGCCAATTTCAGTCTGAAGGACAGTAAATCTGCCCTCACGGTCAGACCTTGTGCTCAGAATATTAACATTCAACTTTGTATTTATTAATATAGCAACACACCTTGCTTTAGAACTAAAGCAACTAGAAACTGGGAGACCTCACCAATCTCTAATCAGTTGAAGCAAACTTCAAGTTCTATCAGATGCATCTCCTGGGATCATGGGCCTGTCAACATTCTCCTTTTTAAGCATTGAATTTTTTTTCTTTTAGTGGAGTCATTAAAACCATTGATATGCCAGGTGAGACATTTAATTATCAGCACCATTGTTGTTAAAATATACAAGATAAAATATAAAGTCGCTTTGTGAATAAACGAGAAATTGTAAATTTTCTTTAGCAGCATACAGTTTTTGCATATCTAATCAGAAAAAGTTTTTTAATCCAGGAGTATTATGTCATTTCCTAATACATATTCTACAGGAGTGGGAAGGAAACTTCCAATATGAGAGGATAATAGTAAGGTGACAGAAAGAGGAATTAAATAAGTGAAAAGTTAGTGAAGAGAGAAATGCACATTAATGCCATTCAATCAGAAAGAAGACTCTGTTTAAACGGTCCAAAAATACACACTTGATATCAACAGTGGCTGGCTGGATCAGGTGAAACTTGGAGAGTCTCACAGCCCCAGGGCCCCCAAACATTACAATGAAAGTAATCACCCATGACCAATTAAACCTTGATACATTAGTCCATAAGGAAGCACAGTGTAATAAAGCAATGTTAAAATATATATCATTATTAATCAAATGATAGATTTTACATTGATGCTCCTTTTCCTATGAATTAAGGCCCTAGGAAGTAAATTGATAATAACCCTACGACCCCAATGAGAGAGGAAAAAAAGAAAAGGAAGTAACTGTATCAGACAGTGCCCGTTAACTTGGTTAGAGCAACGATATCAGATCTCAGAATGCAACACATAAATTCCATACAGTGGGATCATTCCATAGATGTCTCCTCTTATGAGGGAGGAGTTTGCAGATTTCTGAGGTATTTTTCTGCCTCCTGAGGAAAACTCACTAATACTATCTTTTCACCATTCTTAATATGTAGTATTGCTGCGTATTTAATAAAATACTTCAAGTGCCTTTTCCTGGCCTATTGTTTTGCTTATTAAAGCTGTCTTCATTGCAACCACATCATGGGCATAATGTTGAAAGAGCAATATTGCTGGTTCTCCCCATCACAGCTTCTTGTTTTCATCTGAATTTCTGCAATATATGATCCTTAGTGGTAAATTTCAGGAGTGTCACAATCAGAGCTTTAGGCCAACATCCTGGAGCTGCCTTGGAGCCATGGGCCAGTGCGCCCAGCCCATTCTGTGTAAAAACAAAAATCTACTGGCAGATCCAACAACGTAGTTAGCAGGTTAGAGACAAATTCAGAGAGCTTATCTTTTTTTGTTCCCTTAGAGACTCCCACAATTCCGATATTATATTGTCTTGAGTGGCTTTCTAGATCAATTAGCTTGGTCTTCTTATTCTTGATAACCTGTAATTTGTTCTCTTTGAAATCATCTTCTACTTCAGAAATTCTGTGTTCTGCATCACCCATCTGTCTGTATAGCTTGTAGTGCATTGTAAATCTCAGTCATGGTAGTCTGTAGGGTGGAAACTGTAGGTTTAATTTCAGCCTGTTGTTGTACAGCCATCAGCTGTGTTCCATCTGGCTCAGGCACCGTTTTGTTTATAGGAGTGTGGAAAGCAGATCTCCTCTGGTTTTTTGGTACTTTCGGATTTGGAGAGGAAGATGCAGAGCTAGAAGGGATTTCACTAGCTGGCTGCAATATTTCTCGGGGTTGCATAGTGGTTTTTAGGGGACGATGTTTGGGGATTCCTCATGGGCCACTTCTGAGCCCAAGCAACCTGCATCCACCTTGGTTGCAGCACTTTCTGGTGTCTACTTTATAATTTTATTTCAGGGTGCAGCAAAATATCCCCTTCTATGACCTTTTAAATTCGATCTATTAAAACATGGTCAGTGCTTATGAGGTTGGTACGTTTAAGTACATATTTGATATTGATGTGGAAAACCAGAGGTTTGAATGAGAATTTACTTGTGATAGCACATTTGTGAGCTTCAAATTCTTTTATTTTTCGAATATTGAAGGCCCGCTCTAGACAAAATTCAATGCCAGGCTGATCCACAGATGTTTGATGGGGCATCCAGTCAGTCCCTTTGGCTGCAGATTGGGTGGACATTCTGTGTGGTGCTGTTTCCAAGAGGTTCAGTCCAGGGAATTCTACTTCCAATGCTCAAGGAGTTTTGTTCACAGTGTCCTAATCTTTGAGTGGAATCTTCTCTTGTTGACTGATAGCTGGGAAGAATAGTAGTCTGAAGTCATTGAGCTGATCCTGCCTCAGAGCCAGCATTTTGAAGATGAGCTAGGAAGAGGCAGAACTTAATTATGAGTAAATCAAACCAAAAGAAAAAGAAAGGGATGGGGGAGCACAACTGAAGAAATGAGGAAAGGACCCTTACAGAACACCTGGCTCTGACCCTCAACTGGGGACTAAAGACATTAATCAGTGTACGGGTTACAATCACTACAGTCTGAGCATGGAATTTGTTACTGGCATGAATGGCTGCAGCTCTGTGACCTCCATTTCTGCCATGGGTGAATTTGTCACCTAGTTTCATAAATATTCCTCTTGTAAAATTTGTGTTATAGGGGGTTAGTTGAGCTGAACATTATTTTTTATAATTTTACATCATTGAAATCCATTCAATAAATCAGCCATGAAAAATCATGTAATTCATACAACATGATAGAGACTTTCTAAAATTGTTTGGACCCTAACTTAATTAAAATGAAAGATTTCAGCTGCCAAACCACAATAGTGCTTTCCAGTGTTGGTATTCTTGGTTTGAGCTGATGTAAATCCATGTGTTCTACATCTGCATTGGAGAGTTCAGCCCTGACATTCCTTCGTCCCATGCAATATTTGTGAAATAAAAGAAAAAGAAACGATTGAACATGCTTCATACAGATGGGATATTTAGTCAGCTTGGAAATGCATTCACCATGATTTTAATACTCAGTAACTGTTCCTGACCACCTGTGTTCAGTTTAAACTAATGACTCCTAATCTCACACCCATTAATGACGATAGGTCTCCTGTGCAGAACAAGACTAGCCAGCGAACTTTCATTTGTGCCTTTGAAAATCTCCCTCAAAGCTGTAGCCTTAGTCGAGTCAAAGCCCAATTTGAGTCTCCTCAAAAGGGATTTTTAGAGGTGGACGCTCAGCACTTTCTGCAAATCAGACTCCTTTAAGGGTCTCCGTTTTGGTACCCAGAATCACGTGTCACTTTTGCAAACCTTGGCCACTGACTTTTGTGTTTTTTCAAATCAGTAGAAATGAATTTATATACCCAGATGGACCTGCCTTTATTTATTTTCTATGATTACTGAAAAACTGAAAGAACCACCAAAAATAATTCAATGTTTTTAAACTGGCACCTGCAAACAATAAATATGAAAATTGTTTTTTATTTAAACTTTTTGCTGGCCATGTGCTTTTCTACTTTGTTATATTTGAATAAATTGTTGAGACAGAGATGTAATGATGAAATCAGCCTTATTTCATCCCACCTGCTTATCTTGTAAGTGACCAATAAAATTGAATAAATATGTTCAAAATAATGCTCTGGGTCATTCAATTTTCATCAAAACTGCAGATTGTCAGTCTGGATCTGGTATAGTTAAAACACTAGAAAGTTACAAGTCAAATAGTGGATATTGCCAATTTAAATGTTATTGACTGTGCCTTAAGTAAGTAATGTCTATTGCATTAAACTATGTTTGTTACAGGACTATACCTTTTCTTTTCCCCTTCTTCATATCCAGCATATTTTAGTTCATAAGTTTAAATAATATATTTTAATTAAAATATCATGCCAAATGTTTAATAGCTAGCAGCATTGTAAACACAGACAGCAGGAGAGGAACGAATATCAAAGATCAGCCTGTTTGTTGTTCAGATAACAATTATACAGAATCCGAGTCTCTCAGATTTCACCACACAGAAGGCAGCCTCCATTGTCTCATAGTTTGGATATCAGATGCTACACACATAGCTTGGGTGCACATGGCAAAATCAGCTCTTCGCTACACTATTGAAAATCAGTACCCTATATATATGCTGCAAAGATCAAAGCTCAAGTACAGGCTCACATAAAGGTCAAAAATGTTTTTCTGGAAACATATAAAGAAACTGGGTGATAAAACTTACTGTTCCATTTAGCAAATGTCTCCAGCATCCCAGGCATAGCTCTTGGCTTCTCCCATGAGGACCCAGGAGATCAGCCAGCAGACTGGAGAACAATAAGATGACATATTTAAATGAACATTCTCAGATTCCAGCTCTGAAATCATTTGAACAATTCATTCAACAATACAACCTTCAAAGACCAGATTTTTATAAGTATCAACCAACACGAGAATAGATTGAATAATTGTATAGCAAATGATGTCCAGAATTCAAACTAAATGGGGAAAAAAACGAGAAAAGCAATGACAAATTGCCATTCTCTGTGTAATACTAAACAGCACTGAAATAGATAAATCACAGCAGATACAATGAAAAATGGGTATGAGAATTTCAGAGCACAACTTGTGGAAGGATATCCTCCAAAGCAAACATACCTCATCCGCTCGTGTTCCTAAAATGAATTCCAAAGAGAAGCAATCACATACTACTTGTCTACTCCAATATTCGCTCACGAAATGAACTCTCATAGCCTCCAACTTTGGTGGAAAGGATGTGCTCAAGTAGGTTATCACGCATTCTTTTCAGGCTGCCCACAAGTCCACTATTTTGGTCATACAGATGTAGAAGCTACAGAAGTCCTTTGACACACATTTTGATAAATCGCACAAAAGAACAGCAAAAAAGCCTATGGTCTAGAAAGAGCACCCAAATTAACAAGGTAATATTAGCAATCCTATAATGTCAAGGAAGGGATTTGCCACACTACGGCTCACAAGGAAAAACTCTACAATAACAATGTGACTAAACATTGCTCATTTGCTTAAAAAGTTAAAATCAGACCATGCCAATGTTGTTTTGAAGAATATTGAGTCTTAGCCACTGATCTACTTGAAATACAGAAAAAATATATAACCTCAAGCTGAAGTGGCACTGCATTATGTCTGGAACTAGGGCAGTCTCTCTTGTATGTTCTATGAATAATACCTACATACTTACCTGAGACCGAAAGTTTTTTGGGGGCAAGGACTGTGTTTTTGTTCTGTGTTTGTACAGTGCACAGCACAGTGCAGTTCTGATCCATGGATGTGGCTGTTAGGGTACATCCACACTACCCGCCGAATTGGTGGGTAGCGATCTATCAGGGATCGATTTATCGCATCTCATCTAGATGCGATAAATCGATCCCCGAACATGCTCCCCATTGACTCCGGAACTCCACCAGGGCAAGAGGCAGAAGCGGAGTCGATAGGGGAGCCATGGTCGTTGATCTCGTACCGTGAGGACGGGAGGTAAGTCAAAATAAGATACATCGACTTCAGCTACGCTATTCTGGTAGCTGCAGTTGCAGTTCTTACATTGACCGCTCCCTCCCACCCCCCCCATGTAGACCAGACCTTTTAGGCACTGCCACGATGCAAATAGTAATAATCTGCACACAATTCCTATGTTACCTGTTTTATAAATTGTAACCCAATATGTTAGTCCTCGCCGTATAATAATGTTGTGCCAGTAGTGCATATACTTATATGAAGGTTAATGATACTGCCTCAAGAACCTGTGTATATTTTTTGTAGAACATTATTGAACCTGTGAACCAGTGTTCTTGCCTATATGTAAGCCATACAATAATCTGTGCTTAAAAAAACATTATTAAGGTTGCAAAGCAAAGTACTAAAAAGTTAGAAATAAGGTAGTCCTTAATTCTACTTTCTTGTGCATATAACTCATGATAAAATCTTTAATTATATGATTATATGTTTTTGTACAGGACTCCTGCCTCCTCCAAGATTTTGCTTCTGTATTCTAGAAAAAGAAGTACCGTAGTAGTTTAATTCTCTAAGCCCTTCTCTCCTCCCCCCTACCCTATCTCTGGGCCTGTCTGCATTTTGCTTAATATATGGGTAAGTTTATAAATTCCAGTCCCTTTTTATGGAAGAAAATATTATGTCTAAACCAAGAATTGTAAAGTAATATTACATAGGGATTGCCATGCTGGACCTGATCACTGTTTATCTAATGGAGTAGCCTGCCTCTGACAGTGAACAGGTTCCAGATGCTTCACAGGGGGAGACAAAAAATCTGATGCTGGGCAGTTATGGAATAATTTGATCATAGGGGAAATTCCTTCCTAACGTCCATAATTTAGTGTTTGGCTTATACCCTGAAGCAAGGGGTTTTTATTATTTGTAAAAAGATTCTTTTAGCCTATTTAGTGTAACAGCAAACAGAGGCCGCTAATAGGAGAGTTACAGAGAGCATAGTTGCAGACAGCGGGACTTGGTGAGTGGTGTGTTTGGTCTGTTTGTATGCTGTTTGTTTGACTGTTTGTTAGGTGCTGTGTAACATGGGCCCCTGAGTAGGCCCCTGAGACAGGTCTGGTTTTTGATGCCTTGGTAAATGCTGTGAGGCTCTAACCTTTGGAGCTTTGATCAGTGCCTTGGTAAAGTCCATGAGAAGGGGCTTAAGTTGATGACTGTGCAGGAGGAGATTCTTGATTTGGAAGGGCAAGTAAAAATGCTTCTGAAAATCAGAGAAGCTGAGGAGTTCATAGATAGCCAAGAAACATTAATATCCCAGGTTAAAGGAAGAAAGGAGCTGGTCACCAAGGGGTCAGAGAGAGAGCACATCATAATGGAGGTTTATGGAAAATAGATCTTGTCAAATTAAATTGATATTTCTTTTTGATGAGATTACAAATTTGGTTGAGAAAGGGAATAGTGTTGACATAATATACTTAGACTTCTGTAAGCCATTTGGCTTGGTATCATATGACATTTTGATTAGAAAACTAGAAAGATATAAAATTAACATTGTACACATTAAATTGTTTAAAATCTGGCTAACTGACAGGTCCCAAAATGTAATGTCAACAAGGGAAATCATCATTGAACGGGTTTGTTATAGTAGGTTCCCGCAGAAATCAGTTCTTGGCCCCACGCTATTTAATATTTTTATTAATGACCTGAAAGAAAACATAAAATCATCATTCCTAAAGTTTGCAGATGACACAATTGTTGGGAGAGTGTTAAATAATGAAGAGAACATATCACTGACACAGGCCTGGTCTACACTACGAGTTTAAACCGATTTTAGCAGCGTTAAACCGATTTAACGCCGCACCCGTCCACACTACGAGGCCCTTTATATCAATATAAAGGGCTCTTTACATTGGTTTCTGTACTCCTCCCCGATGAGAGGAGTAGCGCTAAAATTGGTATTACCATATCGGATTAGGGTTAGTGTGGCCGCAAATCGACCGTATTGGCCTCCGGGCGGTATCCCACAGTGCACCACTGTCACCGCTCTGGACAGCAATCTGAACTCGGATGCACTGGCCAGGTATACAGGAAAAGCCCCGCAAACTTTTGATTTGCAATTCCTGTTTGGCCAGCGTGGAGCTCTGATCAGCACAGGTGACCACACAGAGCTCATCAGCACAGGTAGCAATGCAGTCTCCTGAGAATCAAAAAAGGAGCTCCAGCATGGACCGCACAGGAGGTACTGGATCTGATCACTATATGGGGAGAGGATTCAGTGCTAACAGAACTCCGTTCCAAAAGACGAAATGAAAAAATATTTGAAAAAATTTCCAAGGCTATGATGGAAAAAGGCCACACCAGGGACTCAGTGCAGTGCAGAGTGAAAATTAAGGAGCTCAGACAAGCCTACTAGAAAACCAAAGCAGCAAACGGAAGGTCCGGGTCAGGGCCGAAAACATGCCACTTCTACGCTGAGCTGCATGCAATTTTAGGGGGCTGCGCCACCACTACTCCACCCCTGTCTGTGGATTCCGAGGTGGGGGTTGTAATCTCAACCATGGCTGAGGTTTCTGCGGAGGGGGAAGATGAGGAGGAGGAGGAGGAAGAGAGGACGACCTTGCAGCGAGCACACAGCACTCCGTTAGCCCCAACAGCCAGGAGCTTTTTGTGACCCAGACGGAATTACCCTCCCAGCCCTCCCAAGCCACTAGCCCAGACAGTGAAGCCATGGAAGCGACTTCTGGTGAGTGTACCTTTGTAAATATAAAACATGGTTTAAAAGCAAGCATTTTTTAATGATTGATTTGCCATGAGGGCTTGGGAGGCATTCGCGGCCAGTAAAGTTACTGGAAAAGTTTGTTAACATGTCTGGGGATGGAGCGGAAATCCTCCAGGGACATCTCCATGAAGCGCTCCTGGAAGTACTCCAAAAGCCTTTGCAGAAGGTTTCTGGGCAAGGCAGCCTTGTTCCATCCACCATGGTAGGACACTTTACCACGCCATGCGTGTAGCAAGTAATTGGGTATCATTGCATGACAAAGCATAGCTGCGTATGGTCCCGGTGATTGCTGGCATTCAAGAAACATCCGTTCCTTATCTCGCTCTGTTATCCTCAGCAGAGTGATATCATTCATGGTAACCTGGTTGAAATTCAAGAGTTTAATTAAGGGGACAGAGATGGCTATTTTCCTACTGGGCTGTTGCTTAAAAGAAATCCTTCCTTGCACGTAGCCAAGCGGGTGGAGAGGAGGAAGGATAGCGCTGAGTTTTTTTGCGTTTGGCTTGCAGGAATCTTCCCAGCTACCAGCCACGCGGTGAGGGGAGAAAGGGAAGTGATTAGCAGTGATCTTCCATGATAACAGCCATGCGGTGGGGGGAGAGGTAAAGCAATCATCCTAGAGAATTGGATGAGGAGGGAGTTGGCTTCTGCTGCTGCATGTTAACAGGAAAGACGCATCAGAGGGCACTGTGTATATGAAAGCTGGAGAAGCCGAAAGACAATGGCTTACCATGGCCGCATGCAAGCTGAATTCTGATGCCCGGACCTGCGTCTGTGAGATCTGTAACACCAGAGCCCAGGCACTCAATATTAAGATGCAAAATGCGACCTTGTAGTGAAATCACATGTGCTATGTAAGGTGAATAGTGTTGTTCACTGTGAAAGAGTATAACCATTGTTCTGTAAAATGTATCTTTTTAAATACTTCTCTCCCTTTTTCCCCTCCCTCATGCAGCTGCACATTTTTCAAGCCTCCCTACTCCATCCCGAAGGCTAGCTCAGATAAGGCGGAGGAAAAAGAAGACGCTAGACGAAATGTTCTCGGAAATCATGGAAGTAACCCACAATGAAAGAGCTCATCTGAATGAGTGGAAGGACGTGGTAGCAAAGTACAGGAAAGATGCCAGTGAACATGAGGACAAGAGGGACCAACGTGAGGATAGGAGGGATGAACATGAGGATAGGAGAGACGCTCGAGATGAGAGGTGGTGACAGGAAGATGAGAGGTGCAGGCAGGAAGATCAGCGGTGGTGGGATGCAACGCTGGAGCTGCTGCGTGATCAAACTGATATCCTCCGATGTCTGGTGGATCTTCAAAAAGAGCAGCGGGGTCACAGAGTGCCACTGCAGCCCCTGTGTAATCACCCACACCACTCACCATGTTCCATATCTTCCTCACTCAGACGTGTAAGAACGTGTGGGGGAAGGCTTCGTGTACCTGCCCACTCCACCCCCGTGGACAGTCCAACCAAAAGGCTGTCATTACATTGAAATGTGTTTAATGGCCTTTTCCTTCCCTCCTATCCTCCTCCCAAATCACACCCAGGTTACCTTGTCAGTTCTCTGCCTCTTTTTATAATTACTTTTTAATAATGAATACATGATTTTTAAATGATAGTGACTTTATTTCCTTAAGCAAGCTGTAATCGAAGGGGGAGGGTGGGCTGCTTACAGGGAAGGAGTCAATAAGGGGGGGAGGTTCATGAAGGGGAAACAAACACAGCAGTCACACCGTACCCTGGCCCGTGATGAAACTCGTTTTCAAAGCTTCTCTGATGTGCACCGCTTCGTGGTATGCTCTTCTAATCACCCTGGTGTCTGGCTGCGCATAAATAGTGGCCAGGTGATTTGCCTCAGCCTCCCACCCCGCCATAAAGGTCTCCCCCTTACTCTCACAGAGATTGTGGAGCACACAGCAAGCAGCAATAACAAAGGGGGCATTGGTTTGGCTGAGGTCTGAGTGAGTCAGTAATGTGCACCAGCGCGCCTTTAAATGGCCAAATGCACATTCTACCACCATCCTGCACTTGCTCAGCCTGTAGTTGAACAGCTCCTGACCACTGTCCAGGCTGCCTGTGTATGGCTTCATGAGCCATGGCATCAAGGGGTAGGCTGGGTCACACAGGATAACCACAGGCATTTCAACATCCCCAATTTTTTTTTTCTGGTCTGGGAAGTAATTCCCTTGCTGCAGCAGTTTAAACAGAGCAGTGCTTCTGAAGACGCGAGCGTCATGAACCCTTTCTGGCCATCCCACGTGGATGTTGGTGAAACGTCCCTTGTGATCCACCAGTGCTTGCAGCACCATTGAAAAGTACCCCTTGCGGTTTGTGTACTGGATGCCCTGGTGCTCCGGTGCCAAGATAGGGATATGGGTTCCATCTATCGCCCCCCCACAGTTAGGGAATCCCATTGCAGCAAAGCCATCCACTATGACCTGCACGTTTCCCAGAGTCACAACCTTTCGTAGCAGCAGCTTAATGATTGCTTTGGCTACTTGCATCACAGCAGCCCCCACAGTAGATTTTCCCACTCCAAATTGATTCCCGACTGACCGGTAGCTGTCTAGCGTTGCAAGCTTCCAGAGGGCTATTGCCACTCGCTTCTCCACTGTGAGGGCTGCTCTCATCTTGGTATTATGGCGTTTCAGGGCAGGGGAAAGCAAGTCACAAAGTTCCATGAATGTGCTCTTACACATGTGAAAGTTTCACAGCCACTGCGAATCATCCCACACGTGCAAAACTATGTGGTCCCACCAGTCTGTGCTTGTTTCCCGGGCCCAAAATCGTCATTCAGTGGCTAGAACCTGCCCCATTACCAGCAGGATCTCCAAAGCGCAGGGGCCCGCGGTTTGAGATAATTCTGTGTCCATGTCCTCATCACTCTGGTCGCCGCGCTGCCGTAGGTGCTGCCTCCTCCTCGCCTGGCTTTGCAGGTCCCGGTTCAGCATAGACTGCACGAGAATGCGCGAGGTGTTTACAACATCCACGATTGCGGTATTGATCTGAGCAGGGTCCATGCTTGCTGTGCTATGGCGTTTGCACAGTTCACCCAGGAAAAAAGGCGCAAAATGGTTTTCTGCTGCTTTCACGAAGGGAGGGGTGAGGCTGTACCCAGAACCACCCGCGACAATGATTTGAGCCCCATCAGGCACTGGGCTCTCAACCCAGAATTCCAAGGGGCGGGGGAGACTGTGGGAACTATGGGATAGCTACGGGATAGCTACCCACAGTGCAACGCTCCAGAAATCGACGCTAGCCTCGGACCATGGATGCACACCATTGAATTAATGTGCTTAGTGTGGCCGTGTGCACTCGACTTTATACAATCTGTTTTACAAAACCGGTTTATGTAAAATCGGAATAATCCCGTAGTGTAGACGTACCCACAGTGATTTAGATCACTTGGTAAGCCAGGCACAAGGAAACAATATGCGTTATCATACAGCTAAATATAAATGTATATATCTGTGAACAAAGAATGCTGGACATACTTACATGATGGGGGACTCTATCTTAGGAAGAAGTAACTGTGAAGATTTGGTGGTCATGGTGAATAATCAACTGAACATGAGCTCCCAGTGCAATACTGTCACCAAAACAGCTAATGTGATCCTAATGGGTGCATAAACAGGGGACTCTTGAGTAGGAATCGAGAAGTTATTTTACCTCTTTATTTGGCACTGATGTTACCACTAATGGAATATTATGTCCAGTTCAGGTGTCCACAATTTAAGAAGAATGTTCATTAATCAGAGAGGGTTCAGAGAAGAGCCATGAGAATGATAAAGAATTAGAAAATATTCCTCATGGTGATAGTCTCAAGGAGGTCAATCTATTTAGCTCAACAAAGAGAAGGTTAAGGTGTGACTTGAATACAGTCCGTAAGTATCTACATGGGGAATAAATATTTAATAAAGTGCTCTTCAATCTAACAGAGAAAGGTATAACATGATCCAATTGCTAGAAATTGAAGCCAGACAAATTCAGACTGGAAATATTGTGTACATTTTTAACGGTAACAGTAATTAACAATTGGAACAACTTACTAAAGGTTGTGGTGGGTTCTCCGTCACTGATAATTTTAAAATCAAGATTGGCTGTTTTTCTAAAAGATCTGCTCTAGTAATTATTTTGGCTTATGTTATAAAGGAGGTCAGGCTAAATGATCACAGTGGTCCCTTCTGGCCTTGGAATATATGAATCTATGAACTGGGTGTGCTTGATATTCTCCAAATCAAGAGAGGGAGGTTTTTGCTCTGCAGTGATTATGAAAAGAATTGTCCTGCAAGAGATCTCTGCACCCCCTTTGTGTCATGGAGAGGCCTCTATGTCCTCCTTTCTTTAAAAGATTGGTGCCTAAAGGGAGTTTGGGGTCATGGATTGGCAATTAAACATTTCAAGTAACTTGGGCAGCTTCCATGGGGATGCAGAATGTCCAACAGTCACTATACCAGCCTGTGGGATGGAAGAATGGGTGTAGAGGGACTGAGCTATTTGGTAAGGTTGCTTGCATTCTCTCCCCAAGTATCTCTGCAGATTCCTGTTCAAATCTTTATTTACTTAAGTTCTGTGCAGTAGGGGGAATTTCACATTATTTGCAGCCACATCCATTATTCAAGTGACCTTTCTAGTCTAGTGCTAGAGCCCATCCTTCTTGGGTATGAATACGTGGATTTAATTGCAGCATCAAGTAGTACCAATCAGCCATATGAATAAACAGCCTGTAGCAATCTGTATTGTGTAAGTATTAGAATCTGTATGAATAGGGTTACTACTGTTCTTTATTCACAACGATTAAGGACTTTCAAATCATTTGTTCAATGATGGTCAAGCCTAACATTAGTGGAATGTAAGAAAATGACACTGGTGTCTTAGGGTGAACTGGGTAAATGGTGCAGGAAACCTGAATGTGCCACCCCTTATTATTAATGCTTATAATAAATTGGAACCTAGAGGCCCCAACTGAGATGGGGTTGGGCACTGTAAATGCATTATAAGACCCAGGCTGTGTCCTGAAGATATACTAGACAGATAGATAGAAGGTAGAAGGAGAAACAAAGGCACAGAGAGGTGAAGTGACTTGCTCATTGTCAAACAACAGGTCATTGGCCATCCCAGGAACAGATCCCAGGACTCCTAAACCCTGGGCCAATGCTCTGTCTATTGAGCCGCATTACTTTTCCCATGTGTGATATATGCGGTGTTGATGTAGCTATGTTGGTCTCAGGATATTAGAGAGACAAGGTGGGTGAAGTAATATCCTTTATTGGACCAACTTCTGTTGGTGAGAGAGAAGCTTTCGAGCTACACAGAGCTCTTCTTCAGGTCTGGGAAAGGTACTAAAAGTATCACAGTTAACACAAGATTGAACAGAGAGCATATGTGCTAACTACTTAGGCTAAACCAAGGGACTCAAGGTGAAGTGGCTTGTTAACACCACTGTAGTCCTAAAACAAAAGGGAGTTTATGGGTTACAGATTGTTGTGTTAAGCCATAAATCCATTGTCTTTATTAAGACCGTGATTTTTAGTGTCTAGCACAATTATGAACGTAAGCTGCCAGGCTCATCTTTTGCAAGTGTTGTGCAGGTTTCTTTTGAAGATGAGAACTGATAGGTCAGATATAGAGTGATCACTTTGTGGTGGGCGATATCGGGTTTTGGTCTTTTATCATTTGTGAAGTGACAGTTCTCTTGGGCTATTACAACTTCATTCTTGCCAGCCTTGATGCCTGCATCATAGAGACTGATGAAGGAAAAGTGTGAGGGGTGTGTGGACAGTCAAAAAGGTATCAGTTAAGGTAGAGGGGGGAATACTAAGTTAACACAATGTAACTGAATATTCACACATTCTTTGGAGAGTTTTGCTGAAATGACTTAAAGCAAATATTTTGGGATCATTCTTCCAGGAAATAAATTTCATGGCGATTTTAACTTGTATCTATAAAAAGCTAGAAAGGATATTGAGTAGACAGTAGTGGTCTGGTGAGTGGGCCCTGCAGCTGTGTTGGCTTCGCAAATGTTTTGCATGTGTCATTCTTGAAGAGCAAACAAGGAAAAAAAAAACAGTCCCATCATCTTCCAAAACCATGAGAAATCTTTCTTTTAGTTTTCATGTAATAATTGTGTCAAATATGGTTTGCATTTTTCCATTAAATGTTTGAAATAATTAGTAGAGACTTCAACTCCAAGAAACAGCTGTTCAGAAAATCAAGCATAAAAAAAGCCCAACAATATTTGCAAAGTGAAATTGCAATTATGTAAATTCCAGCTACTGGAATTGTAAACATGGGGGCCCAGGAGAACAAAACTGGAAAGCTGTCAACTGCATTATAGAGAAACACTCACTTGCATTACAAGGAAAGCTACATTTGGCAAATCCCTTGCTAGCATGCAAATCAGCTCCCTGATCTGTACCACTTGTTTCTTCTATTTTGGTGTGGAAGTCAAGTGGCTGGAAGTTTTTCTTTAGTGATTTCCTCTTGTCCACCCCATAATGAACAGCTGCATAAAGTTGTACAACACCATTTGGAGTGTATATTGGCCAGTATTCAGCTGAGATGAAAAGGGAGACACTTAATCTAATCTTCCTGGATGTCTCAGTGTTTGCACTTGAAAGTTTTTTATACAGTTTTTGAGCAAATACAGAACAAGTTATTGTTACAGTTTGAGACTGGCTGAACTTTCTTTAACTATTATTGCTATGGGACTTCTTAAACCATAGACCATGGTAAATTTGAAAAGGCCTGTATTCAGAATTTATATTTTAGCTTCAGAATCAGCAGCAGCCTAGAACACTAGGAAAAATATTTCATAATTAGAACTGCCTGAATTCATTTTATACCCAGTGAAGACTATGATAGTTTTGCCTGAGGAAGGACTTAAGGACATAGTCTAAGAATTCTATTAATTCTTCTTTTTGTTTCTCACTCTTACTGTTAGAGATGGGTCCAAACTAAAATACTGGTTCCAGCCTTCTCTAAACTGTTGACGATTAGATCCACATTTCTTGGTTTGGGTCTGTTTGATAGAACACAACCATACCCAAAAGTAGGAGAAGTCCTGGTTCAGATTTAAATCAAATCAAAACTCATCACTGAAGCCCAACCTCAGCATGGATCAATTAGAGACGTTGTCATATGTTAGCTTGTCAACACTTCAACCTCCCTGGTCATTCAATAATGGACTTAAAAGTGGCAATTCTTGAACAAAAAAACTTCAGAAAAAGACTCCAACGTGATACTGCAGAACTGGAATTAATTTGCAAACTGTACACCATCAAATTAGGCCTGAATAAAGACTGGGAGTGGATGAATCATTACAAAACCTAATTTTACCATACTAATTTCCCCCTACTGTTACTCACACCTTCTTCTCAACTGCTTGAAACGGGCCACCCTCATTACCATTACAAAAGTGATTTTTCCTCCCTTGATATTCTACTGTTAATTGAGTTGTCTTGTTAGACTGACCCCCACCTGGTAAGGCAACTCCCATCTTTTCATGTACTATGTACAAATATGTCTGCTACTGCATTTTCCACTCCATGCATCTGATGAAGTGGGTTCTAGCCCAAGAAAGCTTATGCCCAAATAATTTTGTTAGTCTCTAAGGTGCCACAAGGACTCCTTGTTGTTTTTATGTATTCTTTGATTTCTATTTCCATTTCTTCTTTTGATCTTCTCAGTGATGGTCTTACTTTGTTTGTTGTTATAGTCATTTGTGCTTAATATGTTTCAAGTTCAAAGTTCTTTATTAATATGCCATTGTGATAAAGTTTCTCCATTTTGGAACTCTACTTCCCCTACTATTCGGTAAGTGATGTCTGCAAAAGTAGAGCTATGTCTGGAACTGGTATGATTGTGTTAGAGGATGTTGCATTAATTTGGATGGAATATATGGGCTAACATAACTCCGTCATTGTCCAGCATTAAACAGTGTTAAACAAGGTCCAGGGTTTTGTATTCAGAGATCTCAGCCTGCTTAACACAATGACCAATACAGTATTAAAAAATCTTTTACTGGTTTATTAAAGATAAAGAAAAGAAGGAAAAACAGGTAAAACATTTGAAATATAAAGTATTAAATAAGGCTTCCATTTTAACAACATTTTTTTGTTCCCTTTCCTTTAGTTCGAGAGAGTTTTAGAAGGGAAAAACTTCTTGTTTGACAATCTCTTAGATGTTATCAAAGATAGTAATTGTCCTTCTGAGGAAAAATATAAAAAGTTAATTGAGTTGGTCTGATGATGTCATTGCTTTTGTTGTTACAGTCCAATCTTAGAAGGAAAAGCTTTGACAGTTGCTTAGATGGTATCAAAGTTATCAATAATTGTCATCTCATGTGGTGTTTGGGACTCAGCTGGAGTCAGTAGGGGTAATGATGTCATCTGAATCCCTTTCTCTCTGCCCTGTTCTGGTCAGGACACCTCTCAGGATAAGGATGATGAAGGCCTGGCGTCCCAGGAAACAGTGGGGTGGCAGCCATGATGGTGAAGCTCACTCCAGTAGCCTCTATCTGTTTTTTCTGTCTGTTCTTCTTCGAGTGATTGCTCATATCCATTTCAGTTAGGTGTGCGCACGCCGCGTGCACGTTCGTCGGAAGACTTTTTACCCTAGCAACACTCGGTGGGTCGGCTAGGCGCCCCCTGGAGTGGCGCCGCTATGGCACCAGATATATATCCCTGCCGACCCAACCGCCCCTCAGTTACTTCTTACCACCCATGTCGGTCGTTGGAACAGTGGAGCACGGCTTAGCTGACCTCCACTTCCCTAGCTACTCGTAGTTCTCATTCGTTATCATGTATATAGTTATATAGTTATAATCCTTTTTTTATATAACTATATATATATATATATATATATATATATATATATATATAGTTATATGTTTTTTCTTTACTAGCATAGTTAGTTTAGTAATAGTTAGCGGGGTTCGGGGAGTAGCCCCTTCCCCACACCCGGTGCCAGAGCCCATGCCCAGCTCACCGGGTTTCAAACCGTGCTTGGCCTGCCACAAGCCGATGCTGACAGGAGATCCGCACGACTCCTGTTTGAAGTGCCTCGGGGAATCGCATTTGACAGCTAAGTGCCCCATTTGCAAGGCTTTCAAACTGAGAACAAAAAAGGAGGGGACATCAGGCTTAAGCAGCTCCTCATGGAGGCGGCCCTCACCCCTCCACTTTCAGCACCAAGCGCTGGTCAGTCGGTGAGCAGAAGCGCCTTCGTGGCACCGGACCGCACCAGTACAGCCAAGGACTCACGGCACCGAACGTCACCGATACCGAAGTCAGCTCAACGACGCTCCCTCTCCCCGAGGTTGAGAAAGGCCAAGACTCTTGCTGCTTCGGCACTGACCATGCCACAGCCAGAGAGTACGCCTAAGTCGGATCACCCAGCGCCAACACCCACTGCGACACCGACTAAATCGGCACCGTCGATTCCGGTCCCACAAGGGCCGTCAAGTCCGGCGCCTGTTAGCTCCCCGGCGCATGCCGCGGTAGAGCTCACCATGCCGTCCACGCCAGAGGCGTTCTCAGTGGTGAGGGACCTGATCGCCCTGACAGACTCTGCACTGCCTCTACCCCTGGCACCGCCGGTGAGGGTAATCCAATCCATAGGCAAGCTGACCTTGATTAGACCACCCTCTGTCGGTGCAGCTGACCGGCACCGCTCACGATCGCAGTCCCGCAGACGCTCCAGGTCCAGACAGTGCTCCCGCTCTCGACGCCGTTCGCAGTCCTGGCACCGTTCTACTACATGGCACTGGTCAGACTCACGGCACCGGTTGGACTCCTGTTCACCGGCTCATTACCCATGGCACCGCTCCAGTTCACTGTTCCGTTCCAGGCACCATGCCTCCCGAAGCCATTCACGGCGCCGGGATTCGAGATCTCGGTCGACCTCCCGGCACCGATCTGGTTGCAGGTCCCACTCTCAATCCCAGTACTGATATGCATCCCGACACCGGTCCCCAATACTGAGGGGAGCCAGGTCCGTTGGAACATCTGCACAAGGCTTCTCCGCTCCTCCATGGCCATCCAGGCATATGTCGGTGTCCTCCGACGTGGACAGCTACTATGGCAAAGACTGCGATTCCAACGTACCCACCGGAGTGTTTCAAGAAGCCCGGTCTCAGGACCCAGGACCTCACCAGTGGTCCTTTTGGACACCTTGGGCATACCACCAGGCCCAAGGTGCTCCGCTAGTTCCGGCCCACTCCGCTTCATCAGAACACCAAGCACCAGAGGCCACAGTTAGTCGTCCTGCTCCACCTCGGACGGAGGAACCACTAGTCCACCCACCGGGTTCCCCGGTGCCACTGGAGCAGGAACCAGCGCAGGAGCAAGAGGCCATACAGGACCCACTCGTCCCCGGCGTTTCATCTTCTTCCTCTCCAGATGAGGCAGTGGCAGGGACTTCCTCCTCGGGGCCGCCTCTAATAGACCTAAGAGCCCATCAGGACCTCCTCAGGAGAGTGGCGCTCAACATGAACCTCCAGGTGGAGGAGGTCCCGGAGGTCGAGGACCCTGTAGAGAGCATCCTGTCGGCAGATGCCCCCACTAGGGTGGCTTTGCCCTTTATCAGGACCATCCAGGCTAATGTAGACACCTTATGGCAGTCCCAGCCTCCATCACCCCTACGGCAAAGGGGGTTGAGCGCAAATACATGGTACCCTCTCGGGGGTATGAGTATCTATATATCCTCCCTCCTCCCTCCTCACTAGTTGTCCAATTGGTCAATGAGAGGGAGTGCCATGGCCAACAGGCGCCAGCCCCAAAGTCAAAGGAGGGTAGGCAAATGGACCTACTCGGCACAAGGTGTATTCGGCAGGCTCCCTACAGCTCTGGGTGACAAATCAGCAGGCTCTACTGAGCCGTTATAGCTATAACACCTGGGCAGAGGTGGGTAGATATACAGAGCTACTCCCCCCAGACTCCCGACAGGAATTCGCTACATTCCTAGAGGAGGGGAAAAAGTGGCCAGAACCTCCCTCCAGGCTTCTCTAGATGCGGCCAACTCCGCAGCCAGAACTCTGGCCTCCGATATCACTGTGAGACGCATCTCATGGCTACAGGTGTCCAACCTACCGCCTGAATTACAATATACCATCCAGGACTTACCCTTCGACAGTAAGGGTCTGTTCTCGGAGAAGACTGACCCGAGGCTACAAAGCTTGAAAGACAACAGGGTCATCATGCACTCCTTGGGCATGCATACACCTGTGACCCAACGCAGACCTTTCCGTCCCCAGACTCACCGCCCGTACTTTGTGCCCAGACACAGGCAAGACTTTAGTAGACAGTGCGAGCGGGGTGGCCGTAGATGCCAGTCCAGACCCTAAGGGGCCCAAAACCACGGCTCCTCAAAACCACCAGCGGGGCCTAAGTCTGCCTTTTGAAGGTACGCCCGAGGACGGCATACCAGTTTCAGGACAGGATCCTTTTCCTCCCTTATCCAACCGCCTCTCCTACTTCCTCCCGGCGTGGTCCCAATTGACCTCAGACCTATGAGTCCTACGCACTGTGAAACAAGGATACCACCTCCAATTTGTTTCATCCCTGCCTTCCCACCCTCCCACCCGGTCCCTCTTCAGGGACCCCTCTCACGAGCAGTTCCTCCTACAAGAGGTGCAGACGCTCCTCGCCATAGGAGCAATAGAGGAGGTGCCTCAAAACAAGAAGGGCAAAGGGTTTTACTCCTGGTAGTTTCTGATCCCCAAGTCAAAAGGAGGCCTCAGGCCCATCCTAGACCTGCGAGGCCTCAACAAGTTCATGATAAAGTTGAAGTTCCGCATGGTCTCCCTAGGGACCATTATCCCGTCCTTGGATCCTGGAGACTGGTATGCTGCCCTCGATAGGACGCGTACTTTCACATCGCCATTTTTCTTCCACACAGGAGGTACCTTCACTTTGTAGCCAACCACCAGCACTTCCAGTTCACGGTCCTCCCCTTTGGCCTCTCCCCGGCCCCAAGGGTGTTTACAAAGTGCATGGCTGTAGTCGCCGCACACCTCCGCCGACGTCGGGTACACGTATTCCTGTATCTGGACGACTGGCTCATCAGAGGGACCTCCGAGACACAGGTCAGACAGCATATAGACATTGTCAGGGACCTATTCACACGCTTAGGCCTGATGCTCAATGTGGAGAAATCCACACTGGTCCCCACACAAAGGCTAGACTTCATAGGAGCTACCCTGGACTCCAATCTAGCCAACGCCTACCTACCCCAGCCGCGATTCCAGGCAATGGCAACGATCATTCGAGGTCTGCAGAACTTCCCGACGACCTTGGCTCGCACCTGTCTCGGTCTCCTAGGTCACATGGCTGCCTGTACTTATGTGACCAAATATGCCAGGCTCCGCCTCCGACCCCTCCAAACGTGGCTCAACTCGGTCTACCGTCCAGGCAGGGACCCGATAGACATAATAGTCACCATTCTCCCGAGCACCCTACGCTCCCTTGACTGGTGGCTAACACCCTCCCTGGTATGTGCAGGGTTACCGTTCCATCCGCCACAACCCTCACTGTCCCTGACAACGGACGCGTCATCTCTCAGATGGGGGGCTCACCTCGGACACCTTCGTACCCAGGGCCTTTGGTCACCACAGGAGCTGACGCTTCACATAAATGTCCGAGAGCTGAGAGCAGTCCGCCTGGCGTGCCAGACATTCCAGCAGCATCTACACACCTGTTGTGTCTCAGTGTTTACAGACAACCCAATGGCCATGTATTATATCAACAAACAGGGAGGGACTCGATCTTCCCCCTTCTGTCAGGAGACCATCCGACTCTGGGACTTTTGCATAACCCACTCGATAGACCTGGTAGCATCCTTTTCCCAGGGGTTCAGAACACTCTAGCGGATCAGCTGAGCAGATCCTTCCTCTGCCATGAATGGTCGATAAAACCAGATGTTATTCATTCGGTCTTCCAGAAGTGGCGCTTTCCCCACATAGACCTGTTCCCCTCTCGCACGAACGGGAAATGCCAAGCGTTCTGCTCCTTCCAGGGTCCTTCACCGGGATCAATCTCGGACGCATTCCTCATGTCGTGGAAGCACCGGCTGCTCTATGCCTTCCCTCCGTTCCCGCTGGTTCACAAGGTCCTGATAAAACTCTGCAGGGACAGAGCGCACCTAATCACGATCGCGCCAGCGTGGCCCAGACAGCACTGGTACACCACACTGCTCAACCTGTCCATAGCCAGCCCAATTACCCTGCCTCTCCACCCGGACCTCATAACGCAGGACCACGGCAATCTTCGCCACCCCGACCTGCAGGCTCTCCACCTCACGGCGTGGCTCCTGCGTGGCTAAACAGGTCGGAGTTATGCTGCCTCGCTCCGGTACAACATATACTCTTGAGTAGCAGAAAGCCTTCCACTCGGTCAACATATCTGGCCAAGTGGAAACGTTTCTCCTGCTGGTGTGAAACGCAGAATACTACTCTCTCTCAGGTCTCGATCCCCACTATCTTGGACTACCTCTGGTCCCTTAAGCAGCAGGGCCTGGCGATATCATCTCTGAGGGTGCGCATGGCGGCCATCTCCACATACCATCCAGGGGAGAGTGGACACTCTGTGTTTTCCCATCCTTTAGTTACTAGATTTCTCAAGGGCCTGGAGCGCCTCTACCCCCAAGTATGCCGCCCTGCCCCTATCTGGGACCTCAGTCTAGTCCTAAGCAGGCTTATGCTTCCACCATTCGAGCCGTTGGCAACTTGCTCGCTGCTATACCTGTCCTGGAAGACAGTTTTCTTAGTAGCCATTTGTCATGGTATAATCCCCCACTCTGAACCTTAGCGTCCAAAAGATGGGGTACCAGCACGAATTCCTCTAAGCTCAATTACCAACTTAGCACTTGTAGCGCTGCCACCAACCAGCAATTCCAGTGCCTGGTACACTCTGGTCACCCCAAAACCTTGCCCGGGGACCCCCAAGACCCAGTCCCTCTGGATCTTAACACAAGGAAAGTAAACCCTTTCCCTCACTGTTGCCTCTCCCCTACTTCCCCTCCCTGGGTTACCCTGGAAGATCACTGTGATTCAAACTCCTTGAATCTTAAAACAGAGAGGAAAATTCACCTTCCCCCCTCCTTCTCTCTCCCCCTCCCAGACTTTTACTGAGAGAGAAAGTAATCCTAACACAGAGAGAAAATTAACCTTTCTCTCCCCCTTCCCTCCTTTCTCCCCAACAATTCCCTGGTGGATCCAGACCCAGTCCCCTGGGGTCTCACCAGAATAAAAAAACAATCAGGTTCTTAAACAAGAAAAGCTTTTAATTAAAGAAAGAAAAAACAGTAAAAATTATCTTTGTAAATTTAAGATGGATTATGTTACAGGGTCTTTCAGCTATAGACACTGGGAATACCCTCCCAGCCTAAGTATACAAGTACAAATTAAATCCTTTCAGCAAAATACAAATATGAACTCCTTCCAGCCAAATACACATTTGCAAATAAAGAAAACAAACATAAGCCTAACTCGCCTTATCACCTAGTACTTACTATTTTGAATCTATAAGAACCTGTATCAGGGAGATTGGAGAGAAACCTGGTTGCACGTCTGGTCACTCTCAGAACCCAGCGAGAATAACAACCAGAAGCTAACAGCACACACAAAAACTTCCCTCCCTCAAGATTTGAAAGTATCCTGTCCCCTGATTGGTCCTCTGGTCAGGTGACAGCCAGGCTCACTGATCTTGTTAACCCTTTACAGTCAAAAGAGACATGAAGTACTCCTGTTCTATTAACCCTTAACTATCTGTTTATGACACCATTACATCGGCCAGACAAGTCTCCGAGCTTCGAGCGCTAACGGTGGACCCACCATATACTGTCTTTCACAAGGACAAGGTACAGTTGCGACCGCATCTGATGTTCCTCCCTAAGGTGGTGTTGGCCTTCCATACCAATCAGGACATCATCCTTCCAGTCTTCTTCCCAAAGCCTCACTCATCTTGGCGGGAACAGCAGTTACACTCCTTAGATGTCCGTAGGGCGCTCGCTTTTTATATCGATCGGACGAAGCCCTTCCGGAAATTGCCCCAACTCTTCATTGCTGTGGCTGACCGGATGAAAGGCCCACCTGTCTCCTCCCAGAGGATCTCCTCTTGGGTGACGGTGTGCATCCGCACGTGCTATGACCTGGCTCACGTTCCCTCGGGCCATCTCACTGCACATTCTACCAGAGCTCAGGCTTCATCAGCCACCTTCCTGGCCCATGTATCAATCCAGGAGATATGTCGCGCAGCTACCTGGTCCTCGGTCCACACCTTTGCTTCACACTATGCTCTGGTCCAACTATCTAGAGATGATGCAGCCTTTGGCTCAGTGGTTTTGCACTCTGCCACATCTCACCCCGACCCCACCGCCTAGGTAAGGCTTGGGAATCACCTAACTGGAATGGATATGAGCAATCACTCAAAGAAGAAAAGACGGTTACTTACCTTTGTTACTGTTGTTCTTTGAGATGTGTTGCTCATATCCATTCCAAACCCACCCTCCTTCCCCACTGTCAGAGTAGCCGGCAAGAAGGAACTGAAGGGTGGCTGGGTCGGCTGGCGTATATATCCGGTGCCATAGTGGCGCCACTCCAGGGGGCGCCCAGCTGACCCACTGAGTGTTGCTAGGATAAGAAGTCTTCCGACGAACGTGCACGTGGCACGCGCACACCTAACTGGAATGGATATGAGCAACACATCTTGAGGAACAACAGTTACAAAGGTGAGTAACCTTCTTTTCTTTTTGTTCTTTCATACTTTAGCACAAAATAATTTTCTTTTAAGACCTCAGGTGGTAAAATATCCTATCTCCTCATTATTTTGTTCACCAATTAGGCCTAATATCCAACATACCAATTTTGGCTTATTAACTTCTGGTTCCAAATCTCTTGTTTTTAACAAGCATAATTTCAGTGCAGTCTTTGAATCATATCAACTTGGCCTTTTCGTTTAAACTAATTCCGTTATTCTGTCTCCCTTTCATACCTTTTCCCATCAACATTTGTTATTATTGGTTATTGTAACATAAACTTTTACATGCTTTTTACAGTTGCGCTCATAATTCGGATAAATTTGTGGGCTGCATTGTCAGTGAAAGGCCCAGAATTGAATGAAGCCCTCTATAGAGAAAATGAAACCTACAATCATAAGTTATATTAAAAGACATTGGAAATAATCTGAACTTCCTAGAAAAGAAAAACGTCAAGGGCTATTGGCAGAGGTTCTTCATAAAGAAAAATGGCTTAATTCACCATATTATGGTATTATTCAAGTCTCCTCGAGGTGGGTACACACCTTTATAGAGTCTAGAGAAATATCTTAAGGATTGAAAAATTACACTGAAAGGGTCAGTTGCTGAGTGGATTAGTTAATATCAATTTTAGTACATAAATATGAAAGAGCAGAAGCAGATCCTAGTCACTCTCATTCAACCCTACAAACCTCCTGGACTTCAAAGAAATAGCCAAAGACGTACAGTCCATTTTGTTTTTTAACTCATGACTGCTCATCATTGTCAGTGAAGGGGCCTCCCCTATATCCTGATGATTAACTTCTGAATGCAGGTTAAAGAACTGCATAGGACGTTAGCCATGCAGCTCCCAGTGGCATCAGCAGGAGTCAAGCTGTACTTGCATTTCTGTAGTGCCTTCCAGAGTTCCTGAGGAACATCAGTGAATGTATCTGCACAAAACTACTGAGAGTTAATTATCTTTTACAGATAAGGAAAGTAAGAACTAGGGGGCCAGATCAAGAGCTGATGGAAATCACTGTAGATCAATGGAGCTGTGCTAATTTACACCAGCTGAGGGTCTGGCCTAGACAAGTTAAGTCAATTGCCTAGGTAAGTCAAGAAGTCTGTGGCAAAGTCAGGAATGGAACCTAGGCCTCCTTAACACCAAGACATGCTCAACCACAAGACAGTTCTTCCACACATCTAAATCCCCATGCATAGTTTTGAAAATATATCTCCTTAGAGCTTCAACTTTTCATTTGAAATCCTACACCCATAAGACACCTGAGTTTATGTGCAACAAATCAAGATAAAAATTGCTGGTGTATGCCTTTCAGTGTTTCAGCCACATGCTGAAAGTGATGATTTTGACAGATGCATTTTTCTCTAGGGATTGAATATAGTTCATCAGACTTAGGTTAGATCTGAATTATTGGAAGTAAAATTCCAAAGCTCCGTCCATTAGCCACCCAATCATTACTGTCTGCTTTGAAAACAATGTGATGGGAAATGTGACCCAATCCTTGGGAATTGAAATATTGTACTGTAGTGCTACATTCATTATGTCATACCACACACATCTGATAAGGGAAGACATAATGCCATTGGATAAGTTCTTGTATACAAGAATTCCATAGGTCAAGTAAAGAGAGCTGTTTTTTATTTAATAACTGAGGTATTCAGGTGCTAATTTGAACCATATGTATGGAAGGTCAAAGCCAAAGTGTATAACACCAGAGTGAAATCACTGCTTTGTGTTGTTGGGGATTTTAGAGACTTATTTTTATTTGTCGACGTATACAAGCAGTAGTTTATGAAACCCACAAAATGCTGTTATCATTGCTTATTACATTTTAGTGCAGGGATTTTTCTTGTTTCCCCTCCACTTCTCAGAAGCTCCCTTGGTATTATTTCATTTGAAAAACATCTGCTGGGAGAGGTTAAATTGAAAACAAAATAGCAACAGGTCCTCTCACTGGGCCCAGATCCTGCTCTCATTGAAATCAGTAGAGTTTTGCTGTCGACACAGACAGGCAATATATCCTATCTATCCAATCTAGGTCCTTAATAAAGCCTTCAGCACCAAAGTATCTGAGCACTTCCCAAAATTATAATGTGTTTATATATTTCTCTCACCTTCTGTCTCTGCCTCCTCAGTTAGCAGGAGCTGGACTTGGATTATTTAATGTGGTATTATTCAGAGAAGGCTAGTTCAAAAAAGTGACTTTTGAATTTTGCCCTGTAGGCACAGAGTTTCTTCTGAGAGTGAGTTGTGGATTCACAGCCAGATACAGAGAAGCAAAATGGATTGTGATGGAGTAACAGAGAACAAGATTTGGCCCTGTTAGTGTGCATGGGGGGGTTTCAACCAAAGGGGATGTGAATGGACTAGAAGAGGGCATGTTATATATAAAATGGACTTACAACTTTCAGTGGTCCATCTCTCCTGGAATAAATGTCTACAATAAACCAGTTCTCTGTAATCTAAAGTGAGTGCAGCTGTACTCAGAGTCTCAGGGATAGCTGTGGGGATGAGAAGGATTCTTTTAAGAGCTGATGACATGTCTCTTCTACATTCATCTACTTGTTTTCCTTCCTCGAATTCCCACTTTTTCTATGTTTGGGCTTATGCTGCTTCTTGCCTTAGAGGGACAGTTTCATTGTCTCTTTGAGCAGTTGGCTGTTAGTCACTCATAGATGCCTCAAATTCCTTCCTAAAATTGGGCTAAGCATACAGTAACTTTTGGCTAATCCAACCAGTATGTCATACTATTTGTGTATAGTCTTAGTTTCCTGGATGTCCTGCTCAACAGGCTATACAGTGAGCAGGATATACAGTGGTTCAGCGTGAGCTTCTACTCTGTACTAATTTTGATGCTACCACTGTTTTAGATGCATTTATTGCTACCGCAGTGAGAAATTAGTATATATTGCAATGTCACGTCAGTCACTGTCAGTACAGTAATAACAATGGGGACCCATCTGATTATCGATCAAAAAACTCTTTCTCATTGCATTCATGTGGATATGCCATACACCAGTCAAAAGTTCAGGGTCAATAGACATAAAAAGTGGCTTTGGTTTTTAAAATCAGTTGTCGAAGAGCAGATTGCCAAAAGCTCCCAGTTCCCAGCAGCTTCCATTGAGAATAGTAGGAGCTGCGAGGTTCTGATCATTTTTGAGAATCTGGCCATGAGTGATCGCCGGTCACAATATGCTCTTTGAGGCAGGGACTTTTTGCTTTGAATGGTATGGAGTTGGTTTGCTTTGTACAGTGCTTGGCCAAAGGGATCCCAGTCTCAGACTAGGGCCCTTATGAACTTATTTCTTTTGTGCAAGACAGTTTTTTTATGTCACATAGCTCTTCTGAGCACCAGTTAGCAAAGACATAGACAGAGGCACGTGGTGGTTAGTATATAATTTTCTGTCATTTCACCCCTTTCCTTTTCTTTCTTTTGGCCAAAACAGATAGAATTGATTTCAACACAGATTTTAGGAGCCAAGAATAAAACATTCTGAGATTGGAACTGAGGAAGTAAAAAGGTACAAGGAAATACAGAAATACTCATAGACTTTAAGGTCAGAAAGGACCATTGTGATCTTTTAGTCTGACCTCCTGCACAATGCAGGCCACAGAATCTCACCCACTCCCTCCTGTAACAAACCCTTGTCCTGTGTCTGAGCTATTGAAGTCCTCAACTTGTGGTTTAAAGACTTCAAGGTGCAGAGAATCCTCAAGCAAGTGACCCATGCCGCACACTGCAGAGGAAGGCAAAAAACCCCCAGGACCTCTGCCAATCTGCCCTGGAGGAAAATTCCTTCCTGACCCCAAATATGGTGATCAGCTAAACCCTGAGCATGTGGGCAAGACTCACCAGCCAGATACCCAGGAAAGAATTCTCTGTAGTAACTCTGTAACACTGGACACTGACGTACAGAAATATGAGTTGGTTACTGGCTGCTGTTTAGAAATTGACATGTCCCCAACTAGTATCTTACAGTAACATGAGAGAATATATGAATGATTATAGCGTAAGAGGTTTTTATGATCACTTGCCCAGTAATTGTAAGATCTCAGCAACTTGTATAATACCTTACATCTGAAATCTGAACAATGAAAATACTGGAAACTGCTACAATGTCTAAGTTGAGTTCTTCTGCACTTGAATGGAATCGCACTTTCAGCTGCTGCATGGTGAAACACAATACCAGAAGGAAAGGACTAATAAGAACAGCAAGAGTTATTCTACATTCCTATCCTTTCTGTTTTCCTTTGGTGAAGAGGTATCCTTTTCTGCAATTGTCATGTTTGGGGGGCTAGAATAAGTATTTTTAAAAGGGTGGTGTCTCAAATTTTAGTCCTGTTAGACACATTCAGCATGTTTATTACAAGAAGTAAAGACTGAATGATGAGGTGAGAGCCTGTGATACAAGTGCTTTTAATTTACTGTAACTGGTAGCTTATACATAGACCAAAAAACCTAATGAAGATATAATATGTGTTCAGTGTGACGTTAGTTGCATTTAGTCAAACCATTAATGGGAAGATATTTAATTTTTGTGATTTACTTCTGTTCATATCTCCAGATGTAGAGGCAACACCCTTCCATGTGGTCCAACAATGGTATGAAACAGTGATATCCAGACTTTGACATCTGCCAGATGTATTGCATATTAAGTATCAATATGTTTTCTCTCATAAATAAAAAATAAATAAATAAAATGTGTAAATACCTGTATACCTGGCCAGGTGAACCCCCACCTAAACACATTATTAAAAAGTCTGTGTCCAGGCATCACAGCAAATAACTATGGTAGTCTTTTTCCAAAGTCAATATGATTTACAAAGACAGATGTGTGTAGTGTTTGCTTTCATAGCAAGTTCTTTTCAAGTGCTGTCTGCCTAGATGAATACTCTCGGGGGTGCATGCCCACACCTTTGGCATCATTGGCAGAACCCTCTAGATAACCATATGAACAGTCCATGTGGTTCCTCATGCATCTAGGCATTCAGTCCAAGGTTAATAAGGAGCTGTGGTTCAAATTCATTTCACTTCCCTCTTACCACCACAGACAATGTGGTCAGAACTTCCCCTTCTCACTCATTTCACTTTCATCAGGAGGAAATCTTGTTCTTCAGCCACACTGAAGATAATCATTGCCAGCTACAGTATACATATGGCCTGCTATAACTTCCCCTGGTATGAGCACCTCAGCAATTCTTGGAGTAATTTCCTGAGGATGCCAGGAAGAAAAGAAGAGTGATTGCATTTGAAGACCAGTATTTATTTAAGCTTGTCTTTTGGGGCCATACAGTGCCTTTGATACTGACACTAGCCCTATTGCTAGTGTGTTGACAATGAAAGTTGTTATTACTAAAAAACTCTGGTCTTCCACACGACCTAGAGGCATCAGGGCAAAGGAGAACACATTAGGAAAATGCCTTTCATTTCTCCAGTCTCATAATTGTGAAAGTTGCATTGGGAACAGTTGGGGGAATTCATCTAGGTCATTTGTCCAAGAAAGAACTTTGGAAATATACAGAAACCAAACTACATATCAGTGTTCTAGAGCAAAAGACAATTAATCTACTCTTCAATATATTTCTTCCTCAAATGAAAGGAGAAATGGTTCAGACTGTGATAACTCTATTGTAGCATATTTATCAATTAGCAGGGTTCGAATTCAAGAAGACATTCAAATCTTCTGTTCTAGAAAGCAACCTGACTCTGGAAGTCGTGTTTTCAGCATTCTGCCCCTGTGCGTTTCTATCACCTGGGCAAAAACAATGTTTGTGTGTATGATTTAACTCACCATTACAGTACCCAGCCTGAATGATCAATGAAAGACGTAATATTCCAGTTACTCTTGTGAAAATGAGGAACAACTCAGATCTGTTTGCTCCAAAATAATACATCTAGGGAGTTGATCAGTATTTACAGTAATGTAAATAGAATCAGAATCTGAGCACAAGTGTCAGAAGATTAGCTCCAGAGGCAAAGGAGACTTTGGTTCTTTGATGCATTCCTTTTTCTGGATTTCATTGTGAGGTTTCCTTTATTCTTTCTTCAGATACCTAACTTGTCATAGGGATCTAGAAGATCAGGCAGGACAAGGCCTAAATTTTGTCAAAAGTTCCCAGCTGAGATCACCTGTTCGGGTACACATACCTCTTAGCTCTGACAGTGGAACATTCAGTTCATATGCCAGCTTTCCTACAATGTCTGTGTCAAAAACAGGGTCATGATGTCCCTCTGCATCTAAAATGTCTTCAGTATGCTGCCTTGATCATGATAAATTAACATATTTGGACTTCAAATGTTGTTGTTGAGACATAAACCTTTTATGAGACAGGCCCAGGCAGTGAAGTGGAAAAGTTTCTTTGAGTAGTCCATAAAGATTTTACTTCAGCTTCTGCCTCCACCTCTCCTATCCTGGACATCTTGCTATCTAGTTAGCCTGCATTCAGTATAGTCAAGGTTCATATTGTATTAAAATCAGCTTGTCGTGTCCCAGTTCAAGGAAATTCTGTATTCAGACATCTCACTGATATAAAGATTTCTAAAAGGATTGATTCACATCTTCTCACCAGTGCTTGACCATAACTTTCATGAGGCTTGAATCTAGTCCTTACCAACTTAATGGAACCACTGTCTAATCCTTTGGGAGAATGGTTATGACACTACTTGTCTCTGAAACCTCCTTACCTGGTGGCAGGAAGTCAGGAGAGCCAATAATCTTTGGGGGCTGATGTCTGACCTCTTCTACCAATATTTTCCCTCAAACTTTGTGGTTCACCAAGGGAAGCCAGAGTACACAACTTATTTGTGAAAAGAGCTCTGAGCTGTTGCCAAAATAAGAATAAACTTTGCTGAAAATTCCAGTAAATATTACATATAGTGTTAACTGTGATATGTTTTCCTTTGTAGAACCTGTTTGTCTGAGACTATATAACATTCCAATCCATGAGGTAGCATGTTCACCCGTATAATGCTGATTTCTTTCTAGATCCTGCCAGTTTTCATGCCAAGTGTACATGCATACCTGAGGAGCTTCTGGCTACGTGATTAAGTAACTTCTCAAAGAACTACAATTTCTGATAAGTTACATATCCATCTCAGTGGTCTATGTGTTTAGTGATCTCAGTCCAGCCCCTGGTCCTACAAAGGAAAACATATCACAATTGACACTAAATGTCATCTTTGCTGGAATTCTCAGCAAAGAACTAAGTAGTAAAGGGACGTGAAGACTGAACACTTACCATACCCCCATTGGTGGTCCCTAGATGTCAGGGTTGAAGCAAGTTGGTGGGATGTGTTTGAGAATTGTGTTGTACATCTTCTGCGGATAGAGGGGTTTGGCCCACAAGGCTGTTAATTCAGCAATTTTACCAGAACTAACATTCACTCACAAAAGAAAAAAAAATGTAAAAGCTGAACTTCACTAAAAATGAGATCTGCGAAAGTGAGTTGAAATGTCCAGGGTAAATACGTAGTGGAACAGAGACATGCATAACTTGCTAGCTTACGCTCTAACATTTCTAGAAAAACAGATGTTGGCCAAACAGTATTTTTCACAAAAGAATCTTAGGTCAAAATGTTGATGCCTTAGTTATGCACTCAGCTAGAGCTATTACGTGAAATTCTTCTCTCAGCTATGCCCGTTCACCCCACTGAGTTCCGTAGGGTGCACAGCTGTAACTCAGAGGGCAATTTAGCCCCATAATATTGAGCATCATTCTCTATTTTGGTTTTCCACCTATTTAAAAGGGTAATCTGAAAAGCAGCTAATAAAAAAAAATCACATTTTTCCCTTTTCTTTTATTTATTCACATCAAATATGCTGACCCTTTTTCCAGGTTATTTGAGGCCAAATTTTTCCCTCCAGCATTATTGCTTTTAGTGGAATCATGCTCACTTTTTCCAGGACTGAATTTAGCTCTTAGACTCAATTCAGAATGAGGGTGACAGATCTTTGAGGATCACAGGATCAGACCTCCTGTTTCTTCTTCCTCCTCAGTTGAAGAAAGGGAAATGAGAGGTAGGGCGAGCTTTATTCCTAAAAAGAAGCCAGGAGGGAAGGAATGGCCTCTCACAGTTTGATCCTTTCCCCTCCCCTGCCAAACACCTCCCTGAAGAGCTGTGAGTGAGATGATGAGACTACCCTGGGCCCTTGCAAAGGAAAAAATACTGCTCTGAAGGGATATGCACCATATTTGATAAAGGTGTTTCTCATGATAGAGGGCTTGATGATGACCAAGATCTGGGCAAGGAGGGGGAAGATCCAGCCCTTTTGGCCTGAATTTCCACCTCTCCCTCCCCAGAAAGAGAAGGTGAGCACAGCAGATATTTCATTTTTTTGTTGTTGCTTCATTCCATAATCCTTTCCCCTCTCATATTTAAGGGAAAGTGTTAAAAGAGCATTTGCTTCTACTCCAGAAGCTGGGAATGGGTGACAGGGGATGGATCATTTGATGATTACATGTTCTGTTCATTCCCTCTGGTGCACCTAGCATTGGCCACTGTCAGAAGACAGGATACTGGGCTAGATGGACCTTTGGTCTGACCCAGTATGGCTTTTCTTATGGTCTTCAATTAGTATTGAGGTTTGAACCATAAAAGGTTCCCAGTTCAGCTTCCTTGCTTCTATTTCTTCTCTTTGGCAGGGGTTAGGGAGAGATCAAGTCATAGTCAGTTGTGTCTCTGTTATTTTTAGTGTGTGGGGAGGAAATCAGCCTACCAGAGGGCATACTCTGACAGTTCTCTGTTTCAGTAGGATGGAGCAACTGGGTCACTAGAGATCTCCCACAATTCAGTGGAGATGGAGTAAGGGGGAAGAGAATCAGAGTATAGAGTCATTACTACTTTTTCTCTCTCCTCCATTGGGGAAGGACTTGAGCTGAGAAAGGCTGCTCCTTCCTTAACTCACAGAGTAGCTTTTATTGGTGCTTGGTATCTCTCGTAGAGCTGCAGGCATGTGAGGAAATTTTTAAGGGGGAAGACACATCTGCAAAGGGCAAGAGTGTAACGGGAGTGGGATGTCTCACAAAGGAGAAAATGCACATACAAACTTGTGGGTAGGGAGTGGGAACCTCATATTGTGTGGGGTGAGTATCTCACAAAAGACAGAGTGAAAGGCAGAATAGCACACATATGGAAGCACTTATCTCACTTGGGAGCAGCTGTGAGCTAAACAATCCAGGTGTTGCCATCAGTGCATCATGATAGTGATTTACTGAGTCCTTAAGAAAAATGTGGACCTGGCTACAAAATGGAATCCAAACCTGTCTTGGATAGAGAGCATCTAATATACATTTTAAAGTCCATTTAATCATATATGTTAAATGTCACAAGTTTACAGAGATTACAGAAACTCTACGTGTTTCTGAATGGGGTCCTTTATTGTAGGCATCTAACTTATATTGACCCTTGACTTATCAGACTAGACTCACTATTGGGGTTACCTTCTTGCCAGCCTAGGGTATTTTTCTCATGTATGCATAATCCACTATATTGCTTGGTCACAGTGTCTACTGTTTTCTATTAATTATTCACAATCTGTCTTTGGTCTCTCTGCCAAACTGACCTTAAAAGGCAGGTTCTATGAGAATCTGCTTACACTTTATTGGGGAAACAACATGGAGAGCATGGTGAAAGGTATATGTCAGGGTCGTAGCTTGGAAAAGAGTCACAGGGATGGAGTACTTCTGTGCTTCAGTGATCCCTGGCTTCCAAAGTAGCCCCTTGGGGGCCATTAACAGTCAATGCAATTTAGAATGGCCCACGGGGTGCTCCAGTTTGTGTAATAGGATGGTCCCAGAAGTTGGGGGTACACAAGGATGGCTTGAAGTCACCTTTGCTCCCTCCCTCTCCCTGAACTGTGCCCAGTGCAGCTCAGCTCTTCTACAGATGCAGTCTGTAATAAAAGTGAACTAAGATTACTGAATTTAATTCCCTATGGAAATTATCATATTGGATCCCACTTGGGTAATGCTTGTCAAGCAACTACTACTTTATCTGGAAGCTACCCATCCTTTAGGTATTTTCTCTTCAAACCTTATGGTTGTTGTTCATTATGTGGAAGGGCTTAAAATAGCTATACTAATGTTATAAATACCAGCAATTCTGCAGCATCAGAACACACAAGAATGGTTGATTACTCAAAATTAGCATCAGTTTCATAGTGGTAAAGAAGCCTCCATGCCTAAGATTTGACCTTAGAATAACTTTGAACTGATATTTAGAGGAGCCATGTATACTTGTTTGTATGGCATTTCATTGTTGATGGTTGGAAATACTTTCCAATCCATACTGAATTTTTCCTCACATATTCGCCATCAGACCTGCACAGTGAAAATAAATGATTGCCTGATCATTAAATGAAAAAAAAAGTTAATTAAGTACAAGATATGGCCATTGGCCACAGTTTATAGCTTGTGTATATAGTAATGATACAACCAGCTCATAAAGACAGAAGAAATGACATAAGTGGTCACTTTATTACCACTTCATACCATTTATTTTCACACGAAAAGACCAGGACCTCTGAAATAAGTACTTGAGGGAGACAACCCTACCACCATTATATCCCTATGTTATTCCCTCTCTCCCAATTACACTCTGTAGCATCATAAAACTTTTCCATTTTGAAAAGCTGCTCCAATTCTACACTCAACGGCCCCGAACGTCAATAATTTTGCTTCTGGCTGTCACTTGATATTGCAAATATGGTGTGCTTACAGTGGAGCTCTGGAAGTTACACATGGAGTGCATTCTTTGGAATCTTCTTTGTTTTATCATTGCAGAACAGCCCACAAAGTTTTGTATTATTGCACCTGAATAAATAGTGCTCTATATTTCACCCATTGAGGTCAATGCATATCTCTTGCAAGGGGGACATTCTTCAGCTCTTTTCCTATTGTTTCTACTGAATAACAAGAGGCTCAGCACCCATGCGATCTGACCGGATGTACATGTTTTTGATTCTTATCTTGAAAGGCCAGCTGCTGGCCACCAGTAGTTTTATACACAGCAATATTTTTCTAGCAAGCAGGAAGAGTGTCCATCTATGCAGTTCACAATTACAACCATCAGCATAGTTTCAAAGGCATAGGCTTGCCAAATTCTTTAAATATTTTAATTTCATTGTAATGCATAATAACAGGTGTACAGTGTAGTTGCCAGTTTCTGTGTACTGGCTGGGGGAGTGAATTATTGTTTGCCAAAAGAGAATGATATTTAATTGATATTTTAGGATGGAAACTGGTAATGGCTAAGTTCACAAGCCTCAGCTTTTTAAGAAGATTTGTTGCTTATTATCATTTCCACATGACCACCTGGGGGGAAAAATACCTTACATATAAGTTATTCATAAACTGCTCAAAGTGATCAGAAATGTGGATTTTTTTTTCAAAATGTGTGTTTCACATTGTTCTTGCTGTCTTTTCTGCTGCTTGTTTGACTTGGTTCCCTTCTCTAGGGACTGTCATATTATGGGAGGGGGGAACCCTATCATACAGTTCCACCCTGACTGCAGAACAAATGCATTCTTTCCTTTAGAACGCTAAGCAAACACAAAAGTCTGATTTCCATGGTCTTGGCAGAGGAACCTTTTGGGGCTTACATGGTATGACTGCTGTTGAGCTGAAGTCTGATTTAAGAGCCAGACATCTTTTCTACATTGGTTCCATGGAGGCCAGACATTTGTGCTAGTTAGCGTGCCTTGCCAAAGCTCAAACATGAAATCACACCTCTTGCACACCCATGCTAAGTACGGTGTCTTCCAATAACTGTGTTCTAATTACTCAAATGCTCAGGAAAAACTCTAATGTGAACCTGTTCTCATACCTGACAACTTCAGCAGCCAGTCCACCTAAAAGGGAAATATAGAGAGAGTTGGCTGCTCGTGCTAGCATCATATTGAGCACAGATGTAAGGTAGCCTACCTGATGGGCAGTATCACACCTCTCAGGTGGGGCTCATTTTCTGTCAAACATATTAATACAGGGTCAAGCATTACTCATGTGCTATGATCCACTTTACTGTTTCCCCTTATTTTCTCTTCCCTTTGCTTGTTCCTTTAGCCTTTCTGACATTCACCTATCCTGTTTGGGTCCTGACACTACGACTTGAGAGCCCTGTTAGAGTTTTTGTTTTTTAAACTAAAATCAAATTTAATTTTCATTTCCATTAGTCTTTACCTGGTAAATCCCGTGGTCTTTGGAGAAAAAGACTGGATAGAAGGGGCAATGGAACAGCAGCCATGTTTAGCTCCCATCTCTGTGACTCCACCTTGACTTTCAGATAGATTTCCACTCATCAAGGGACTCTAGCTACGGGCAGTAGTAATCTCATTCACTAAGTAGATTTCAAGAATCATATCAAGAATAACTGGGCCTAAATAATGAATTTATTGGGTGCCAGATACAAGGGTCTCATTTACTATATGTGTTCTGGTTATAGGGTATGTTGTATTCATTTAGATGGAATGAATAGGCCCAAAGAGTCACAGGAGTTAGCATAACCCAATCACTGTCCAACATTAAACAATTTTAAACAAGACTCAGGGTTTGGTATACAGAGACCTCAGCCTGCTTAGTACTATAGCCAATGCATAATTAAAAATCCTTTCAACCTTTTAGGAAACATAGAAAAGAAGGGAAAACAGCTAATGCTGCTGTTATTGCTGTCGTTATTAACTCCAATCTCATTTCCTAAAAAAACAGAACAAGAGAAACACACAAAAGAGAGAGAAAGGAATAGCAAAGATAGAAAATGTAGCTTCTGTCTCTGTTGTTGACTTTCATTTGCAAATCTCATTGTTGGAAAAGCACGGGCCTAGCACATGGTTTTATCAACCACTTGGAAACTTTGCAAACTTGAACTACTTTCAGGTTGTTTAGGGCATTGCCATTAGCTGTCTATTTCCGATCACAGACTTACAGCATTGTTGTAAAATATACAGTCTTGGCCGGCTAAGCCAGACTATTATTAAACAGAGGGCAAAAAGAGAATGATAGGAAAGAAAAGAAATAAGGTGGGGAAAGAAAAGTTCAAATGGAAAAGGAAGCAAGGAGGACACAAAGTCTCACACCCTACATAATATTTGGGATTTAACTGGAGCAGTAGAGGTAGCAATGTCATCTGACTCCCTCTCTCTGGTCCAGTCTGGTCAGGAGATGGTGGGGATAGCAGCCATGATGGTGAAGCCCATTCCTTCCCGTTCTCTTGCCTTTCAGTTTTCCAATATTGTGGTAACTAGCTTTTCCTCCTAAAGTCTCTTTTTGAGGACCCCAAAAGGAGATGTCCCTTCCAAGCCTCCAGAGTTTGGTAGGTTGGGTCAAGAGGTGCCAATAGATCTGTGTGTTGATCCATCCCCTACACACGTACACAACTGGAAGGGGACATAGCTGCAGTGGGAGTAACTGTGGCCCCAAGGCTGTATAAGAAGAAGAGATTCCTTCCTGACTCTGGTTGTTCAAGCTATGTTCAGACTCTAGGCCACAAGTTTATCAAGATACCTAAGCAAACACTTAAAGTATGTGCTTAAGTGCTTTGCTGAATAGAAGTGTACCTAAGCATGTGTTTAAATCCCACTGAAGTCAGTGGGACTTAAGCATTCATTCAACCTTAAACATGCAGTTAAGAACTTTGCTGAATAAATGTAGTTTACTGAATTAGGGCCATAGTGAGCATTACCATCATTTTATATGTCATTATAACTTTCCACATAATCCTTGTCCCTTTCCATAATTGTAGCCTAATAGTTTATTACTAGTTTGACTCCTGGAGGGAAGAATCTAGGCAAAGCTTTTTACATAAAAACCTACCATAATTTTTTTCCCTGGCTAGTTACAAATAATGAAAATAAAATAAACAAAATGGCAAAATGCAGGGGCATGGGTAATTCACCTAAGAAGACTTCTTGAACAGAAAGTTTTTGAAATCCTCTAGGCTTACAATTTGAAGTGGTTGCAGAATTTATGAAGGTTTGTAGTAGAGAGAATCCTTTTGGGGGTTCAAAATGTTAGAATAAGCCAAATATAAAGGGTATATTTATTTAACATCTTTATTAATGACCTAGATGTAGGAATAGAGAGAATCCTGATCAGATTTGCAGATGACAGAAAGCTGGAGGAGTTGCAAACACTTTGGAGGCTAGAGCTAAACTTCAAAGGTATCTTGATAAATTGGTATCAGAGGGGTATCCGTGTTAGTCTGGATCTGTAAAAAGCGACAAATAGTATTGGAGCATAAGCTTTTGTAGGTGAATACCAACTTCATCAGACGCATGTGACATGATAAATTGGAGAACTGGGTTGTAACCGTCCCTCTGTGGGTCACAACTGAGAATACCAAATTCAGGACAAACTGCTGAGAAATAGGGCAGATACAGCCCAAAACTGGAGGTTATTCTCCCATGAGATATCCCAAACCAGCAACAAAAGTTAACTTCTGTTTCACCACACTGGCTAAAAAGAAGTCATAAAAGCGATTTCCTTAGGCATTCCAGTCCTTGTATCACCACCAAAACACTAGACTTAAAGATAGGTGGTTCTTTAAAACCAGCCACACACCCAGGTCAATATACAACTCAGGTCTTATCCAAAAATCACACTGTTCTCAATCCTTTAGTATCTAAAATCTAAAGGTTTATTTATAAAAAGAAAGAAAGGTGCGAGTTAAAATTGGTTAAAGGAATCAAATACATACAATAATTGCAAAGTTCTTGGTTTAGGCTTGTAGCAGTGATGGAATAAACTGCTCGCTTTAGTCAAGTCTCTCATTGCTTCCAAATCATTGGAAGGTCCTCAATTCCTTGATTAGAATGTTCCTATTAGTATAAGTCCATAGTCCAGAGGCTTGAGCAGGAAAGAGGCTGGAGAAGGAAAGAGGCAAAATAGAGGTGTTTCCAGGGTCTTTAATAGCTTCTGCCGTGTGGAGGGAAACCCATTATTTCAAACAAAGCCCTCAGAACAGCTAGTGGAAAATCACAGGTGACAAGATAATGTTTGGAGTCACATGGACAAGTCACATGTCCCTGCATAATTTCTCTTAGTCATAGCAGGAAAGCCCATTATCTGTACATAGGCATCTCCCATGGTCCATTGTCAGTTAAGTGTTTTTTGACGAGCCACTTAATTTGAATAGTCCTTCCAAGATCTGGCTAATTACCTTGTGGGTGTTACCCCAGGAGCAAACATTTGAAATCCAGGTATAGCGCCAATACTCATAACTTCAAATACAAAAATGATACATGCATTCAAATACACAATTATATTCAGCAGAACATAACTTTCCATAGACACCTTACTTGAGAACCTTTGTACAAGATTTGTTGCAAATATATAATAGTGTTGCAACAGTGATCTATGTGGTCATATTTTAATCAGATAGAGCTAAAATTCAAAAGTGCCTTGATAAATTGGAGAACTGAGCTATAGACAAGGAAATGAAATTCAACAAAGACAAATGTAAAGTGTTACACTTAGAGAAGAAGAACCAAGTGCACAAATACAAAATGGGAGATAACTGGTTTGGCAGCAGCACTGCGGAGAAGGATCTGGGAGTTGTGGTGGATCACAACCTCAACATGAGTCAACAATGTGATGCTGTTCCAAAAAAAAAAAAGCAAATGTAATTTTCGGTTCCATGAACAGAGGTATAGCATGCAAGTACCAGGAGGTGATAATACCACTCTACTCAACACTGATTAGGCCTCAAGTAGAATACTGTATCCAATTTTGGCCACCACTATATAGAAGGGATGCAGAGATGCGGGAAAAGATCCAGAGGCAAGGAGCAAATATAACCAAGGGGATGGAATGAAAGCCATATGGGCAAAGGCTGAAGGAACTAGGTGTATTTAGTTTGGAAAAGAGGAGATTAAGGTGGAACATGATAGCCATCTTTAAATACTTGAAAGCTGCCATAAAAAGATGGAAAAAATTTGTTCTCTCTTGCTACAGAGGGCAAGACAAGAGACAGTGGGTTCAAAGTACAGCAGAGCAGATTTAAATTAAATCTCAGGAAAAACTTCCTACCTGTAAGAACAGTAGGACAAACTGGTCAATGGAACAAACTGCCTAGGGAAGTCATGGAAGCTCCTTTGCTGGAGGTTTTCAAAAGGAGGCTGAATAGCCATCTGTCTTAGTTGGTTAGACACAACAAAATCTTGGCGGGGGATAGACTAGGTAATCCTTTTGACCCTATGATTCTATGATTGTGGGATCCTTTTCTGAGCATTTTATTGCTCAGTGTAAGCTCCTGTCTCCTACCCCGATATCATTTTGTCTAGGACTTTTGGTTACCTTGTTTGAGGTTGTAGGAGACATCCTTTCCTCTCACTAATGGAATTTATATGTACATATCTGAGAACAGAACCTGGGTTTTTGTTATCAGTGTTTTGGTACTCTCACACCACTTCTCTTTCATGAATATATTTCAGTGCAAACTTGTGTTCACACATTCTGGACAAAACCATGGCATTGCATTCTGGCTTTTGCTGCCACAGATTTCTGTGGGTTGGGAAGCAGAGCTGTAGTCATCAAGCAGAGTTTCCCCAAGCCATTCTGCCTGATCTGGACAGAAAGAGAAAAAATGGCTCAGTGTCACTTTGGGGTGAAGCAATCTCAGCAACTTTCAGCTGTTTTTGAAAGAAGCAATCTGCACTCTTTAGAGCCTGCTGCTGGCTGCTAGCAGTCACACAGAGGGCAAAGAAGGCCTTGCCAAGCAGCAACAAGCTAAGCAGTGATGCTAGGTTGGTTAGTTAACCACACAGGCTCGAACCCCAGGTAGTACTAAGCCAAAGTTGCATAATGATCTCAGAACTTAGATGGCCCTTACTGCTTTTTGTTACCGATGCTTTATCTCCTTTTGTTTCCCTTATTCTTGGTGATGTGATTTTCAGCATGTTTTTTAGACTTGCTGAATATGATAGGTTTAATAGGCACAGTAAGGTTACCGGAAGATTTTGTAGCCACCAAGCAAAGAGCAGAAGGCTTATTAACATTGAGAGTTTCTTTGGCAGAGTTTGCTGCAGCAATATGAAAGGCAACTGAATGAACTGTATTTCTGATATTGATGTACAGTGGCAGCTGCTTGCTACGTTGATTTCCATTGTCTGGAATGATGATCTCATTAATGTGGAACATCATAATGTATCCTAGAAAGCTAGGTTTGAAATCATTCCTGGTGATATGGTACAAAGAGTTTCTGCGGTAACAGGTGAAGTTTTTCTTATAATGCAGGAGATACTAGACAATGTACATACTTTGAAATCAGTTCTAAACACCTCAACCCAGGCTAAATTCTCATGGAAATCAATGCAAATTTTGCTGGAGTAAAGAATTCAACTGGGCTGTGGGTCATTTCTTTTTCTGCAGTTTTGTTTGAATGCTGTTTCATTCTGAAATGCAAATGGATCTTTCCTGTTATCATGAGGCAATTGCAGGATTAATCTCTGGGTTGGTAAAATTTTATTCTTTCAGTTCTTAAGTATCAACTCTGGTAAGTTGAATTCTGTTTTGCTGGTAAAATGCAATTTATCTTTTTCTAATTGCCAGAAATTCTGATTCTATATTAGTAACTAAATATATGCGTAGATTCAAAGGTCTTTATTTCTGAGCAACTCACAAAACAAGCATAATTGCATATCTCATCACATATACAATTTCTGTGATGCAGAATGATGGAGATGTCCACCTGGATGTGTAGCTAGTCATTTGTAAGGACAATTCCCCCAGTCATGGTAATTGTATTCAGTTGTGCAAACACATTTGCAAATGCACAGTTAAGATAATCAGGTTTAAAGTCTATAAACGTACTTTAAACTGAAATATGATGTGCCTGGAGCTACTCTGATTATACCAACTGAGGATGTGGCCCCAAAAACCCTTTTGATATTTGCCCCGGTCTGAATCTCAGATTCCATTTTTCCTCCTGAACACATCTCTATATCATGCTGTGGAGTGTTGTGAATGTAAGTGTTTCCCTGTTCAAGAATTTAGTTTATACAGTTTTCAGCAGTTATTTATCCACAGGAACAATCCAGGATTTTGCCCTGTGTTACATACTTCTGAGTATTTATACACAGGAAAAGCCTTCCCATTTTGGTCGATTTCTTAAACCACTTTCAGATTTCCTGGGCAGTCAATTTTATATACAACATTTCAGAATGGTTGGGTAGTTACCTGAGTTAGGACCAGGATTTTCCACTAAATACTGTTGAAAACCCCCTGGTTAAGGTAGTTATAGCAAGTGTTATTGTCTCAATATGTTCAACCACGTAGAGAAACGTGAAGTGGCTTTTCCAAAGTCAAAGAGTGTGTCAGTATCAGAGCTAGGATTAGAACTCAGGAATTCCTGCGTAGACCTCCTGTTGAACAGACATGGCACATAATGCATTCAGATAAGAATGAACAAACAATATTACCAGAACATCTGAGGGAACATTACCAGAAGATAGGGTTGATTCTGAGGGTCAGCACAGACTGAGAAGGAGGTTAATCTCTTTAAACGCTGGCAACAAGCGCATGCAGGGACTTAGTATCCTGCTTTGATGTTTCTTTTAACAAAACAAAGCCCTTTCATGTTTAATATTTAAGCAAAATCTTTCATGTTTACATAGTACATTGTTTCATCTAATGTTCAGCTCGTATTTAAAAAGGATAAAACCAACAGGATTTCTAATGCCTTATGATGGAATCCCTAACTGAGGGGTCACAAGTGAGGTTAATTTCCTTCAAGATGGCTGCCTTCAGCTGTGAATTTGAAATGCTCTGAAAGTTCAGTGAATTAGCTCTGAGTTTTTGAGGTATTCTCACTTTGCAGCTCCGCTGAGGAAGTAGAGGGTCAGGTCTTTGAGCAATGTGAAGTCCAGTGATCCACAAGGAAATCTGGATGGCTGTCTGTAGTCTCTGGGCTTTCTCTTCCCATGTAACTTCACGTTACTCTACCTCTGAAGTGAGTGGAAACCATGGAAGGCTCATGCAGCCACTAGTAGCATTAAATTCATTGGCTTTGGAAAGGAACTTGCAGTCTGAAGGATCGCCTTGTTCGATTGTGTGGTGTTCCATTGGAGCCTCACTGCCGGCTATGCTCTGCCCACCACTGCACAGTGAGCTCATATGTGGGAGGGAGAAGTAGTTTTATAGCACAGGGTGGGAATGTATTAACATATTGTTAAATTACCTGCAATTTTGGGTGGGGGTGGGTGGATAATGGGCATTGCATGACCATATCCTGCCATATTTTGCCTTCTCTCCATAGGACCAGGGAAGGGAATGGGAGTTGCCTTGCAGTTAATGTATAGCAAATGGCCACACCTATACACACAATTGAAAACGTGGTTCCTCCCACATGACCTAGATCTGAATTTGGTGTAGCGTGTCCATCTGAATGTGTAGTGTGTGCCCTTTCAATAAAACTGAAAGCATTCACTGGAAATGTTTGTCTGCAGAAATTTGGTTTTGAAGTTTTATGCAAGTTCATATGGGAGCGTTCTTAAGTGCAGATGTATCTACATACGTTTGCAGTTTACCTGAAGTCACTGAAAAATTTCCCACTTGAGATTTTCCTTTCAAATAACTATTTAAATTCTCTCTCTCAGAGAAACAGGTGCAGTCAGAGTTACTGGATGGTTTAATGTTGAAAGACACAATTTACACAATTGTTGGAAAATCTGCCAACTATTAAGGTAAATTCTGAACTATGTTTACATGCCATACATAGAGGACACACACAGACAGCACAGTACAACATGCAGGTCTTGTTCTAGTCCAAAATGCAAGATAAAATCAGGCAACATTTTGTCGTAAGGTAGCCCTCATCCCAGTTCAGTTTATATCGGGAAGAGCCGTTGTAGTCTGAACACCTGGCTGATGTGCAACGTTTGAGTAAAACTAAGGAAAGTTAGGATGGGCTTATGGTTAAGGCACAGAACTGGGACTCAGGACACCTGGATTATTTTTTCTGGCTCTGCACAGACTTCCTCTGCGACCTTTGGCAAGCTGCTTATCCTCTCCATGCCCCAGTTCCTCATCTTCTTCATAGGCGTATTCTGAGGCTTCACTCATTAATGTTTATGAGGCATTCAGACACTACTGTAATGAGTGCCATGGAAAAGCCTATAAATAATGGCGGCATTGCTAGTTACTCCATAGTTGAGATTTGCTCTTAAATCAGGACCACACTTTGTTTCACCCTTCATCAATTAAATTTAGTCTCTATATTTGGCACCCAGACTCTTCAGAGGAGCATTGAATTGTATCTATATGTTTCAGTGAAATCTTAGAGAACACCTCTAAAACAATTGCTCTCTTTCTTTGAAAGTTTGTCCTGTGTACATATTTCTACAGATTCCTCTAGTTAAATAGCCACAATCCCCACAAACTTCACACACAACCAAGCACTGTTAATTGAACAGATGCAGACTGGTTTTGAAATATTAAACACACAGTTATTCCCTTAATTAAGGCTAACCTAATGGAGCTACACCATGATTAGTTGCCATTACTCAGCTCCATCAGCCACTTCCCTTTTCTAATGATGCAGGGCACAGCTTCCTCTGTAGTGGAGCAGCAAGTTCTTGATCTTTGACAACTTGTGCTGCAAATCTTCTCTTTTTTTTTACTCATGCCACTCAATTTTAGCCCCTTTTAGTAACAAGAGGTCAAAAAGGGGGCTGAGAGAAGAGCAGAGCTGTAGCTAGGGTGACCAGATAGCAAGTATGAAAAATTGGGACGGGGGTGGGGGATAATAGGAGCCTATATAAGAAAAAGACCCAAAAATAGGGACTGTCCCTATAAAATCGGGACATCTGGTCACCCTAGTTGAAGCCCAACTTAACGGATGCCTGCAGTGTCTAATTTGGCTACAAGAGCAGCGGCTGCTCCCTCCTACCCATTTCCAGTGTTTGTCAGAGCAGTGGTTTTCAAACTGTGGGTTGCAACCAAGTACTGGGTTGCAGAATGTAAGGCCCTGGGTCACGGTGGCTCTGGTCATCACCACCGACTGGGTCATTAAAAGTCCTGTTGGCGGTGCTGTCCGGCTAAGGCAGGCTAGCCCCTACTGGTTCTGACACTGCGCTGCGCCCTGGAAGCAGCCAGCAGCAGGTCCGGCTCTTCGGTTTGGGGGCATGGGGCTTTGCGCGCTCCCCCCATCCCAAGCACCAGCTCTGCACTCCCATTGGCCTGTTCGCAATGGTCCGCAGCATCAGGATAGGCAGGAAGCCTGCCTTAGCACCCCCGCTGCACTGCTGACTGGGAGCTGCCCGAGGTAAGCCCGTGCCCCAATCCCCAGCCCTGAGCCCCCTCCAAAGCCGGAGCCCCCTCCTGCACCCCTTATCTCTGGCCCCACCCCCAGCCCGGAGCCCCGACCCCCCACACCCAAACTCCCTGCTTCAGCCCAGAGCCCCCTTCCACACCCTGAACCCTTCATTCCCGGCCCCACCCCACAGCCCTCACCCCTGCACCCCAACCCTCTGTCCCAGCCCTGAGCCCCTCCCACACCCCAAACCCAGCTCCACTGGGTCATGGGCATCAACAATATTCTTCAGCTGGGTCACCAGAAAAAAAGCTTGAAAACCCCAGTGTCAGAGAGCAGCCTCTTTTTACAGAACTGTGGCAGTCTATTGGGCTATGGCTAAGCAATAGGATTTAGCAGCTATGAGGAAGGAACCTGGATGTTTGGGGAACTGGATAATCTGGACAGCAGAGCTGAGCAGCAAAAGTACTGATTTACTCTGTGCTCCACGTTGCGTGCTGATCCCAATCCTTGCTGCAGCGCCCAGCTCCTTGGCCCTAGTGATCAGCCCAGCTTCCCCTGCATTCCTATATCTGCTAAACTATCTTCCACATAGAAAATGTTCATATATGTCTTTTCATTTCTGTAACCATTTATTTTTCTCTGGAAAAGTGACCGATAACAACAACAACACAATCATTAAAATGAAGGAAGTAATAAGAAAAATAAATGTCCAGTTGGAATGGATGTTAGGTTTTCCCCTCTCCTCCCACTCCCCATCAATCCAAGTCAGTGTAGATATATGGGCTGAAAGGGGAGATAGTTGTAACTAATTGTTGCTGTTTGAATTTTTGGGCTCTGCGGTTTAGTGACCTTATTTTTAAATTAACTGAGTTTATTGTGGGGAGGAAAATAAATAAGTAAGATGTTTGTGCATAAAGTATTTATGTAGAATAAATAAGCAAAAAGAGCAAAGGTATAACCAGGGTCGGCTCCAGGCACCAGCAGAGCAAGCTGGTGCTTGGGGCGGCAGATTCCAAGGGGTGGCTTCCCTCCAATCCTTTTTTTGTTTGTTTTGTTTTTGTTGCTTCGCCGCTTTGGGCTGCCCTGCAGGTTTTTTTCTTCTTGGTTCGCTGCTCCAGCTGCCCTGTAGAGGGCAGCAGCTCAGAGGAGGGTAGCGCCCTGCTGGGAGCGGTGCCAGGTTTGTAGCAAGCCTGGCAAGGCAGCCTGGGTCCTTCCCTGCCTGCTGACAGGAGCGGTGGGGCAAGTGCCCCGCCGAAGGAAGCCCTAGCCGCCTCCCTTTTCTCTGTCCTGGGAGTCCCCCTGCACTCGTGCTCCGTCCGCCTCGCAGGTTTTGTTTTTGTTCCCCCCCCCCCTTCCTTGCTCTGGCCGGCTGCAGATTTGTTTGTGTGGCCCCTCATCCCCACCCCCCCACTCCAGCCGGCCGCCCGCAGGTTTGATTGTCCCCCCTGCTTCTCCGGCCGGCCCGCAGGTTTGCTGTGTGTGCCCCCCCTCGCTCCGGCCAGCCGCCCGCAGGTTTGATTGTCCCCCCTACTGCTCCGGCGGACCCGCAGGTTTGTTTGTCCCCCACCCTCCCCTGCTCCGGCCGGCCCGCAGGTTTATTTGTTTGTTTCCCGCCCCCCAGCTGCTCCAGCCGGCCCGCAGGTGTTTTTTTGCTTGGGGCGGCAAAAGAGCCAGAGCCGGCCCTGGGTATAACATCTGCATTTTTTGTAATACTACTAATTTATTGCTAAATTACAATGGAATTCTGTGTGATTACAGTACCTATTGCATTCAATCCTCCACACAGACAATTCCTGACTCAGGAGTACCACAGCAAACTTAATGACTGGGCAGTTATTTTAAACTGTGACTGATTTCACCTAAATGTTTACAGAGAATTAATTACAGTATCTCTATTCTTGAGAGAGAGCCAATATACCAAACTTTTATTAGACGTTTGAGTTATTCTATTCACAAAGGTATCTTTCTAACAATGTTTTATTTTGTGACATGTCTGGCATACATTTTAACACAGTGGATATATGTGAGCTGTTTGTGTGTGTAGATCATGAAAGTGTGTATTAATATTATACTAATAGTATATATTTATATAAAGACATAATGTAAATATTCCAGGTTCAATTGGGGCAGGCGTAGTGTCTTCTGACTGTCCTTCACAGGGCTGGCTCCAGGCACCAGCACAGGAAGCAGGTGCTTGGGGTGGCCAATGGAAAGGAGTGGCATGTCCAGGTCTTCGGCGGCAGGTCCCTCGGTCCCTCCCGGAGGGAAGGACTGGCCGCCAAATTGCCAACGAAGAATGAAGCAGCGTGGCAGAGCTGCCGCCAAAGTGCCACCAATCTCAACTTCATCTTTTTTTTTCTTTTTCTTCGCCACTTGGGGCGTCAAAAAGGCTGGAGCCAGCCCTGGTCCTTCAGCAACTGTGTGATAACTGAGAGCCAGATTCTACCATCTATACTCTTCATGAGAAGTACTTACATGAGAAATCCCATTGGTTTTTCATTAATGCTGACTCATGCTGGTAGTCCCATTGGCTTCACCGGGGACTGCTCATGTGAGTAAGCGCTACTCAGCAGGAGTAGGATGACTGAGGAAAGAGCATAGTAATTATGCAGCCTTGGAGAGGGAGGGAATCTGCTGAAAATGAGGAATTAGAGATTTTTCGTGGGCTTGTATATATTGCCCAGGCATCTACCCTGTCATTTGGAAACAAAAATTTTGTAGCCCTTCTACTGACAAATTCAGGCCCCAGTCCTGCAAAGGCATGTGCATGCTTATCTTTAAGCACCAAGTTGTCCAAGTTAAATCCATGAGACTATTTATGTATTTAAAGTTAAGCACATCCATATGTCTTTGCAAGCCTTAAGGTTGGATCTTGGCTTCTGCTTGTGTGGCATGCTAAGGAGGACAGTAGTGCAAAATTTCTGTTAGCACTCAAGAGAGCGATAAGAGTAGGGTCCAGCTGGCTCACCGTAATCATAAAGGGCCTTGGCTTACCAGAGGTCTTAGCCTCTCCCTTAATTGGCCTAGATGTTGCAGTTTGCAGAATGGATGATCTGGATGCACAGATGGTTGCTGGATGAACAGACGGTTTCTTCTTCAAAGGAGAATCCAAGTGTGCCCAATAGTGCCTTGCAGCTTCTCGTCCTCTTTCCCAGCAGAAATTTAATAGTAATAATAATTATCATAGCACCTAGGAGACCTAGTCATGGACAAGGACCCCATTGTGCTAGGCGCTGTATGAACACAGGACAAAAAGACTGTTCCTTCCCCCAAAAGCTTGCAATCTATGACAAAAGAAAACAGATGAGGACAGACAGAAAGACAGGAGAGTATAAGGAAACAATGAGACAATATTAGCCAGCACAATAGGCCTAAGTATTTTAAAACACAGTAAATGTCAACTGTGTTAATTGATTCAGAGGTGAGCAATGTACATGATGCAGTGTGAGGGGCAAACACTCTTCCCTGCTTGAAATATTCTAAAATGTTCTTTTAATTTGAATTGATTTAGGCAAAAGCAGCTAATGCTATCAAGCCATTTCCAGCAAGCACACACACTTAGTTTGGGGGCCTGCGCGCTATTAATGCTGCATTACATGTAAACATCTGGGCTACTTGTAAACAAATAGAAACAAGGAAGTGTTCATCAAGGCATTTTCTTGGTTCAGATCAGGACATCACTGAGGTCAGAGTCCAGCTCTGATAACCAAGGATAGCACTTGCTTTGAGAGCTATCTTTTGCCATCAGAATTAATGAGTGAACTGAACAGCCAGTTAAAAGCTGCAATTGAGGGCTGTTTTCTTCATTTTTGTTAGGCAGCTTTTGTCTGAGACATCTGCCAATGTTGATTTGAATGCACGTCTCAAGGAAACCATTGCCAGAACACATGCATGTTCCAACAGCAGTGAGGGCAGTTAAACAACAAGCCGGGACAGCTGGGTCAGGATTTTAGTTTTGACTCAGAGACCAGGCCAAAAAGTGACCAGGGTCCGCTTTACTGAAATCAAGTAAATATATAATGGGGAGCAGTAGCTTATCCATAGTGAAGGTTGCAACCACGTTACATTACAAAGCCCTATTTTAGCACCTCTGTAACTTGGCTTGAAAGGTGAGTTTGACCTGAAGATTGACACATTTACTGTGAAGGCAAAGTAGGAAACTGTGGTCAAATCACTTTGGAGCTGCAGATCATTCAAAATAGTTACCCTGATTTGAAATGTTGACGTCTATCCAATGCTTCTTTGTCTGCCTTGCCTCAGAAATGGCTTGTTTATTCTTCAAATTTTTTATGTCCTTAAAAACTCCTCAGTCTGCTATACTCAGAGAAAAACTGGCTGTAATTAATAAAAGTTGTTGTTTTTTTCTTTTTATTGTGGATACTTGGGGCCTTTTCCAATTGATTACAGTGACCTTTTTGTTGACCAATCCTGAATCCCACTGATATCAATGGGAGATTGGATCTCTGTTAACCATTGGCCTCTCTGGGTATGTCTATGCTTCAATAAAGACCTGCGGTGTGGAGTCTCAGAACCTGAGTCAGTCGACTCGAGCTCTCAGACCTTGGGCTGCAGGGCTAAAAATAGCAGTGTTTTAAAAGTCAGCATTTCCCAACTGTTACAACACACAGTGGTATCAAGGATAACAGTTACGTCCTATCTGCTAACTGATGGCCATTACAAACAGCTGTGGCATACATTGAGTTTTTAATGGTAACAACTATACAAGTAAGGTTCCATGACTAAGGTGTCATTTAAGGACTCACTGTCCCTACGCCGAGGAATATCTAATCATCTTGGGAAAAGAGAAATATTTTGCAATTGGAACTAAGTGACAGTGTAAGCTGACTTAGTCCTGTGTCCGCTAAGGAATGAGGAGCCCCACTGAAACGCTACACTGAGAGCTGTGAACCCTTTTAATCAACACTGAGTTAAACCAGGAAACACTGTGGGATTTGCTTGTTTGGTTTTCTTTTGTCCACCAAAAAAAAAAAAAAAAAAAAAGGAGTATGGTTAATGGAGTGAATAATTATTAGCAGAAATCTTTTACTTGTAGCAGAGTTGGTGGGCTTTAAAGCCCCCACACTTAACTTACACTCCTATCCATTTCCCCCTTTATTTTGGCAAGGCAGTGTTTTGGTGGGAAGTACATATTGATTCATGCTGAGCTCCCAGCATACTGTGTCTGTTCTGCAGATTTTTCAGGCACATGAAATATAATGATGCTAAACAATGAACTTGCCAATGTGATACTACAAATCAATTTGTTTAAACAGGACCAAAAATAAAATGTGCCAAATACCTGCCATTTGGGGAAGGAACTATTTACCTTTGCATATAGCCAGATTCTATTCCCCAAAGATTTACTGTTACGCAGCCAGAATGTAGATGGAATGAGAGTTAGTCCAAGGGGAGCTGCCAGCACATAGCACACTGAACAGGTGGGAGAAGAAGGAAAACAGACATCCAGATATGGTCAATTAACTGAGTGGTGCTTAACCCATAAGATGCTAATAACAAATAAAGCTTATCCATGTAAAACTGTACTTAATTTGAGTCGTTCTGGATTTTTCTAGCTTTATCTGCCTACTTGTGCCCCATGTCTGCAAAGTTCTCTCCATGTCACTCCATTCTTCAAAATCAGCCCTATCCGACTTTCCTGGCCATGTTTTGCATTTCCCAGCTTCTGCTGTGGTTTGTTTAAAGAGGTTCCTGCCAGGTAGCAGCCAGACTCATTTTCCCCATCTCCCCACCCACCGGTTTTCAGCAGAAGGCCTTCTGTTCAGCACAGAGCTGCTATGGGTTTTAGGTCAGTTAGTCCCTGCCCCTCTTCTATGGGCAAATGATGTTTCCATCTACTGCTCCCAGGTTGCGGGAGAGGGCAGGACAGGGCAGAAAGACGTTCATTAAGAATCTTCTTCCAACAGTAAGGGTCCCTCCTCCCTGATATTCAGCCCCTCGTACCTTGCCCCAAATACTGGAAATTAGCCAATCCTTAGATTGCATCCACTTGAGAATTGGCTTGTTTCCTGACAGTTAACAGAACAGCTTTAAGAAATAGAGCTTCAAGTGGAGAATGTGTTACACAGTGTGTAGAACTTGGGGAGCTAATTGGTTATTCTGACAGAACTGCATAGGAAACCTCTAGGAATGAAGGTCTGGTGTCCTTGCTGGTGGAAATCCTGCCGGGCTATGACTAAAAGGGCACAGACCAACCAACCAAAGCAGTCTCGAGGATGATCACTGTGCTATCCAGATCAATTGGTGCAGATACATTGGAAAATACATTTAGTGTGGCTTAAGAACTATTGGAGTTCTTGCTACTAAGTGTTGTTTAGTTTTAGAGAAGGACAAATAATGGGGTTTTATATAATGAGTTACTTTTCATAGTTTTTTCTATATAAAACAGGAGGTCTGACATTATTCAGTCCATAGTTATGAGTGTTAATAATAACCTGTCTTCCTAGCTCTTCCTCCTCCAACCTCCTCTAATGAATAATTATAAATAGAAGGGCTTAGCTTGTAAGGACAAGATTTTATTAAGAGCTTAGCTTGTTGAGTACTGAGCTATTCAGAAAATCTGGCCAGAAGTATCACAGTGGTGGCTACTGGGTGCTGGGCACTTTGGAAAATCTGACATGTATTACACTGTTTAAATGGGAGCTGAGCTCTTTTGAAAATCTGGCCTCAATTGTGGGTGCTGAGCACTTGAAAATGTGGCCCTCAGACCTTTTTAAAATCTGCCCTGGGCAGCGTGCTTATTTTATTACATTGCTAAAGAGAGATCAGGGAGATGACTCCTTATCTGGAGAAATAATACTGAATGATAATATTAGGTTCTTAGCAGCAATGTTAACATATTTAAATTATCCCCTACAGAAAACCTGAATTGCTTACTACAGCTGATTTCTGCTAGGATTAGCCATCAGTGACTTTTAGTTATTTTTACAGAAAGTCTGTATACTATGTTTTCCTGTGATTCCAACACTGCATGTACAGAAAAATTAAAATAAATTTATGTATGATTCACCAGGAACGTAAAACAGTTAAGCATCCTGGCTGAACTGATAAAAACTGCCAATTTTCACCTGCAGGTTCAGACAGGGAGACGGACAACAACTCTGCTTTGCATCTGGAATTAGTTTTGTAGGTGCAAAATTAGCCCTGCAGAAAGTCCTCCTTCATCCCAGTATGCACCTGGCTTCAGTAGTTTACCAAGACATAGGACAAGGATAAAATTTGGGTTGTCAAGCAATTAAAAAAATTAATCGCGATTAATTGCACTGTTAAACAATAATAGAATACCATTTATTTAAATATTTTTGGATATTTTCTACATTTTCAAATATATTTATTTAAATTACAACACAGCATACAAAGTGTACGGTGCTCACTTTATTTTTGATTACAAGTATTTGCACTGTAACAAAATAAGTTGTATTTTTCAGTTCACCTATTACATGTACTATAGTACAATCTCTTTATCATGAAAGTTGAACTTATAAATGTAGAATTATGTACCAAAAACTGCATTCAGAAATAAAACAATGTAAAATTGTAGAGCCTGCAAGTCCACTCAGTCCTACTACTTGTTCAGCCAATCTCTCAGACAAACGTTTGTTTACATTTGCAGGAGACAATGCTGCCCGCTTCTTGTTTACAGCGTCACCTGAAAGTGAGAAGAGGCATTTGCATGGTACTGTTGTAGCCAATGTCACAAGATATTTACGTGCCAGATATGCTAAAGATTCGTATGGCCCTTCATGCTTCAACCACCATTCCAGAGGACATGTGTCCATGCTAATGACGGGTTCTACTCGATAACAATCCAAAGCAGTGTGGACCGATGCATGTTCTGTTTAATTATTTGAGTCAGATGCCACCAGCAGAAGGTTGATTTTCTTTTTTGATGGTTTGGGTTCTGTAGTTTCTGCATTGGAATGTTGCTCTTTTAAGACTTCTGAAAGCATGCTCCACACCTCGTCTCTCTCAGATTTTGGAAGGCACTTCAGATTCTTAAACCTTGGGTCAAGTGCTGTAGCTATCTTAAGAAATCTCACATTAGTACCTTCTTTGCATTTTGTGAAATGAACAATATGTGCTGGGTCATCATCCGAGACTGCTATAACATTAAATATATGGCAGAATGTGGGTAAAACAGCCAGGGACATATACAATTCTCCCCCAGAAGTTCAGTCACAAATTTAATTGATGCATTATTTTTTAATGAGCATCATCAGCATGGAAGCATGTCCTCTGGGATGGTGGCCGAAGCATGAAGGGACATACGAATGTTTAATATATCTGGCATGTAAATATCTTGCAACGCTGGCTACAACAGTGCCATGCAAACAGCTGCTCTAACTTTCAGATGATACTGTAAACAAGAAGCGGGCACCATTGTTTACTGCAAATGTGAACAAATTTGTTTGTCTGAGAGATTGCTGAACAAGAAGTAGGACTGAGTGGACTTGTGGGCTCTGAAGTTTAACATGGTTTTGTTTTTAAGTGCAGTTATGTAACAAAAAAACTACATTTGTAAGTTGCACTTTTACGACAAAGAGATTGCTCTGCAGTACTTGAATGAGGTGAACTGAAAAATACTGTTTCTTTTGTTTATCATTTTCGTGCAAATATTTGTAATAAAAAATAATGTACACTTTGATTTCAATTACAACACGGGCTACAATATATATGAAAATGCAGAAAAGCATCCAAAATACTTATTAAATATAAATAGGTATTCTATTGTTTAACAGTGCAATTAAAACTGCGATTAATCACTATTAATTTTTTTGAGTTAATTGCATGAGTTAACTGCGATTAATTAATAGCCCTAATAAAATTATCTTTGAGAGAAGTTTGGCTCCCTATTGAAAGTTGCGCGCTTTCCGAGATCTTACCATCTTTCTTTACAGATCCCTGTGGGAGCTATTGTGGAAGTAGAACAGTTTTGTATGGTAATACGTTTCTTTCTGGGCACTTTCCCCTGCCCTCTCATGGGTTACTAACATAAAAAGTCTTTCTGGCAGATGTTTTACTTTTGATGTAATTTACAGCTTAGGTAGCATGCACCATAACTTTTATCTGCTTTTCCTCCAGTTTCATTCTGTTCAATTGTTGACTTACTCTGTTAAAAATCTCAAATTTTCAGAGACCCAACAAAAATAAGTACAATACTTGAAAAGCTCGTGAATCATGCTGCTCACGTTGCAGTGATATAGTTGAATGATATTTGCGCTGTATTTTTAATGGAAATTTGAACAACTTGTAAATATATATTTTAAAATGCTTTTTTGAAAACACACATTTCACTTTCCTGCCGTTTCCTGTCAGAAATGCTGCTTTGGCTTGCTAGCTAACATTTGTTCCTGCTCTTCAGGCATATTGAAATGGAGAGAGGCATGAAAGCTGAGCAGAAATAGGACTTAAAACCCAACACAAGGATATACAACCATCAGAGATTCAGCTCACACCCACTCAACTTCTTATCACCTCACCAATCAGATTGCCAGCTCCTTATCACCGCAACATGTTTTATAACAACTCTCCTCCTCTGCTATTTCACCACAGCAAACAACTCTAGATTGCATATAATTGTGGGAAGTCAATTAGACTCACATTGTCAAAAGTCTCCCCTTATTTGCAGTGCCTCAAGTTTTGGGTGCCAAATTTAGGGCATGAATTTGAGAGGTGTTAAACACCAGTAGTTTCCACTGACTTCAAGTAGAAATGAGAGTGATGAGCATCTCTGAAGAACATACTGTACGTGACTTAAGTTGGGCACCCAAAAATTAAGACACCCAAATTAGTGGACACCTTTGAAAATGTAAAGCTTAACTTATCAGTGGCTCAGTTTTCCTCATTGTAAAATGGATAATAATTAGAGCTATGTGACAGTTTTTTGGCCAAAAATGCAGATTTGGCGATACCAAAACATTTTTCAGTTTGTGTCAGTTTCACCAAATTCTTTATCTTCAGGAGAAAAAATCCCCCCAAAAGTGAAACATTTCATTTTGACATTTTTGTAACCAGGGGCAGCTCCAGGCCCCAGCACGCCAAGCACGTGCTTGGGGCAACATGCCATGGGGGGCGCTCTGCCGGTCACCGGGAGGGCGGCAGGCAGGCTGCCTTCGGCGGCATGCCTGTGGAGGGTCTGCTGGTCCCGCGGCTCCACCGAAGGAGCTCGACAGGCAGAGCGCCCCCCGCGGCATGACACTGTGCTTGCAGCGGTGAAATGTCTAGAGCCACCCCTGTTTGTAACACAATTTTGAGTTTCCGACTCAAGATGACTTTTTGTTCTTCAATTTCCATCAATTTAATTTAATGTTATTAAATTTACAACCTAAAAAAGGCTAGAAATCTAAATGAAATGTTTCATTTCAGTTCAAGTGAAATGTTCATTCAACCTGGATTATTATTTATTTTATTTATTATTTATTACATTTGATGTACTGAACATTTAGAAAAAAATCATTTTCAGGTTAATCAAAAACTGTTTGATTTATTGGATTTGCCAGAGAACCAAAAAGTCAGTTATTCACACAGCTCTATTTATAATACCTGAGAGTGTTATGAGGACTAATATATTGCTGTTTGGAAAGTGATTTAAGATGCTCAGAATAAAGGTGCTATAGAGGTGCAATTTTTATATGATTCTCCTATTCAGTTTATAATTTCCCATTTTACTTGGATTATTTTCTAAAGATATAGGCATAACCTACTCTGTATGATGTCATTTGTGATTGATATAACCACTAATGAGCAGAGTTATAAAACTCAGTGTTATGGTTGGCTAAAGATCAAACATTCCTGAAATTACAAAAGCTGCAAGCCTCTTCCCATGCCTTCAACTGTCAGGAAAAAGGTACCTGTTTGTTACCAAAACATTTTAATGTATTACAAATTCTAGATATTTTATACAGTATTTTCCAGAGTCAGTGATCCCTACTGGAGGCTGTTATTTATCTCAGTTGAATGTTGTTATTAAGATGTTGGCATACTTTTTTTCCATATAACTGTGTAACTCAGTGTTGATGACTTTTCTTACGAATGATCATGTTGCATCAACTGGAAGTGATCACTCTTTGTAGACTGTGAGTGTTCAGACTTTTTATTTTATAAGTGACAATAAGATTTTATCCAATAAATGATCTGATCTCACTGTATTATGATCTAAATATGACTGACAGGTGCCTTATAAATACCTATCAGGTACATAATAGTTTTTTAATGTGTCTGTCAGTTTTATAGTGACACTTGGCAAAAACACCAAATTAAAAAAAGAGATTGCAGAAGTGGTCATATTCAAATTCTTTAAAATCAAAGGCCTCTTTAATTTCTAATGTGGTTATTATATGATTATACTGCATGCCTTAGTGCAAGTTTTTGCCTATCTCAAGCTCCTTGTAGGATTGGGGCTATGGGGTGAAATACACTTCTTCCTATAAAGCAGAGTAATCTAACTTTATGTTGGCAAAGGCTATGTGGTTTCTGACCCAAGGCAGGGGTTCAGAACTGCCCCAGGGAAGAGTCTAATCTAGCCAGTGAGGTAAAATAAAAGCTGCAGTCGCTCAACACTACTTGATGTGGGTGGTTTGGGCAGAACATCTGTATAATATAATAGAACTTGCAGCCCCTCCTTGGTTTGATCCCTACAGGCCTATGACAATGGCAGCTTGTTTGTAGCTAGCACAGAGACTATGCAGCTTATAGGAGGTGTGAAGACCCCACTGCATGGTTACTTTACCCAAACCATATTCTCCATAGTGGCCAAATGTGGTGCAAAGTACCCTGTGTGGGGTGAATGTCAAAAATACAACATACTAATTCTGAGTGGTTGGGTGGCTGGGCACGAACAATTCCTAGACCATTAGGAGTTGAGTCGTACCCTTTCTCCTGAATCTGCAGCCAGATATCAGATTTCATTTTCAACACATCAAGGCTGAGACAATCATTTGGGCCTTTTAATATAGTGGACCAGACACTTAGCTGTTATAGTGAGTGGAGCTGCACCAATTCATAAATGCCCAATATATAATTTCCTCCCTTGGTACCATATATATCCCGTCAGAACACTTACTATACACACATATGAATAGTCTGGATCTTTGCACTCAGTAAGTCCCAGTTACAGTGGGAATTTTTGTTGTTGTTTAACGTTTCATTTAACGTTCTCCTAATTTGTCTCCCTGTCTCTTTGGTGATCGGTACCACCCAAGCTAAATCTATCTAGTCTAGTAAGACTGTATTCACTGGCACCACAGCCTGTAACTCCATCAGCTGACATCCTTATCCTCAGCCACTGTATACAGTAGAAGCCATTTATCAGTCAACCAATAGTGTTCCATTAGAAAAAATGATCTCCCGTTCCAGGTTGTGGTCATCTCTGATAGCATGGTGCAGTAACTCTAGGTATTTACTGGCCTGCTTCTGCCACCATTGCCTGTGCTCCATGCCTCATCCTGCTGGTACTACAAATAGCTTCTCTCTGCGGCACTGTAAACCACTGCAATGGGGAGAGAAGCAGAGACAGCGATGTAGCTAGGGGCATAGTGACAGATGCCTAGTTTGCCAAGGAGGTCCTGGCAGTCTGAACAGAGGGACTAGGAGACTAGGAAATGGTGACTGAGAGATAGTGCTGCACACAGATCTGTGGGTGTCCTGCAGCTGCACTGAGTGGGACATCAACAGACTAGTCAACAGAGACGTGTGGTTGGGGGGAATCTTGCCCACCCCTGCCTTTCCCAGTGGTTTCGCCTGGGAGAAGAAAGGAAATTCTGGGACCTGGCAGACTGAAGAGGAGCGTTGCAGCAAAGTCATATTTCTGAGGCCTGCAGGAGGCAAGAGGGGAGCATATTAAATTAAGGAGGAGGGAAAAATGAAGAGATAGAGGAAAGAAGGCGCTGGCAAAAGAGAGAAAGAAGTAGATGATTTCCTAACATATATACTGCTGTGTAGAAGCTGGAGCAGGAAGGAAAGGAATGAGGTGGGAAGGGGCTGGAGATAGTGTTAGTCCTGGAAAAGGTTTCCCCAAGAAAATAGAATAGAAGTGTAAAATAAAGGGAAGAAAACAACTATCTGCAAAAAATAAAAACAGGGACGGTGCGATATTCCATTTCCTTGAACTCCTTATACAGTAGAGCAAATTGTGTGTGAAGCACGACTAAATCACTATGGTCACAATTCCTTTGAGCTGATATAAATGACTGTACAAGGTGCATGGCAGTGGAGGAACTGGCCCTCCAAGCAGAATAGACAGGAACAAAAGGAAAGGAAGAAGAAAAAACATCAAATGCAGGGGGAATAGAACCACAGAGAAAGAACTCTATAGTAGGAAAGAGAAAATGATTGAAAAGGTAGAGTAGAATAAAAATAAACAGCCATTTAATGATGTCTAAAACTGTCTAAAGACAATATTGAGAAGTCCGTAGAGGCAAGAAAAATTAGAGAAGTGATAATAAAACAAAAAATACTGAGTTAAGGGTTGTTGTTCATAATATGCAAATTGTAAAAGTGATGTTACACAATGTGGACAATGGTCTTAACCAAAATTGTGTCTGATTGGTCCAAATTTCACGGCATTTTTTTCTATCTTGCCTTTTTACTCAGCATGAAATTTGATTACCTTTCTGAATATTAGCAACAGTTTTTAGTGGTCATAAAATTATCCGTCCTCTTTTCAGATCACTCCCGAGTGCTCCTAATAAGAGGATATCATTGTATGATATGTCACTTTAATTTTGTAAATTATTTTCTATCTCTTTTATATACCCAACCAAACTCTTTGCATCTTCAAGTGCTGCTGTACACAGGGAAGACATTTTTATTGAGTCAATCAAATTTAGTACAACTCTACATTTAAAGATGCAGCTCTTTTGTACTTGTTTCCTGTTTTAAACACTGTAATTACAAACCCTATTTCCTCTAACTGGGCATGCTTCCTTGAGATTTTGTTCTGCTAAACGATAGCATTAAAATAATTACATGAAAAGATGTCTTAAGAGTAAATATCTTAAGAAGATGACAAGTGAATGCATGTAGCATATGCTGTACAGGTGCTGATTCTGCCAGTACAGGTACGGTAGTTCACGAGGGAACCTGCCTAAACAGCTTCCTATCTCAGCTGGAATAAAAAATAATAATTTTGTTTTGCTAGTTACTTAAGACTAGAGAGAGATGTTGAGCTATAGTTACAGTTTCACAAACGCTTGTATTGTTTCTGCCTTTTCAATATTCAGCTCCTGTCCCTAGTGTGTGTGTCGCAGTTGGCACCATCTTGATACGTTTACCACTGAATCCCCTGCAATACTGGTCCTGGTGCAGCTGGTTTCTAAACATGTCCTGAAAGCACCAATTCTTCCATCCCATACATATGCAGTGATACTTTTTTGAAATGAAGGAGGGACTCGAGATTTTTTAAGGGAGAAGAAAACAAAGGAGGTGACTTCTTGGACTGTGAGTCCTTTTGCTGGGTTTTAGCCAAATCTATCAAATTTCATTTAGTCCTTACTTAGGACACCCAAAGAGCTGAAGTCTGTCCTACTTTGGAAAGGGTTGCAGTGCCCTTCTACTCAATTTTTATCTGGCTGGAAGTAGCATTCACTTTCCGTATTGGGTGTGAGTAGGGTGGAAGATAACAGCAGGAAATATGTTCTGCCTTTGAATACCATAGACTATGACTCCTATCCGCCCCATAAGACAGCTCATAGTAGAATCAGCTATGTCCATTGCTGAGACAGTGCACCACCCCAAAATTTGAGATATTGGTATGCCTGTTGTAAAAGGATTTACCACCAGTATGCAACAGGAGCACTTCACACTGCTATCTACCTGTTCTACACAGTATGATAAAGTTAGAACTGTGAGAAAAAAGCTCATATGTTCCTGGTTTTTCTCCCTCAAGAAAAGTACAAGGAGCCTTAAATACATCTATATTTTTTAAAGTTCCAGAGCATCTAGCAAATGTTTCAGTCTCAGCTAGGGTGAGCAGATAGCAACTGTGAAAAAAACAGGACAGAGGGTGAGGGGTAATAGGCATCTATATAAGAAAAGGTCCCCAAAAAACAGGACTGTCCCTTTAAAAATGGTACATCTGGTCACCCTAGTCTCAGCCCTGTAGTCCCTGTTCTTGAATATTCTTGACTGCACTTCTGTATTTCCAGCTACAATAAAATATACTAAAACTATAAAGAAACATATTAGCAACGGATTAAAGCAGCGCTCAGCCTGTCAAAACCCATTAGCATTCATTTACCAATACGTATGGAGAACTGATATTTAACTCTTGCATTTGTTTGTCCAAGGCTGGGTTATGTGTTTTTTATAAAACATCTTTTCCACAATATTCTCTTTGCAGTAATAGCATAAGAGGAAATGGAAGTAAATAATGCAATTGATGAACTGTAAGGCAAAAAGAGTTATAATAGATAAATAGTTGCAAGCAAGCATATGCCTGCAATAGATACGAAGAGCATTTAAAGTACAAAGAAGGACATTTAAATATCAGCTTTTCATTTTGCAAATGCACAGTATCCTGGGATTGATTATAAGGGTAAACAGGAACACATCCAAATTAGAGCATAGGTCAAGGAATGGCATTTTTAATTATGTAATTAGTTGCAATTTATGTAATGGTGCCAAACGATTCATAATAAGCATTCTAATAAGAGGCTAGGTGCACTGTCACTATTTATCAAGTGTAAATGGGTAAAATATGCACTGGCCAGTTACTTTCTTTTCACAGTATTTGCCTAATTATAGACAGAATATACTTCAACTTTCCAAATGTCCACAGTGATCTCACATGTGTGGGAGGTCACAGAGAATGTATAGGTCCCTGAACACATTTCTATTATGAAAATGCCACCTGTAGAGACTGCTGCTAGTGCAGAAAGTATCTGATCATACAAGCATCAAAGTATCATAGTAAGTGGACTGTCAAGTATGCAAATAGCTTCTGCCAACTGAGATATGATATAATTAATTCCGATAAATTTTGTCTTATTTAAGAAAATGAACAGTTAAACCATGTAAATAGTTAAAACAGTTATGTCCCATATTGCAAAGACTCACACATGTCCTTAACTTTATATACCTGAATAGTCCCTTTGACTTCAACAGGATGCTACTTCCATGCACAAAGTTAAGCAAATATGTGAGTCTTTGCATGAGCAGGACCTACATTTGTGTTTAGATAACAGCATAAATTATTAAGTGGAAAAATGTCAAAATAACACCCCTTAGCCTGTGCCAGCCATAAAACATTCATCAATGCCTTTACAGTTAGGTATAAAAGGTTTCTGATGAGCTTCTTTTTGAAAGAGACTGAAACAAATATTAATGAATATCAAAGATACTCAAAATGGCTTTAAATGTGTGACATTTGTTCAGAAAAAGGTACCTGTTAAGAATTCTCACTGAAAGCTTCTGATAAAGGAGAAATTTGATCTATATTTGTAGAATGGTTCATTTTGAAAATTAGCTAAAATGTAGGAAGCTAAGGATACTATGTCTATTATCAAAGTCAGTGACTTTTGCAAAGAACTTTGCATTTCCATTTTGCAGTTTAATCCGAGGATCAACTCAGATATATAGAGAAGTTTGAGTTCCTGAAAAATTCTAAAAAGAGGTACCTTAATATACTCTTTCTGAGATCAGGGGCAGAGAGTTAGTCTTTAATATAAAGTTCTGCTCTCAAAAGAAGTTATTTTAAAATGCACCTTTCTCAACAGATCTTCTCTTTGAGTATATTCTGCATCATATCTGCTTATTATAATGACAAAAAATGTTATAAACACTTCTCCTCCTCCTGAAAGATCCCACAGCTATGGGAAAGTAGTGACCTGGAGTATATTCACTCTCCCACATCTCCAATAGAATTAACAAAATTCCATTGGAAAGGTCAAATTCTGCCCTCCATTGAAAGCAGTGGGGAAATGCAGTTATAACTGAGAATTTGTCCTGCGTACATTTTTATTAGTGGTAATGAAGGAAAAAATCCAGCTTGACTTTCAGATCCCAGATTAAGTTTGCAGGGGTAGCAATTAGAAAAAGCACCCTTTTACATGCAGATAGAGCAAATTTGATCTGGAAATAACTGAGATATAATAAAAGTGAAATCCTTTCATACAATATTTGAGTTACTTTTGAGAGCAGAAACATACTTTAAAGGAGAAACATCAAACATTTGATGGAGAAATATTTCCAACTTCCTTTCCAACCTTTGCCAATGTGAGTTGCTAGTGTTGGAAAAGAGATTTTGGGAGAAGAGGCCAATCCCTCAAGCAATACCGAGCTAAATTTAGTATTAGATTATATGCTAAAATGTTTAAAAAGTTATATTCGGAGATACCAAGTCTTCAAGACATCTGCTTCAAAAAATAAAGGAACACAAAATTCCTGAGGATGAATTCTAGTTAGTTTTTTGTGTTCAGGATTTCTTCAGTTGTTTTTCTTTTGTATTTTTCTTTTGCTCATGGTAGAGTAAAAGTAAAAAAGCAAACAAAACAAAACTCCTGCTACAAATTCATTCATAATGTAATTGTGAATACAAAATATTGAACTAATTACTGAACAGATAATCCCCATGTCTGTGAAAAAAATTTCCAAGATATTTCCTGATTCCCACATTCAGCCTTGTTTGAGTTTATTTGAAGAGTGGTTTTGGTGAGAAAATGTGAAAGCAACACTTCAACATTATATTTTAGTGTTCGTTTGTTTTCTCTGACTTCCATACCGTATTTGTTCAGTTTACAAGTTAAGACAGCTTTCTAACTGCTCTCACAGCAAATACAACTTGTCACTTGTAGAATCGTGAACCAGAACACAGGTCCAAATTATGCATAAGCCGGAACAGAATCCAGCTTGCTCTTTAACAGATGTACTGACTGCAATATACACAATAGTCAGAATTTGTTTTTGTCAGTATTAAATATGACTTGAGGGCGTAAGGGAAGCAGGTGATGTTTAGTTAATAAAATACAGAAGGGTATATGGTTGTGAGATAACCACATGGCTTGGGCATGTAGCAAGGCACAAGGTCAAAGGCCAGGAGGTTTAAACACCCAGAAAGATTAGTTATCCTACAACAGTCTCTCAGGAACTGGCTAGTGTGTGTATGTATTGCTGCCCTCTGCTGGCTAGATTGTTGGACCTACTTATGGGAACAGGGGTCATCTCATTCTCTCGTGAGTGACCCATAGTACCTAATAAGGCTAAGGGTTCTTGTATTATTTTCTTTGGCTCAAGTTATTGAAACGTCTGTTCTTGGAGGGTAAGATCCTGAATTCCATCTTCAGTTAATTTTATTTTGTGATATATACAAGCATATACAGTGCTGACCCAAACACCAAATTCAAGTTTGCCTAGCTTTCTGACAGAGTCAGCAACCCTCTGGGGCAATCCCCTGGTTGTCATAGTAGCCATGAAAATCATGACATTGTGTGGCTGTTGTAAACAGACTGGCTGACAGCCACAAAGTCTTGCGAGCCCTCCCCCTATGTTTTATACCCTTTTGAAATATTGTAATTGGTTTTCTCATGGAAAAAATAGCAAAGCTAAGTTAATTTCTTCTGAGCCATGTGATTTTTAGCCCTTCATTTCACAGTTTGAAATGTAGCTGGCCAGTCAGACTGATTCCCAATGTTCCAGTCATTAAAAGGTACCTTTTATTTTAAAACCGAGTCACTTTTCTGGCTGTAGCTGCTTTGTGCTATGGGCGTAATTCACCACTGCATCATTCCAGTTTTAAGCTGGTATAATTCCAATGAAATCAGTGGAGTTATACTTATATAAAACTGGACTAATGCTGTGATGAATTGAGCCCGTGATAATGTTTTATTTCATTTGGTGGGAGGAGGAAGAATAAGAATGATTAAAAACACTGGAATCCTCTTTGTCCTCTAAATAGGAACCTCCCTGTGGGCTCTGCCTCAATACTGACTGCAGTTACCACCTCTATTAACAAGAGTATAATCACACTTGGTGTATCCTGTGAGAACGATTTGTTCCCAGGTCCCTATGTTTAATTGGGGAAGCAGGTTTTTTTACATTAGTCCAGAATGTGTGTACATGAAAGAACATCCTGTCATATCAACTATATTTTTGGATGAGCATATAATCAGTTTAAGCACAGACCACCAGATGTGAGAGGCTAGTACCAACTGCCCTTCAACAGCTAAATTACTCAAACCCGTAAATATTTTTGCTTCTGAAATTATCTGCTTTATGAATTATACAAAAGGAAATGATCAGTGTTGACAGCTAACTCTTTTAAATGGTATGTAATCAAAACCATAATTAAAAATATGCCTCAGAGTTCTCCACTCCACAGGGCTGACTCTCAGCAAGTGTTGAAGGACTATTAGCAAGAACGTATCTTTTCTAAGCCTCAGAATTACCCAGGTAGAACCTGGTCTTAAAACATTTCAGTTTCTCCTTCCCCAAATGATTGTAATTCCTGGGCATGGCCCCAAATTATGCAGATGTTTTCAAGATGACCTGATCAATGTAAATTAGGAAACGGGTGCTTCAAACTTTGCTGTATAAATATGACATCCCTGAGACTTGGCTGCATGTACTGTATGAATTGGGTGGATAATCAGTACAAGAAAGCACCAAACTTTTCATTGCCTGTTAATGAACAACCTTGTTTCAACTCTATTTCATGGACAAAATTACAGCCTGGCTTCTGTCAAACACCTTGATATCAGTGGAAACCTACACAGAGCTCCTGTCTCTGTGATGCTGCTAATGGCTGAGAAGTTGGTTACAAAACGTTTTGTTTTGATGCTTTTTTGCTTTCACTTTATGATAATGGGAAATCTCTCCCCAGCAGCTTATGAGTGACATATTTTTTCTCATTATTTCTGATGTGGAGAAAACAGCCTTTTTTAAATTTCCTGAAGAGTACCGTAAATAATAGTTTTCTCCTGTAGCGTGGCCTTGTTTCTTGAGTATCCTACAAAAGTGTATGTCTGTGCATGCTTTTGTGTGTACAACTGTGGGAGGAGATGCTCAACTAGGGCCCTCAGCACTTGTCTCACCTAAATCAGTCAAAATAAGTCAGTCTCATCTCAATGCCTTCTAAGATGCAACCATGGGCCATGTCCACAATCTCTTTCTCTTCCTTCTGTTCTTAGCTCAAGACACACTGCTCTCTTGAAGCCTTTACAAACCTAGCCTTCTTCTTAAAGTAACAGGATCTAATTATTATTCTTTGTGTTGAAACTCAAGAGGTGAAAACAATGAGACCTTGTGGCACCTTAGAGACTAACAATTTTATTTGGGCATAAGCTTTTGTGGGCTAAAACCCACTTCATCAGATGCATGGAGTAGAAAATACAGTAGAGCAGTATAAATACACAGATAGGAGTTGCCTAACCAAGTGAGGGGGTCAGTGCTAACGAGCCAACTCAGTGACGGTGGAAGTGGGCTATTTTCAATAGTAAACAAGAAGGGAGAAAAAATAACTTTTGTAGTGCTAATGAGTTCAGTGTAATCAAGGTGGCCCATTTCAAACAGTTGACAAGTTGCTAATCATAGCAGCAGCATGATGTTGTTGAAATCCTTGTCTGCTCTTCTCTTCCCCCTCCCCCGCTCCCCCCGCAATGTTTGATCCCAGTTTTTGTTAAATTACACCTTGAACTTAGATTGCAGACTCTTCAGAACAGGGACACTCCATCTCATAGACCTCATGTCTTACTAGTTTCCTCCCTGTTACATATGCTCAACACTGGACTTTTTTCTCTCTCCTTTTCTCTCCAAAGTGGGTAATTGACCCTTCTCCTATGTTGCTTTTCACTATGTGGAATGCCTTCTCTGTGCCTACGGCGTGGTTCAACAAGGTAAGCATGTATTTAGCTTTAAGCATGTCAGTAGGCCTAATGACATAACTATGTTTATAGTTATGCATGTGCTTAAGTACTTTGCTGAGAAGGAGCCTTAATAACTCTCTGAAACTTTTCAGTTCTCTTCCCAGCTATAGATGGGTGAACAGGTTCTAGAAAAATAAGAACTAGCTACAAGCCCACAATAACTCAGCTGTGTTCAAGTTCAGTACTATTGCCACAAAATGATGAAGGAACACTCAGCAACAGTAGAAGGAGAGGCAGATTAAGTTGAACAGTGAGAAGAAAATACAGCTTTGGTTTGAACTGTGCTGTGAAGTTTTTCTTTCTGAGTCCAACAGTTGGTATGTGGCACGTTCTGCAGATCTGAGCTGGCCCATGGTCTCTTGTGCTCTTCTATTTCTTTATTAACTAAAATATTTTTAAGGCTGACTCCATTACTCACCAGTGGTGGAGACAGGGAAAGCAGTCAGCCAAAATGGTTTAAAATAAACTTGGCATATCAAAGATTATAGAATCATAGGACTGGAAGGGACTTCGAGAGGTCATCTAGTCCAGTCCCCTGCACTCATGGCAGGACTAAGTATTAAAAGATAGATATGTTTGATTTATACTACACCAGCCTATAAGAATCATCACCAATGGTCAAGTTTATGTGGCCATCAGTATTTCTTTCTTCATTAAGGGCCTGAGCCAAAGCTCAGGTAAGTCAGTGGAAAGGCTTATCTGGGTTTTGGATACCTGCTCGATGAGTGAACCACAAAGTGTTCACAGGTTGCCTTTAGTTTAAACATGCCTAAGTTTTAGAAGCCTGATTTACTCTGACACCTCTGAAGATTCATTCAATCGCTTCAGCTATAAGAATCTTCACGAGGAGGCTGTGAGGCCTTTTTCCCTCTGAGCAGGTGTAAATAAAACAAGGCATGTATTTTCTGGAGAGCATCTTTTGTTTTATATCCTGTTTAAGGTCATCAAAAGAATATAGAATGGAGAAACAGAGGCAAAGAGAAGTGAAGTGACTTGCCTAAAGTCACTCATTGCTGTTAATGAGACCATTCTCATATTTTTCACGTAAACACTTTCTCATGACCAAATTTTTATTATAACTTTTGTCCTGACTATGTATGTACCTATGAATATTTTGGATAAAAAAACACTATATGGGTTGAAGTTCTCTTTAACTTAAATCTTTTCCCAAAAGCATCAAGCCTAATTGTTACCACATTTACACATGTGTAAATTAAGAGTAACTCCCCTAAAGTAAATGGCTATTTATTATATAGCAATGTATTGCTATAAGCATCAGTGAAAAATGAACCTGATAACTGAATTAAACCACAAAGGGTCTTCTCATTAGTAATGCCCCAATACTTAGTCAAAAGGTAGGATTTCCAAAAAAATCACTCAAAACTGGCCTAACTCTGCTCCCAGTGAAGTCAATCCTAAAACTCCCCTTGACTTGAGTGAGACCAAAGTTAGACGAATTCTGAGTGCTTATGAAAATCCTATACGCCTCTACCCCGATATAATGCCGTCCTTGGGAGCCAAAAAATCTTACCGTGTTATAGGTGAAACCGCATTATATCGAACTTGCTTTGATCTGCTTTAGCGCTCAGCCCCGTCCCCCCCGGAGTGCTGCTTTACCGCTTTATATCTGAATTCGTGTTATATCAGGTGGCTTTATATCAGGGTAGAGGTGTACTTTTGGCTACTCAAAGAAGTGATAACTATGCCCCCTTGTGTTTGTACGTATAGGCCATATATTACTGACCTTTTCACCAGCATGAGAGGTAGTGAATAATTTTGCCTAGAAGTGATCAGTAAAAGACAGTTAGTAGGGATTCATTAATAAAATAGTGCCTCATTAATAATAATATTGTGTAGTGCTGACAATAGTAATGTGATGTGCGGTGCACAATACACATACAAACACAACAAAATTCCCTGCCCTTAAGGATCTGTTATGGGGTTAATTGTAAGATGGTCCTAACAACCACCAACCCAAAACACACATTTTCCAACTGCCCATTTTCATTTTTTATTACTCTGTCAGTCAAAGTTTGAGTCCCCAACTACACTGCCCACCAACCTTCTCCCCAGCTGTGTTTGCTTCTTAAAGAGAAATGATGCAATCATGCGTTTACTGAAAGAACTGAAACACTTTGCTCATGGAAGACCAATAAGCGTTGGTTGTTAAAACTAATGTTCCATAGCACAGTGCCGCTAAAACAAATGCTAATGAGATGCAGGTCAATAAATAAACATAAACAATGTAAAGTTATCCTGTGTGTCTTTGCATCCTGAATATGTTCCATGGTGATTTCCCTTGAAGACTACATTGTTACTAACAGGCATATATACAGAGTTTACAATAGTGCCTTGCAAAATAACTTTCCAGTTACAAGGAATCAAGCTTTCTGGTTTCTATCAGGGTGCTACAGCCATTATCAGACTTTAATGGCTGCAGGTGCAAGTTATTTTATAGCAAGTTTTTGTTTGACTTAAAGCTGTTATCACTAGGTGTTACAGATGCCAGTTCCATCTGCTCTACTTCACCCTCCTTTTTTAAAAAAAACAGCTGCTGTAATTAGCAAGACAATTTTTTTTTGCCATAAGTAAATAGGTTGTTACCCTGTATTTTTAGGTTCAGGTGCCTACTACTGCAGAAAGATTCAGTTGACCAAAAGCTTTACCAGCTGTTAATGATAGGTGCCTTGTTTTCTCAGGCTTGTATTACCATATAATTTTTTTTAGCGCTGTCAGATATGTTCCTGTATGAAATATCCTTCGTGATGATCCATGTGCCAGTGAAATGAATAACATCTGACTGATTTTTCCTCATTTTTAATGTGAACGTCTCCAAGATTTGTAAGCATCTTGTTGTACTCATTATAAAGAGACTCCACATCATGTTCCCTTCTTGCAATCTTCATATAATAGTTAAAAATGATATTATCCAAGAATGTCCCTGCATTAGAACGTTCCTGTTGTGTGTTTGTGTGTGTGGTGTGATGTGTGGTGCACAGACACTTGGAGCAGGAAGTAGTGAAAGAGACCAATCCAACTGGAGAAGAGCCAAAGGAGGCGAAAGAATTGAAGGAAATTATTCAGTTTTATGGTTTCCCCTTCTAAATCTTACTGTTTACTTGGAGAACAGCCGTAGGTGCTCAGAAGGCTTGATTTAAGCTCTGCACACCTTGAACTATTCAGTTATATATACTTGCCCTTTCCAGGTGCACAGTATGTCCTGCTATTTATTCCCCCAGAACTGCAAACTGTCCAGTTACTCGTCAGAATGCCAAGTAAACAAGAATTGCCAAGATTTTTGCTTGCATTGAAATAGTTAGAGGTTCCAAGGCAGCGTGATGAACAGTACAGCTGCTTTTATTAACACAGAGACAAGCAAAGTTTAGGAATATACTTTGCTTCCCAGGCCTTTTGCGTGCAAAGACTTGTCAAGTCACAGGTGTATGTCTTTACCTCTCACGGACTGACAGTGCTTACGAATAGAATCATCCTCTTTTTAACCATCGGTTTTAGTGTAAAAATTAAACATGGTTCGTTTCCAGCAGTAATAGCAGCTAAACCATGACACATCCCATGCCTGATAGAGGTGGGTACATACATGGAATGAAAGAGCTCAGTTCAAGGAACCCCAGTTCATGAACAGAAAGCCTAGGGGGGAATCTTGTGCTCATGTAAATTGCCATAACTCCATTCAACTCAACTATTGAAAATGGGACTTAGGCTTGTAAGGCCTGGGCTACACTTGAAAGTTGTACTGGTAGAACTGTGTCAGTTATGAGCATGGGTTTTTTTTACTGATGTAGATATATTAAAACACACTAGTGTAGGCACAGTTATACTGGGGTAAAGGTGCCTTTAGAGCTTATTCCAGTTCCCATACACAAATAGCCATACTGCCATAAAGCACCTTTGTGTTAATTTAACTGCATCCATAATAGGGGAGTGGTGCTACTTTAACTGTGCCAGTGTCATTAAAGTGGTACAACTTTCTAATATAAACAAGGCCTAAGTCACTTGAGCACTTTGCAAATCCACCCTAGAGCTCTGTATTGTCAAGCTATGCCTCTCCCCTCCTCCAGCCGGCGTTCTGGGCGGTGGTGTGGTTCAGATAGGCACTAGCCCTTTTAGAGGGGCAGTGCGCACTCCCCATGGGGAATATGCCTCTCTTTCTTGTGGCCTGTTCCCCAGCCTCTTTGTACAGGCCAGGGTACAATCAAGCCTAGGGTACTAGGTTGGTGTTTTAACAGGACATGGTAGTAGTATACTGAAACAAAGGCTTTTATTTGTATGGTTATGTTGCAGTAGGTTACAGTGAGCCCCTCCTTACTGAAAAAGTTGGGGATACCAAGGTCTGGGGAAAGGATAGATGGTCCAGTTGTGGTGATTTGGGAGACCCAGGTTCAATTCTCTGCTTCCAAAAGCTTCCACTGAGACCTTGGAAAATCACTGCATTTCTCTGAGCCTCACTTCCCCATGTGAAAAATGGGGATAATAGCACTTCCCTACTTCACAGAGGGTGTTGTGAGGAAAGATACATTAAAGATTGTGAAGTGCTCAGGAACCACATGATACTTTTTTGGTACTATGTAGTCAGTATATGGTGGGGTGGGGGGGATGAGATGGATATATTTTTCCATTCTTTTCTCTCTGAATAGTCATCATAAAGTCATAGCCTCTCTCTCTCTGCCTCAATCTCCCAACCTGTGAAAAATGGATAATAATACTCACTTTCCTCACACAGGACTTTTATGTCCACTGATTCCAGTGGGGGCAGCACTGAGCCTTTAGTGTGTTTTTTAAATGTACAAGGGAAGACAGAGTTTTAGGTAGCCATGTAAGGATATGCACCTCTACTTGCAACCCTACTCTATTGGAGCTCCCTACATAGCAACCGAAGCAGGTTGGGCATAGAATTCAGCAAAACTTTTGAAACTCAACTGAAACTTCACAAGAGATTTTATAACCATTAGCCTAGTGGTTAGGGCATTCACTTGGGATGTAGGAAACTCAGGGCTTCCACATGCCAGGTCAGTGCTCTAACAAACAGGCTATAGGGCATTCTGGGATGAGTCTATTTTGGTCTCTCCTGTTGAAGCTGTTCCACTTTGTATAAATAATTAGTCATTGGAGCAGGGACTGGAACCGCGCTGTCCTCCCTTCCAAGAGAGTGTCCTAACCATGGGGCAATAGTCAGTCCTACACTCTCTCTCCAGCCCAATGCCTATTTTATATCAAGAGAAACAGCTTCCCCAGGAAAGACTGAGAGACCCACGCCAGAACACCACTAACTCAAATGAGAGCCCTAGGCTAAGGGCTACTCCGGGGGGCATCCCCACTTCCTCCTAAGTTTTTGTGACTCTAGCCTGTCATTTCCTTTGCTATTGTTAAAATGCCCCAAATGTTTTGCTTATACTGACATGAAAATTTTCCAACTTTTTTGATTTGCTGAAAAATCGGAAAAAATTCAGTTGCTGTTCGACCCAAACTGATTTTTTTTTCGATTTTTCTGAACTGCCAGTGAACCAAAACAAAACAACAACAACAACAAAAAGAAAACCACAGTTATTTACACAGATTTAGTTGGGCATTGGCAAGCTGGGACTGAGGGGCATCAGGGGTTTTATAAATCATCCCATTGTTGCTCTGCCAGGGGCTCAGCAGAAGGTTGTGTATTCCATTGCTTACTTCAACCAATGGGATTTGGTTGCCTCTGTAGAGTGGCTCCACCTCTGCTCCAGGCCCTGTGGAAGGAAAATTTTTCTGTGTCTCCCAGCTACCAGTACATCCAACCAGAGCGTGGCCTGTCTACTTAGGTTGCACAATGGGTTCAGGTTTTGGCCCTGAGATGTGATTCATTACATCAGCCTTCCCGCTAGCAACCTGCTGCAAACATACCTGCTAGAAAGGAGTAATTCCTTCTTTATCAAGCTTTTAACTAATTTGTTTAAGTTACATGTTATCAATGTGCCAAATTCTGTTACAGTAAACACAATGTGATATATAGTAGCACCTTGTCTGCCTACTGATAAAAGAAAAGGACTTTGTATCCTATAAAGTTTATGGTTGGATAGGAATATTTGCATAGACAGAAAACTTCAAATTTGTTTATTTCCGAGAGAGTTCATCCAATTTACTTTTCCAGCCCATTCTTGTCCTATTGAATAAAGGTTGCTAACATTTTGCTTCTGTCAAGGTTTTTTTCCCCACTTTGAACTTTAGAATACAAGAAGTGGGGACCTGCATGAACACTTTTAAGCTTAATTACTAGCTTAGGTTTGGTACGCTGCCACCAGCCAGAATTTAGTGTCTGGCACACTTTTTGTTCCCCCCAAAACATTCCCTGAGGAACCCAGACCCAAATCCCTTGGGTCTTAAAACAAGGAGAAATTAACCATCCCCCTCCTTTTCCCCCCAGACTTTCCCCTCCCTGGGTTGTCTTGAGAGGCTTCACACAGATCCAAACTCCTTGGATCTTAAAACAAAGAGGAATTAACCATCCCCCTTCTTTTCCCCCACCAATCCCTGGTGAGTTCAGACCCAATCCCTTGGATCTTAAAACAAGGAAAAATTAATCAGATTCTTAAAAAGAAAGCTTTTAATTAAAGAAAGAAAAGGTAAAAATTATCTCTGTAAAATTAGGATGGAAAATGCTTTACAGGGTACTCAGATTTATATAGACTAGAGGGAACCCTACCCTCCAGCCTTAGATTCAGAGTTGCAGCAAACAGAGGTAAAAAATCCTTCCAGCAAAAGAAACCTTTAAAAGTTGAGAAAACAAACATAAGACTAATCCGCCTTTCCTGGCTACTACTTACAATTTTGAAACATGAAAGACTGATTTAGAAAGATTGGGAAGGCCTGGAATGATGTCCCGTCCCTCTCAGTCCCGAGAGCAAACAACAAAAAAAACAAAAAGCACAAACAAAGACTTCCCTCCACCAAGATTTGAAAGTATCTTGTCCCCCGATGGGTCCTCTGGTCAGGTGTTAGCCAGGTTTACTGAGTTTCTTAACCCTTTACAGGTAAAAGAGACATTAACTCTTAACCATCTGTTTATGACAAGCCCCCTAAATCTCAGACAGTGTGGAACCACACTGGCAGTGATTTCTTCCTAGAACTTTAGAATAAACAAATTAATAAAACACATGCACTTTTACATATACTACTAATTATGTAACTACAAGACTTTTTACATTTTAAGGACAATTTTTAACCAGTTGATTTTGGGAAACTTTTACGGGAGAGTGCATCAGCTACTTTGTTAGAAGCTTCTGAAATGTGTTGAATTTCAAAATCAAAATCTTGAAGAGCTAAACTTTATCAAAGCAGTTTTTTGTTGTTTCCCTTGGCAGTATGAAGCCACTTTAGCGCAGCATGGTTGGTTTGTAGTTGGAAACGCCGTCCCCAAACATATGGGCGTAGCTTTTCCAGGGCATACACAATAGCGTAGCATTCTTTTTCACTGATTGACCAGTGGCTTTCCCTCTCAGACAGTTTTTTGCTGAGAAACACGACAGGATGGAAGTTTTGATCCGGTCCTTCCTGCATTAAAAGTGCTCCTGCACCATGCTCAAATGCATCTGTGGTTACTAGGAATGGTTTGTCAAAGTCCGGGGCCCTTAGCACAGGGTCAGACATGAGTGTCGCCTTAAGCTGGGTAAAGGCCTTTTGACACTTATTAGTCCACTTAACTGCATTCGGCTGGGTCTTTTTGGTCAGGTCTGTTAGTGTGGCAGCGATTTGGTTGTAGTGTGGTACAAATCGCCTGTAATACCCGGCCAAGCCTAAGAAGGATTGGACCTGTTTCTTTGACTTTGGGACAGGCCACTTTTGGATAGCATCCACCTTGGCCTGTAGGGGGTTTATTGTTTCTTGACCCACCTGGTGTCCAAGGTAAGTCACTCTGTTTTGGGCTATTTGACACTTTTTAGCCTTAACAGTTAGTCCTGCCTGCCTGATGCGCTCAAAGACTTTTTCCAGGTGTTTTAGGTGTTTTGCCCATGAATCAGAAAAAATGGCAACATCATCAAGGTAGGCAACTGCATATTCTCCCAATCCTGCTAGGAGACTATCTACAAGTCTTTGGAAGGTGGCGGGTGCATTTCGCAGCCCGAAAGGAAGTACATTAAATTCATACACCCTTGCATGGGTGATGAAGGCTGACCTTTCTTTGGCGGGTTCATCTAGCGGTACTTGCCAGTACCCCTTGGTTAAGTCTATTGTAGAGATGAACTGGGCATGTTCCAATTTTTCCAATAGCTCATCGGTGCATGGCATTGGATAGTTGTCGGGACGAGTTACAGCATTTAGCTTACGGTAGTCCACGCGAAAGCGTATTTCCCCATCTTTGGTTTGGGAACTAGAACCCCTAGAGATGCCCATGCACTGTAAGAGGGGCGGATTATGCCCATCTGTAGCATGTTTTGGATCTCCCGTTCTATAGCAGCTTGGGCATGAGGAGACACCCGGTAGGGTGGGGTTCTAATTGGATGAGCATTACCTGTGTCAATGGAGAGGTATGCCTGTTCAGTCCGTCCTGGGGTGGCTGAGAACAGTGGGGCAAAGCTAGTGCACAGCTTCTTGATCTGTTGCCGCTGCAGACGTTTCAAGGTTGTGGAAGGGTTTACCTCTTCCACGCCACCGTCACTTTTTCCTTCGTAGTAGACACCTTCAGGCCACTCAGCATCATCTTCTCCCTGGGCTGTAAACTGACAAACTTTTAAGTCTCTGAAATAAAAGGGCTTGAGAGAATTAACATGGTATACTTTAGGCTTTAGGGTTGAGGTGGGAAATGCTATGAGATAGTTAACAGCTCCCAGGCGCTCTTGGACCGTGAATGGCCCTCCCCTGATACTTCAATCTTATGGGCCTGTTGCGCCTTCAAGACCATAACCTGGTCTCCTACTTTGAAGGAACGCTCTCTGGTATGTTTATCATACCAGGCCTTTTGCTCTTCCTGAGCATCCTTTAGGTTTTTTTTAGCAAGGGCTAAAAAGTGTCAGAGGGTGCTTTGTAGGTTGCTTACAAAGTCTAGAATGTTAGTTCCTGGAGAAGGCATAAACCCCTCCCATTGCTGCTTCACCAACTGTAAAGGCCCCTTAACCTCGTGGCCATACACAAGTTCGAATGGTGAAAACCCTAAACTGGGATGTGGTACAGCCTTGTAGGCAAAAAGCAACTGCTGCAACACTAGGTCCCAATTATTGGAGTGTTCATTTACTAATTTACGTATTATGACCCCCAAAGTTCCATTAAACCTCTCCTCCAGGCCATTGGTTTGATGTTGGTAAGAGGTGGCAACCAAGTGATTTACCCCATGAGCTTCCCACAGATTTTTCATGGTCCCCACCAGGAAATTAGTTCCTGAATCTGTAAGGATGTCAGAGGGCCAACCTACCCTGGCAAAAATGTCTGCTAAGGCCTGACACACAGTCTTAGCCCTGGTGTTGCTTAGAGCTACTGCTTCCGGCCATCAGGTAGCAAAGTCCACGAAAGTCAGTATGTACTGCATTCCTCTGGGGGTCTTTTTTGGGAAAGGACCCAGAATATCCACAGCTACTTGCTGAAATGGGACCTCAATTATGAGGAGTAGCTGGAGAGGGGCTTTGACCTGGTCTTGGGGCTTTTCCACTCTTTGGCACACCTTACAAGACTGGACATAATTAGCAACGTCCTTGCCCATCCCCTCCCAGTGGAAGGACTTCCTCAACCGGTCTTTGGTTCTGTTTACCCCAGAATGGCCACTGGGATGATTATGGTCTAAGCTTAAGAGCTTTACCCGGTACTTAGTTGGAACTACCAACTGTTTTTGAGGATGCCCATCTTCCTGGTGTTCACCAGAAAGAGTTTCCTTGTATAAAAGTCCTTGTTCTACAACAAACCGGGATCGGTTAGAAGAGCTGAGAGGCTGTGGGGTGCCCCATGCTGCCGCCCAAGCTTTTTGAAGGCTGTCATCTGCTTCCTGCTCAGTCTGGAACTGTTCCCTTGAGGCTGGAGACACCAGTTCCTCCTTAGACTGTGGACTTGGGCTTGGTCACTCTGGAAGCGATGTAGGTGATGGGGTTGTTTTTGCTGATGGTGAACCGCTTTCCGCTGGTGCACTATGCGATATTTCAGGCTCTGGCTGAGCCTCTTGGGTAGGGTTGTCTGCTGCTTCTGCCAGTTCAGGCACGCTGGTGCCCTCTGGCGTTGGGGTTGGAGATGGGTTTGCAAGCGCTGGCGTCAGTGCTGGCAACGGTTCTGGTGCTGGTGGCTTTTCCAGTTCTGGTTCTGGGACTGGATGCACTGTGGCTGTTGCAGTTGTTGGCAGGGGATCCGGGTCCACTACCTCTGTCTGGGTCTCTGGTAACACAGACGGGGCCCTTGTGGACGGCTCAGGAACAGGGATGGGTCTGGAAGCTTGCGTGGCTTGGTTGCGTGTAACCATCCCCACCCTCTTGGCCAGCTTCACCTGGTTGGCCAAATCTTCCCCCAGTAGCATGGGGATGGGATAATTGTCATAGACTGCAAAAGTCCACATTCCTGACCAGCCTTTGTACTGGACAGGCAGTTCAGCTGTAGGCCAGTTTACAGATTTTGACATGAATGGGTAAATTGTCACTTGGGCTTCTGGGTTGATGAATTTGGGGTCCACTAAGGATTGGTGGATAGTGACACTTGTGCCCCCGTGTTTTTCCACGCGATAACCTTCTTTTCGCCTACTCTTAAAGTTTTCCTTTGCTCCGAGGGTATTTGAGAGGCATCTGGGCCTGGGGATTTTTGGTGTGATGGTGGTGTAATGAACTGTACTCGGTTGGGGTTCTTGGGGCAGTTGGCCTTTATATGTCCCAGTTCATTACATTTAAAACATTGCTCAGCTGACTGGTCACTGGGTCGAGGTGGGTTGCTGGAGACTGGTGAGGTGGGACAATAGGGTGTCTGGGGATTTCCTTGGGTTGTAGGTGGGGTCTTGGGTGGCCCCCGGTGACAGGATTTATTTTCTGTTTGCCCCCTGTAATATTCGCTCCCCTTGCTAGTAGCTTTTTTCTTTTCTGCCACTTCCACCGATCTGGCTCCAATCTCCCCCTCCTCGGTTACAGTTTTGGGTTTCCCATCTAGGATGTACCTTTCTATTTCCTCAGGAACACCCTCTAAGAACTGCTCTATTTGCATTAGGAGGGACAGCTCTTCCAGAGAGTTAACATTTGCTCCTGATATCCAGGCCTTCCAATTTTTTTCAATGTGGTAGGCGTGTCGGGTAAATGACACATCTGGTTTCCACCTTAGGGCTCTGAACTGCTGACGGGCATGCTTAGGTGTTAGCCCCATTCTGATTCTGGCCTTAGTTTGAAAAAGTTCATAATTGTTCGTGTGTTCCTTAGTCATTTCAGCTGCCACCTCTGCTAAGGGTTCACTGAGCTGTGGCCTCAGCTCTATCATGTACTGGTCTGTAGAGATGTTGTACCCATGGCAGGTCCTTTCAAAATTTTCTAAGAAGGCCTCAGTATCATCACCTGCCTTGTAGGTGGGGAATTTCCTGGGATGGGGAACAGTACCTGGAGAAGGGTTGTTAGGGTTGGCTGTTCCATCCGGCTTAACCTTTGCTAATTCCAGGGCCTGCTGGTGGGCCTCCCTCTGGAGCTCCAAAGCCCTCCAGTGGTCAGCCTCTTTGGCTTTTTTCTTTTTTTCATTTTTATTTTTTTTTCTTTCTTCTTTTTTTTTTCATCTCTATTTCTTTTTGTTTTATCTCCATAGTTCTCCTGTGGTCAGCCTCTTTGGCTTTCTCTTCTGCGTCCAGCCTAGCCATTTCTAGTTTGTTAGTTGCTCCACTGGTACTCATTTTTCTGATTTCTTGTGCTGGGCACACACCCCTCTGCAGCTCACTGAAACCTGGAATGTACTCCGCTCAGGGCTGCTTGGTTAACAGAAATTTTCTAACTAGCTATACCGGAGAGGTAGAAAGAAAGAAAACAATTCAACTTGTAAATGCCTTTTGCTGGCTGTCTGCTGGCTCACAGCTTGAAGCCTCCTCTTAACAAAGACCCTTGTTAAAACTTAACACCTTTGCCCTCAGGCTGCTTTCCAAGCAGCTAGAAAGGAGAGAAAAAAAATCCTACTGGCTTTTGGTTCCTAAAAAATCCCACACTGGCTTTTGGTTCCTAAAAATCCCACCTCTACCACCATGTCAAGGTTTTTTTCCCCACTTTAAACTTTAGAGTACAAGAAGTGGGGACCTGCATGAACACTTCTAAGCTTAATTTGTAGCTTAGGTCTGGTATGCTGCCACCAGCCAGAATTTAGTGTCTGGCACACTTTCTGTTCCCCCAAAACCTTCCCTGGGGACCCAGACCCAAACCCCTTGAGTCTTAAAACAAGGAGAAATTAACCATCCCCCTCCTTTTCCCCGCAGATTTTCCCCTCCCTGGGTTGCCTTGAGAGGCTTCACACAGATCCAAACTCCTTGGATCTTAAAACAAAGAGGAATTAACCATCCCCCACCTTTCCCCCCACCAATCCCTGGTGAGTTCAGACCCAATCCCTTGGATCTTAAAACAAGGAAAAATCAATCAGATTCTTAAAAAGAAAGCTTTTAATTAAAGAAAGAAAAGGTAAAAATTATCTCTGTAAAATCAGGATGGAAAATGCTTTACAGGGTACTCAGATTCATATAGACTACAGGGACCCTCCCCCCAGCCTTAGATTCAAAGTTGCAGCAAACAGAGGTAAAAAATCCTTCCAGCAAAAGAAACCTTTAAAAGTTGAGAAAACAAACATAAGACTAATCCGCCTTGCCTGGCTATTACTTACAATTTTGAAACATGAAAGACTGATTCAGAAAGATTGGGAAAGCCTGGAATGATGTCCCGTCCCTCTCAGTCCCGAGACCGAACCACAAAAAAAACAAAAAGCAGAAACAAAGACTTCCCTCCACCAAGATTTGAAAGTATCTTGTCCCCCGATTGGTCCTCTGGTCAGGTGTCAGCCAGGTTTACTGAGCTTCTTAACCCTTTACAGGTAAAAGAGACATTACCCCTTAATCATCTGTTTATGACAGCTTCACTGAGAGATTTCCATCCTTTAAGATTGCATCCGCATGAAGAACTGCATATGGAGGTGCTTTAAAAAACCAAGGCTCCAGTCTTGAGGCTATATGGGCACAGGGGTCTGAGGCTGGTGGGAGAATGTAGTTCACCAGCTGCCCTGAGAGGCCATTTTTCAGAGCTTAGTAAGGCAGCAGGATGATGCAGGGAGTGTGAGGGTTGTGTTTGATGGAGGAAAGAAATGAGATGGAACAACAGTGAGTTTCAGACTGAGAGTGGGTTTCAGTTGTGTGGATGTAGTTGGGCTCAGATACTGAGGAGAAGTTTATTGATCTTAATTACCTCAGGCTAGAATACTGAGGGCAGGAATACTTAGTGATCTAACAGCTAAAATATCTGAGATAATAGATGGGTTATTCATTCCCATTCTGCATCAGAGACGTATGCATTAATAGAGATCTACATAGAGGGCAGGTCATGGGTCGAAGCTCATATTTGCATTGACCTATTCCTGGTGTTGTTCTGTGAAGGGCTGCAGATCCTGCACTGAGTCAGACAAGTCTGAGCATCTGGAACTAAAACAGAAAATCAGCAGTAGCAAGGCATGTTCCAACCTTTTCTTCTAGATCAGAGGTTCTTAACCTTTACTGCAGCCTGCACCCCTTTGGTTTTCAAAATATGTTCTCGCACCCCTTATCGAAAATCAAAGTATGTTCTCACACCCCTTAAACCTAAAAAATATGTTCTTGCACCTCTTAAACCTAGATATATATTTTTGTTTGTATATTACAGTAATCGATAAAAATGCATGATGTTAATAAATACATAGGTTTGATGAAACAAAGTAGTTGTATTTATGTGCCTGTGCTTAATTTGTGTTTTTGATGATTTACCTTCTAAAAAAATCTGGCATGTCTCGCACCCCAAAAAGGGCATCCAGCACCCCCAGGGTGTGTGCACCCCAGCTTAAGAACCACTGCTCTAGATATACCCCCTTTTCCCTTGTTATTCAATCAACAGGGAGTGGGAGCAGCCCAAGACACCCTAATTTGCTTCTGCACCTACACACGGTCACCCTTACAGTGGGACTATCCTCCCTGAGCTCTTTAAACTAGCTTCAGGGCTCTCCAATAATTGTGCAGCCGGAGAACAGAATTTAACCTCAAAACTGTCCTCTTGGGTGGGTAGTTAAATTCTCTGCAATCTGACTACAATATGAATACTGTATATTGAATGCAGCCAGGCCTGATTCAATGAGCCTTAAAGGGGCTGATAAAAGAGAGCTGACAAAATACATGCTACCAAAACATCAATACTTTTTTTACATTGGATGATTTATGAGAATAGAGGATGATCTTCGGGATCTGTTTTATGGCTGTCTAATCACTAGGTAGAAATCTTTTGATGATAAAACAAATAAGGATTTTATATAAATGATAGAGCTACTCAATCAGATGGTGAAATAGTCACTCTAGCTGTGAGCAATGGGCTTCCTTGTAAACTCTCAAGACTTGTCCTATTCATACAAGCTTGTTTTTGTATTTAACTGCAGCAGATAATGACTTATAATAGGACAGTAAGAAAGTGAAGTGCCTGTTATCACACAAAGAAGAGCATTTAACCTTACTTTTACTATCAGTTTGAGTGACAGAAGCACTTCCATTTCATTGATTACTTTAAATTCAGTTCTGAGACAGTTCAGTATGTCTTGAAGTCAGAGCTGAAATCCCCCTGTGACATGTTGTGGCATGATTTCACAGTGATTTGCTGTGAGACTGAGGGAAGACCGAGGAACTACTGTTAAGGGTTACACACCTTTCTAATTTCACCTCAGATGTTTAGCATGATTGATAGCAAGCCTTGCAGCACAGGGGTTTGAGGCTGTAATTTGAGTAGCTGTAAGTTTCATTAAAGTGCTGTAAGAGACTGGTGTGTAGGTGGCTGGCCTACCGGTAACAGCTGGGCTGAGGTCTGCCCACCCAGGATGGTAGTCACCAAACAGGAACTGGAGGAATCACATGAGCCAGGTTCCATAAGTAAGAGTCAGGGTCAGAGTTGGGCTGGGGTCAGAGACTGAAGATCAGAGATAGTACCAAGTTAGAGTCAAGATGCAGGAATCAGGGTCACAGTCAGGCTGGATTGGAGACAAGAGATCAAGCTAAGTCTGGCATTGCAGCAGGCCAAAGTCTGTGTGGTTTCCCAGATGACTTCCTGAGGCAATCCCTGGGGCTAAGTAGGGTGGTTGGCCAATCAGAGGGGTGGGCCAGAGGGTGCCCTTACTCTGGGTCTCTTGGGTGGTACTTTCTGCAACTCCTATTTTCCGTAGTGCTCCCTGGCTGTGACTCTGGGCTCCCCAATGGCACTGTGAGAGTCTCAGCTGTCCTGGGCTCTTCAGACCCCAGTTCTAGTTCCCAAATGCCTTTGTAAGTAGAGACCACTTTCGCCATAATGCAATAGAAGCCTTGATCACACAGTTGAAGAGAATGGGACTTCATGCATGCACAAGGGCTGGCCTGCACAGATTCAACTGCAGGATTGGAGCCTAACATTGCTGTTTGAGTTCCAGATTAGAGGAAGATTCTACTAACCTGCTTTTAAATGAAACGATACTTACAAAACATTTTCCGCCAGGCTCTTGTTTAACCATTCCTTCTGTGAAACACCTTTTCCCCTTCATACACACAACTGAAAACAATTGTTATTTCCTCCCACAACAGCCATTGCTTCCACTGGGAAGCTCTGATGCTGTGATTAACAGACAGATGTCTTAATGTTTGGTAGGATGGATTTAATTACTCCAGGGTACGGGATTGGCTTATGAGTTTTCTGCAGGGCAGTTCTATATTAACATATAATGATGGCTCAAAGCATAATTGTAAATATCCAGCATCAATCTTTCAAGCAATAGACACAGAGAATATTTATGAAATGAAGGCAGAAACATACAGTAACTGAAGATGTAGAAGTTATTTGATCAACTGTAGCAAAATAGCAGATTTTTTTTTACTAGATAGTGTTCTCCTTTCCTCAGAGATTAGTTAGACTCTGGGTCCAAATCTGTGGTGGAACTGAAATTATGAAAAGTAATGTCTCCTTTTATTCCTTTATATGTAAACATTAAATGGATATGAAAAAACTTCTATGAAATCTTCTCTTCAGTGGAAGATATTTTAGTGTCTTGTTTTTATTTTTAATTATTTTTTTAAGAAAAGAATTACTGATATACAGCACTGAACATTTTCTATATATTATAATTGTGATAAGAGCACAGCAATAAAAGAACAGCAGTTTCCCCCTTCTCGGACAATACAAAGTTACAAGAAATCAGTAGAGATGGTTGTTTTTTCATCAGAAAATGTTGAGTAGTTGAAACCAAAACAAGCGGTGAATCGGCTTTGAGAAGCACTGACCTAGAGGATTTTGATACTCATCTTTTGGGGGGAGGAGGAATTGGGCATCCAAATCCTTGAATTGGATGTGAAAATCTCAGCCATAGGCTTCACCAAATCCTACATCTCAACCATGTAAATGGGGAATTAAAACAGTGCAAATAGTCTTTTAATTTTTTTGATTTAAATTATTTTCCAGATCTTCTCAAGGTTCTGGCAATTAGACTTCTAGATGGTCTTGCACTCTTCTAGTAGCTAGTGAGTACTCTTCTAGGGCCTCATCTACAGCCCACGGAAGTCAAAAGGGATCTTTCCATTTCAGTGCTTTTGAATCAGCCCCTTAGATTCCATAACAAAATGACGTAGCAGTTGTTTTCTAGTAAAAGGAATGCTGATAGCCCAACAAAAACTGCCTTTTTTATGTGAGATCACACAGTACGAAAAAGGACAGAACCACTATGTACTGCATGCTTAAACTATCCTTCCCCCTTAAACAGCACCAGCAACAAAGTGATAACCACTGAATTAACCCTAGGTATTAACTCTACTACTGGCCCATGAGCTGTTGAGCACCCTCAACTCCCAGAGTTATGCACATTGCTTGTCTTGCTGGTGTTGCTCTGATTTTTATACGAGAGAGTCTTAAAATCTGTGCAGAACTATAGTTTGGCGTACTTTACTCTTCAAGAAACAGAAGAGTTTTAACATCATTTAAAATATAGGATCATTCTTCCTCTGAAATCGCTTTACCTACCAAAATGTTCTATGGGTGGTTGTAAGCATAGATGGACTCAAAAGATGGGTTAGAATAAGCCTTGTAAATTTTAGACAAAATGCCGTTATATGATAGAAGTCATGGCTTATGATTTTGCAGTTCCTTGATACATGTTACTGGATTAGATGCTACTCTGATCCAGTGTGGCAATTAGTGCCGTAGCATCTATACGCCACAGTACAGACATAGAGCAAACAATGATCCCTTCCCAAAACAGCTTATGGTCTTGATTATACCTATATATATATATATATATACACACACACACACACACATATATATATATATATATATATATATATATATATATGGTTATATAAAGCTAATTCTCTTACCAATTACAACCTTCAATATAGATCTTGGATATAATCCAGTCATATAATTTATATTATGTACAAAATGAAGAAAGAAACCTACACTAATAGTTTTTAAAATAATCAAAAACAACTATATTTCCAGGTTGGCCTTTTTTGGAAAAAAAAAAAAACACCAGATTTCTAAATAAATACATATAGATGGTAGCTATTCATGTTTAAAATGCCTAAGGCAAAAAGTTTACTTTTACGAACCATTAACGGGCTTATGTGGTGGTGAAACCAAATGCTACAGACATGTCTGAACACTACTATTTGTCATCAATGGAAACAAACCTGAATGATCATAATACATATGCTGTCATAATTAATTTACTTAGATGGCTGCTTCTATGTGGATTTTTTTTTAAGTAAAACATATCACCCTGCTATGTGAAAGAGATAGGATGACCTCAGGGAGCTGTAGCTCTAAAAACTTCCATGAGATGAGAGTTCAGGGTTGTGTTTAGATTGATTCCAAATCCTAACTGGCAACACATCATAAAGATTAACTTTTGTATCATATTTTTTTTAATTTGGCATTTCAAAGTTATCCCATGTGGTACCTAACATGTAATTGTCATTTGGCAACGTCCTGGGACACCCAGATGATCAAGCAAATGGAACTGATTTCCAGAATTACAGTTCCAATGTTTGGCAGCCCATTCACTACAAGATTTGTACAAACTTGTGATTATAAAAAGCTCAAGTTAATTAAAGACCCACCCAGCTCAATTATGATTCAAGGATGTCAGCCGGGTTCAATAAATGAAATTAGGTACTGATCCTGTACTCCTTAGCTAGGCAGAGTTTCCAACTAAGTCAGTGGGAGTTTACTTGAATAACCAGTCCAGGATCAATCCCATAACAGAACAGTTATGTTTCTTTGCACTAGATTACATTTATGAAAATTATTAGTATGAAAGTTTGAACTGTTTCAGGATAATGTAGGTAGCATCACATACAGGAGTGTTAAAAGACCCATAGATAGAAACAAATGATGGATAAAGGTGAATAGGTTTAGCCAAGCAGAAATGCTTATCCAACACCTATTTGAACCATGGACAAGGGAAATTCTAGGAATTACAGACCATTAAGCCTCATGAAAGAAATAAAACTCTAACCAAGTGTAGAATAGTATAGCATAACATTTGTAGAAGTTGTACCAGCTGGATCAAACCAGGATGGCTTCCGTTAGGGTAAATCATGCCTCATGAACCTTTTAGTAAATAGAATTGTAGGTAAAGTTCACCTGAAAGACATACTTTATTTGGATTTTCAAAATGATTTTCATAAGGTTCCTTGTAACACTCTCGAGGAAATTATCCATGAAATCTGAGGCAAAGACTTATTAAAAATGGGTTTAAGTATACAGCTGCTTACAGAGCAGAGACAGGGTGACAGAGTCATCCCTGGGACTGGTTATTCACTGAGCCCAACATTTTCAAACTTGAATGCCTACTTTCATGTTTAGGCACCTAAATATAAAAGTGATTTGGTTGTTAAGAGGCGCTGAGCCTCCGAGGACTGATTGTCTTGGCTGAGAGTTCTGGGCACTCAGTGCTCTCGTCAGCGCAGTTTTGTGAAGGGGCCTACAGACTATGAGCCTAACTTCAAGCACCCAAGTTTGAAAATGTCAGCCTACGTTTAAATAATTCCACATACTAAAATTTTCCCATGTGGTCATTTTAGTTCAAGGGTCATTTGGCAAATGTTCATAGAGGTCTGGCAAAAGGTGCAGTTCATTGCAGCGAAAGAGATCTTTTTTCTTGCGGGCCTCCTGTATTTCTTACTAAATGGCCCCTTAAAGGGATGTTGGCCTTCCTGCTGGATTGCGGAGCAGTGGGTGAGAGTACCAACCAAACTCCAGGTGGCACTCTGGCACTTAGAGGCCAGTGGCAGCTCTTTCTTTTGAGGAAGAGTGGCATTGGTCAGCCCTGGCACTTTGAGCAAGCTTCTGGATTGGCTTGTAGGTGGTGCAGTGCTGACCATAAAAAGTGGCACCAAACACAGACTTTTTCCTTCTTCGCCCAATACTATTGTGAAAATCCCATCTTCTTTCCTTATAATTATTAGTTTGCTGTGGTGTCCCAATGCTTTCCTGAGGCATTGAAATTAGGGGGGATGTTCTAATTTGTGGAGGGTGGAAGATGACTAAATTGGCAATACTGCATGTAACTATTTGACCACTGGGGAGATATGGAGGAGTTCTGGGGGAATGTAGGGAAATCCCTGGTGTCCATTTTTCCTTGCTCTGTCAGTATAGATTTGTGTGTTGTCCATTGGGTGTTGTGGAATATTTCAGTTGCAGTCAACAGTATGAGCAGGTACATTAGGACTTTAAATCAATGGGGGTGTGCATCTCACAGGTGCTATCTGTTGGCTAAACAAGCACCAGTTTTATGGTTAATTGATGGTTTGTACTGAAGTATTGGAGATTTGGGCATGTGGCCTCTGGCAATAGAAGTTAAATGGTTGGCTTCTCCCAGTGCCACAGAGACTGGAAGCAGAGAATAATGACCTTTCCTGTAAATTAACCATCACCCCATGTTCAACACAGGAAGAGGGTTCGGTACAGAGAGTGCTGAGCTTTTATTTGGTCTGGTGGTTTCCTTGTGCAGTAGCCATCATAAGCTGCAGGCCTTGGTTAGTCCTGGGAATTAGGCAGGATCTGACAGGGCATTGTGCTTAATTGGTGGTTAAGTCTGGAGCATATACAATATTTTGGATTTGGGCATCAAAAGGAGATGCTATAGTGTTTGCCTTTTCATTACTGCCAGTACAAATTGCTTTGAGGAAGTATCCTGTCTAAGGTGCTACAGTGTAATAAAGTTGCAGACAGTTGGCCAAAATCCAGATCTCCATCTCCATCCTCACTGGTCCCTGCCATTTGCAATTCCCTGTTCCTGAGTTGTGTTTTATTCACAAATGCCTGTACACAGCTATAATTTAACCAGTTCAGGATTCTAGATGATTTCTGAAAAAGAACATTTACTTTGCTCTTAGCTTGGCCTTTGTTTCATGTGGCCATGTTTAATTACCTCTACAAAACCCAACTGGAGAACAATAATTATTGGCATCATCGGTCTCCTGGCATTAGCAACAACAGTGGTTTAGTTACTGAGATTCATAAACCTTGGATTAATTGAATTCCACTTGTGGCTTTGTGTTCTTGCAATTCAACCACAATTATTAGGATTCAGTAAGGGAGCACCTGTCCTGTAAGACTAAAAAACCCAGTAAATATTAATTATATCCTTTATTTTTTATTATTATTCTGTGGGTTTGGAACTATTAAGCCTAATACAGCTCACTTGCTTCTTTGCCTGTGATTTGTTTCGTCATGTTAAATAGTTGAGGCTCATCTGTGAATGACATTGGCAAGAGTCTGTGGTTTTATCACTCATTGGAGCCAACTGGAAAAAAACACACTTCCTTACTAGTAGCATACTATGGGTAGGCAGGCTAAAAACTAAGAAAGTCTAAACAGTAGCGTTATGAGCTGTTAAGTACAACTCTTAAGACTTTCAATAGATGCAACTTCCTTTCAGTTACTGTCAACACAGAGGTGTGCACTGGAAACACAAGAAACTTATTACGCAAATAAAAAGCAGCATTGAGCGCTGTGGTGAGATATTCGTTTCTGACACAAAAACATAAAGCAGATTATCAGCATAGCCAATGTAAAAACTAAATATATTCCGTACCAAAAAAAAAAAAAAAAAAAAAGACAGAGTGATTCTCCAATCTGTTTACTGTGTTGTAGCAATAGTGGTTAGCACTTATATATCACTTTATAAGTGCAAAGTGTGGTACAAACTTTAATTAATCCTCACAACAATACGGCAGGGTAATTAAAATAGTGCTAATCTGTATTTCTTGGAGTTTTCACAATAACTGCCTTGGAAGATTCTAGAATCTCTGGATTTTTAGGAAGGTAAGCTGTGTGCTACTAAATGTGTTGAATATCAGTGGCCTCTTTCCTGATGCATGTGTTAGTACCCTGCACTCCCTTAGTTCTTTGTTAGTGAGGATCTCATTTATGCCATTTTTATCTCACTTTCTCCCAGTTTCTCTTCCCGTTATCAGAACAAAAAATGGAGTGACGTCTTTTCATTTCCATTATTTTTTAAAGTAAAAAATAGTGGTTTCTTATTTATTCCAGTAACATTTAAACATACTGGAGCCCTTATTGCTGACTTACCACCAAAGAGAAGACGACATTTCAAGAGTTTGGCCTGTAAATGGATTGTATTGCAGCTCTACATGACAAATGTGTGTCATGTTTGAGCCGCAGTGATGCCTAGACCAGGGGTTGGCAACCTATGGCATGTGTGCCAAAGACGGCATGGGAGCCAATTTTTAATGCCACGCTGCTGCCTGCTGGAGTCTAACGGCTGCATCAGCATTTCAACTCAAAAACCAATGTTAAATGTTTTCATTTTTGAAAATATTTTAATTCTGATGGGGGCTTATGAAAAGGGCTCCCAGAGAGTATTTTAATATAAAAAATATAGCTGCCGAAGTCCCGGCGGGCAGCAGCATGCCATTAAAAATCCTGCCCAGATCAGGCGGCCCACTCTTCTCCGCCCTCCACCCCCCCACTCCCTCCCACGGGGGCAAGGGGCAGGGAGCAGAAGCTTGGTCTTGCCAGCTCCCCTTCCTCTTCCTGCAGTGTGCTGGGTTTCTGCCCCTCCTCCGCCTCTCCATCCCTCCCTCCCTGCCAGCTGATCAGCTGATGGTCCTTGCGAGGGAGGGGGTTGGGGAGGAGTGGAGTCAGTGTGCTCACTGCTCCTGGCAGAGGCAGAGAAGAAGCGGGGTCAGGGCCTTGGGGAAGGGGTGTGTGTGGAATTGGGGCATATCCCCTCCAGCCCCCTGCCCTGACTCCCTCTCACACACACCCATCCCTCTACCCTGAGCCCTGACCCCCCTCACACACACCCAGCCCTCTGCCCTGACCCCCACCCCCACACACATACCCAGCTCTCTGTCCTGAGCCTTGCAGCCCCGCACACACCCCAGGCCTGTGCCCTGAGTCCTGTGCCCTGCAACCCCCGCAGGCCCCTGCCCTGTACCCCCTCATACACACTCAGCCTTCTGCTTGACTCCTTCACCCCCCATGACCCCAGCCCTGACTCTGGCACCCCCACACATACCCAGCCCCCCAACCCCCTGCCCTGACACCTGCACCCCTCTCACATGCCCCCAGCCCTCTGCCCTGACTCTTGCACCCCCCACATCCCCACCCCCACCCTGAGCACCAAACGGGAGCTCCTGCACCCCCATCCACATTCCCACCTGCACCCCTCGCACCAAATGGGAGCTGCCCAGGTAAGTGCCCCACACGCAAACCTCCTGCCCCAACCCTGAGCCCCCTCCCTCATTCTAGATTGGGTCGGCAACGTTTCAGAAGCGGTGTGCCGAGTCTTCATTTATTCACTCTAATTTAAGGTTTTGCGTGCCAGTAATACATTTTAACCTTTTTAGAAGGTCTCTTTCTGTAAGTCTATAATATATAACTAAACTATTGTTATGTAAAGTAAATAAGGTTTTTTAAATGTTTAAAAAGCTTCATTTAAAATTAAATTCAAATGCAGAGCCCCCTGGACTGGTGGTCAGGACCTGGGCAGTGTGAGTGCTGCTGAAAATCAGCTCACATGCTGCCTTCGGCATCCCTGCCATAGGTTGCCTACCCCTGTTCTAGCTCCTAGCCAGACCCTTCACCCCCAGCCCTGTGCTCAGTGCACTGCTCAGTGCAGAGAGAGGAAGAGAATGGGCCAGAACCAGGGAGAAGGTAGGTACCCACTGTATGTGGGCAGGGCTGGGACCCCAGACCGGCAGCGGGCTGAGCGTGTCCGGCAGCCGGGATCCCGGCTGGCAGAAGCCAGTGGATGGAAACCCTGAGCAGCAGTGGGCTGAGCTGCCCAGTCCACTGCAGGTCTGGGGTCCTGGCCGCCAGCCCCGCACAGCCCGCTGCCAGTCTGGGGTTCTGGCTGCCGGACCCTTGCCAGCCGGGGTCCCGGCCGCAGGCCCCGCTCAGCCCGCTGCCGGCCTAGGTGAACAGAAACCCAGACCAGCATCGGGCTGAGCGGGCCAGCGATGTAAGATCAATATTTTAATTTAATTTTAAATTAAGCTTCTTAAACATTTTGAAAACCTTGTTTATTTTACAATACAACACTAGTTTAGTTATATAATTTGTAGACTTATTGAGAAAGCCCTTCTAAAAAACATTAAAATGTATTACTGGCACGTGAAACCTTAAATTAAAGTGAATAAATGAAGACTCCGCACACCACTTCTGAAAGGTTGCTGACCCCTGGCCCAGACTTTATTCCAAAAGCCCATGGGGCCTGGATTTGATGGCCCAGGAGATCCCATTCAGTCCTATGCAGTGGCAGTTCGTGACTTTTTTGGCAGGTGAGGCTCAAATCACAAAATAGCTGTTTCCCTAACCCTACCCAATGTATAATTGAATAGCTACTGAAAGCTTACTTTATTTATAGTGAAGAAGTAACAGGTGGACCTGAGAGTTGGAGCTACCATAACTACCTTGGCCAGCACAGGAGACAGAGCTGCAGGCAGACCTGAGGCTCAGCAGTGGCTTCTTGCACACATGCACAGGGCCTGCCCCATGCAGAAGGGTCCAGGGAGGGGCAAGGCGCCGCATCCCAACCCCTTTCAAACCTCCTGCAGCCCAGGCTTAATTGCTACAATCCTGCTGTGACTTTATCGCAATGGTCACCACAGCAGCACCCTTACAAAGAGACTCCCAGGCATGGCAAATTCCCATGGTAACAAGGCAGTTTGGAGAGGTATACCATTTGCTATACCAAGATTTGAGCTTCATGCAGCACTGCATTCGTCGACCTTTCTGGCGTTGTGTTTCACTACTGGAGGGAGTGAGTACTGGCATTTAAATCAAATTTTGCCCGTAAATCTATATATGTCAATTAAATAAAAAAGAATATGCAAAATGTATTTTGTAGCTTTTAGGAATTCTTGGTTAGGTTGTGCCTCACTTGCCTAGGCAGACAAGCTGCTCCTCCTCCTGTGTAGGCAACGTACAGGCAGAGAGCTTGGTCTTCTCTGCCTTGTGATCTTTTCCTTCAGTTAAGTATTTCTGTCCTCCCAGAAGAATCTCTAGACCTCCAGGAACCCCTGTTCATAACCAACCTATAGTTGTATTGTCTTTAAGGATAAGTGACTAAAGCAAGTGTGTAGTTTCTAAAAGAAGCTGTAATTCAGAAATGTCTCTAGCTGATGCCATCATAAAACTCTTCCAAAATTAAGTCCCATACCTTGTCTCCCCCAAGTAATCATAAAAATCCACAGAAACATCTGTGTCTATAAGACCACATCTAACAAATATCTAGAGCCATTCCTTGGGTATGACAAATTGGAGGACCCTGCGCTTTGATAAAATCTTGAAGAGGCAGGTGGGCAATCAGGGTGAGGAGGTGAATGGGGAGGGGAGCAGCAGGTGTACAGGTGAGTGAAGGGTGCAAGGAGGAGCCCTCCTACCAGAACCTTTCCCTCCCCACAGCACCTCCTGTCCACCAGCGGGCCCCACTGATCAGCACCTCCCCTTCCCTTTCAGCACCTACCGCCTGCCATGGATCAAATATTTTGTGGGGTCCAGAGGCACTGAGGGGAGGGGAGAGGAGCGAGGGCGCAGCACGCTCGGGGCAGGGGGCAGAACTGGGTGGGGAATATGGAGGGCAAGAAGAGGCAGGGTGGGGACGGAGTGGGTCTGGAAAGAAGCAGAGCCTTCTTGGAAGGGGTGGGGCCTTGGGGAAGGAGTGGAGTGGGGGTGGGGCCTGGGCAGAGCTGGTGGGGAGCAACCCCCGGCAGATTAGAAACTCGGCACCTATGTCCTGGGCCCTGTACCCAACCCCCCAGGACAGCCCTGCAAATATCATATGGAAAGGAACTATTTTCCATGATCTAGGTAAGGTCAGAATTAGGATTACAATGGAAATTGGTTTAGTAGGGATTGCTACTTCTGACTCCATATTAAGCACAAAATTAAAAGCGTTTGTTTTACCTTATTTTTCAAAAAGCACTTACATCTATTTTTTCAGTATTTTACTTGAATTGACTTTGAAGAGTTATATATATCAACTGTTAACTTGTTTTATAGTAATGGATTATTATGCTGTGTGAAATGTAGTAAAGCTCTAAAGAAATAAGATTAGAAAAATCTTAATCTAGATTAAATACTTGCAAAAGCTGCATTTTTGAAATTATTAGTTTCAACGCTTCATGCTTTGGAGTGATAAATGAGTATCTCAAAATGCTAATTGATCTGGGTGGGAAGTGGAAAGCCACCATAATTCAATTATCGCTGAGTATTGGATGCCTCCTTGTCAATGCTAAAGCAACTCAAAACACTCACATGCTCAGCTGTTACTCTTTCACAATGAGAAGTACAGTTGCCATTAAGAGTCTGTTGCCAGCAAAAACATCCTTTGGGTTCATTTTACCACCAAATATTTTTACACTTCCGCACTAATAAATATAAACTACCCTGGCTGGAACAGACATGTACAATCCTACTGAGCATTATAGTGCAACAGGCAGAGTTTTAACCAGTTTTGCTCTTTGTCAGCGTTCTCAAATGCAGGCTCTGGCTGCACTTTGGATTTTTGACACTAACTTTAACCCCACAAAACTGAAAATCAACAGGAAAAATAAAAAATCCCGATTGGATAACCTTGCATTGTTAACATGCTGCACTACACGCACTTAACTTACAAGAAATGTGAAGGTACACCGCTACCTCTATATAACACCACCCGATATAACACAAATTTGGATATAACACGGTAAAGCAGTGCTCCGGGGGGGCAGGGCTGCGCACTCCGGTGGATGAAAGCAAGTTCAATATAAGACGGTTTCACCTATAACGCTGTAAGATTTTTTGGCTCCCGAAGACAGCGTTATATCGAGGTAGAGGTGTATTGGCTTGTATGCTGCTCTTGTCATATACAGTTTGAAAGATTGAAGAAGGTACATTCTCTGTAATGCAAGAGAAACTTGCTCAGTCCTAACATTTTGAAATATTTGGGCTTCTGGGGGGAAAATGCCAAATGCTTAATAAAGACATTTTTCTTTTGGTCTTGGCTATATTTCATACTTTGGTAGTTAAAAATATGTAACAAAAGAATGTAATCATTGGAGGAGAAGTATATACATATGAAGAATGCCTGCTACTCCATGTAGGATGGCTGCTATAGATCATATCCAGGGCCATCTTATATATCCGCAGTGGGTTCTCACATAATCATGTTTGTGCACAGGCTTCTGTTAGCTGATGACAAGGGGAACCAAACAGAGATTACATGATGAATCGATTTCTCCTTTTATTGTATTCTTTGCGATTGATTCTCTAGTCACTTGACATAAGCAGGAGCATTTCCTGAATGAACAGTGCACCATAAGGCCTTTTCTTTGAATGGGGCTGACTTATGTACTGCATCTGAGCTCTTTTTAGGAACCAGCCAAGTATTTCAGTACTGAAAATTCTACATGTTTTCGGTGTTGCATAAGGCTCATATTGCTGAACGCTCCGATATTTATGTTTGACGTCAATGGGAATGTGGCTAGAATGAGGAATGCAGGATTGGAACCACAGTTCTGCTTTTCCCTGTAAGCATCAGTGAGAAATTGCACACACATATATTGAATGGGGTAGGTTTTATACAATATTAAAACTGGGGCTGTTCTGCTGTCATTGTAGTAGTATTTGTAGTACAGCAGTTTTGTAACCAATACACCCTAGAGGTATGTAAAATCCTTGTGGCAGAACTTAGTTTCCTGTGGAATTTTTCACGTCAGTGAACATTTTAAAGTGAAGTGATAGCACAAATGTCTTGGGTTGGATTTTTGAGCTCAGGAAGTTCGGTCATTTTGACTTCTTTGTGTTGCGGTAACATGCCAGAGCCCAGATCACAGACCAGGACCGTATTGTGTCTGGCACTGTACAAATGTAGACGTGTGTGGGTGGGAAGAAGAAGAAATATCCTGTAAAGATTCTAGAATGAAAGTAGGCTATTCATATGCAAGATAAATTAGACTGGAGTAATAGACCCTTGTCCTACCCTTTAAGAAGACAAAGAAATATAAAAGGAAGGAAGTGTCTTAGGGATGGTTATGGGGAAAGGAGTTGTCTGCAAAAGGAGGATCATGAGACCAATATAGGCCTCCATAGATTTAATAATCATACAAGCAATGAATGAAAATTACTGTGTTATAAACCTTGTGGCACATTGGGAAAATGCAGTCCTGGTCGTCTGTTCGTTGCTCTTCTACTATAGTCTTTAGAAGTTAGAATTACACTTGTGCTGTAAAGAGAATACAGTATTTATTCACAGGAACATGCTGTCGAGCACGTTACTTTTCAACATAAAAATACAGTAATTACTTCATTTCCTTTTCATTTCATGGCTTATAAGAGCACTGATCTCCATGTCTAGTGTTTAATCTCAGCTAATGACTAGCTGGATAGAAATATTAGGAACATAAATGGAGGTGTAATGTAATAAAGAACTTTTAAAAGTTAAAATCTCATACAAAATTCATGAAGAATTTTTAACACTGTGGTACTATGATTATAATGCCTGGAACCAGTTAAATCTCTGCCAACACTATTCTGTGTAAACTACAGTCTTCTAGTCAAAAAGGCCAAAAGATTAGAAAGTAACAAATGACAATAACATCAACTAGCATCTCTGCTGAATTTCAGTAGTGACCATAATCTTACGATATGGCAAAAATAAGGCAGCTTGGCTTGGTAAAAAATGTAATGACTCTTGTTGTAGCAGAGGGAAAACCTCAAAAGTTCAAAGGTGTAGTTTGGCTAAACCTTGAGAAGCCCAAATGTAGCCAGACATGGTGTGATTCAGAAATCACGCTGGAAATGTTAGGATAGCATAGTCCAAGCCCTGCTGGCCTGTCTCATACAAGTAGTCTCATTTAAGCCATTGTGACAATGATCAGGATTTAGCTGCGGGTTGGATCTTTGAAAAATGTCTTGGTTTCTGCTGACTAAGAAACACCATGAGAATAGCTTTCTTGAGGTACTTAGGTATTTCCACTTCTGCCAAAACCAGGCAGCACTAAGAAAGATTAAAAAATTGTATTGAACCTTAATAAAGATTTGGGTCCATTCTTATTTTATCCAGACTGGTTCACTGACCCTCTGATTTAAATTATGAGTAACAGATCCTGGGCCAAATTATGAGAGTGAAAAGGTAATCATGAGGTGCCTAACCACGGGGATCTGGGTTCAGTGTCCAGATTCATGACACACTTCCTGTGTGACATTTTTCAAGTCACTTTGAGCCATTTTCTCAGGTGGTGGAAATCAGTATAGCTCCAAAGAAGTCAATGGACCTATGTCAGTTTACACTTACTAAGGCTCTAGCTTTAATCTCTCTGTGGCTCACCTCTAAAATGGGGATATTTATTTTGTCTGCCCCGTCTATTAGATTGTAAATTCTCCTAAACAGAGACTTTCTCTTCCTAGGCGTCTGTACAGCATGTGGCATAATGGGGCCCTGAGCTTGGTGGGATGGTAACACGAACAATAAATAATAATCATTCTTCTCTCAGGTATACTGGAGTCAAGCTGGAGTTTAACTCTGACTTGAAGGGAGTTAGTGGAGCAATTCCTTGTTGATGCAATGACATCAGAAATTAGTGCTCTGTATTTTTGTTTTGTTAAAAAAAATTACATAACTTGCACTTTATATCTTTTTTGGGGCCCTTCTTATAGGGTTGCAATTTTAAAACATCCTTCCCTTTTCATAGAAATCTGAGTACTATGGCTATACACTATTCCAGTGTTTTAATTAGCATGATTATGTTTCTCCACACAGATGTTCTAGAAATTCTGCATCATTGACATCAACAGCATTGTATGTTATTTTCTTTAAAAAGCTCAATTTAAATTTTTTTCTAAAGAATTATATAAACAAGAACACGTGTGTAACTAAACAGTATGTTCCCCCAGAACCTTTTGGAATTCAGTACTTCACTTCTGGGTGGTCACCATAGCACAGGCTGTTTTTATACAATGGGATACGTAGTAGGTCCCTCGTATATAAACTTAAATACAATGGAATTCTGTTTACAATTAAGGTATTTAAGTTATCATACCACAATCGTCCATCACTTCCTGTGGTCACTACTAGGATAATCAATCTCCTGTTACAATGATAACTTAGGAGTTCTTCTTAAAACAAAAATTAAATTCACTCTGAGGAGGGGCGGGAGCTTTCCGCTTGTGAGGTGTGTTGGCTGTGAATTTGAGTACAGATGGTAAATACAGACTAAAAAGTCCCTTATTTACCACTGCAAGGGAATTCTGCAGGTCTTAAGTTGGATTGTGCACTTCATATCTTATTTCTGTCTAAGATTTTGCTTCCACTGGAGCGTAAGGTAAGATGGGGTTGATTTCATAGTAAACTATGGAAGAATGATCAGTACATCATGTTTATATTGAGGCTGTTGAAACTGCCAATTTTGTTGTGATAAAAGCTGCTGCTTCCACATCCTTCCTTGCTGGTTCCACCTACATGTGCTCATGCGGAGGCAAATGGCCCAGGTGCCACAATGTGAATTTTCACATGTTGAAGTGAAGAAAATCTGTTTCAGTTCCATAAAGATCAGAATACTGACTCCAAAAGTCACTACTTGCTGCTAGTTATTTTAAAGCTACTAGAGATTTTAAGAGGAAATCCACCACTGCCATGCCCCACCAAAACAGACATTGGTTTGGCATGGAGCCAGGTGAATGGTTCTAATAAAAATCCAAACCTGCCTAAATATTGGGGCTTTGAGCCTGCCAAACCACATTCCACAATGACATTTTATGTTCAGGTTCAAAATAGCAGCAATGTTAATCAGTCCCACCAGATCCTGTTTTACTAGCCTCCCTGAGAGCCCTATGCTGACCCACCTCTCCTCTCTCTCAATTTGGTTCATGGATTCTGACCCACGGACTGGGATTTATTCAGAACAAATGTATTTCTCATAGTTGCTTCTTTACCACTGGGCACATTTGGCCCTGGTGATCTAATGGGGTCCAGTGAATTACTTGCAGAGTCTTGAAATGCTGTCTGCATCGTCTAGCCCAAGAATATCTTGGTCTGCTCAGTTTTGTGCGTGTTTGGTGCTTCTTAATATGTCTGATAAATTGTGACCCCCCTCGATTTACTACATGTCTTTGAATTCACTTTTTCTCATCCCCTGAGAAGCTAAGGCCTTAAACTAAATGCTGACGACACCTACCACAGCATCTCCATGCTTTTTAGCTGGAGTGGTGCCTTAGAACTTATGACTGTGTCTGTATGAGACTGAGGCTTGGATGAGTGCTAGATGACTGATGCTCGATCCAGGCAGGATTGAAGCAATGTGGATAGGCTGGGGGATCAAAGAGAAGAGGACTAAATCTGTACCCTTGATTTGAGGGGGTGTGCTGCCATTTTTTATGCAAGTGCACAACCTGGGATCTTGTTAGACACAAGGTTATTTATGGAAGATGCCTGTGGAAGCATTTCATTCCATCTGCTGTTGGTGAGAAGATTGTGACCTTTTCCTTTAGTTGTGAACCTTTGCTTTGGTTGTTCATGCTTTTGTCTTCTCAAGGGTGAACTACTGTAATGTGCTCTCCCTGGGCATTCAGAAGCATAAATTAATGCAGATAATCATTGGATAATCATTTGTTAAGCAAAGTTTCACACCAGCACCACAAAACACGCCTTTGAACTCTGTAATGTGCAATGACTGCTCATTAGCTTCCAGGTGTAATGAAGTTGGAGATGGGGGATCCGGTCACCTGAGAGACACTCAGATACAATCAACCTATTGTGGGTCAATCTTACCTACCTCTGACATATGGGAGGGATCTGTCTCTTTTTTGCATTTTGGTAATGCTTGTATTACTTGTCAGGCCAATCAGGTATCATTGAACTGAAATGTTTGCAGAGTCCTTATGAGAATCCTTGACTCTGGATTGGGTTGTCCCTCTGTAGAATGGTAAATTGCTTTTGTTAAAAGAGAGGGCGATGTTGATTAAGATAAAAAAAAACCAAATCTGACTGTGTGAAAAACCGGTTGCTTCTTCTGAAAAGTATGTTTTGGGAGGTTTTGTTGTGTTGTTAGATTTTGTAAGATGGAGTAATGCAAACGATGAGTTTCACAACTTGGTCGGGATAGATTTTAGGACAGAAAAATATTCTTATTTTTTGCCTTAGGGCAAAGGGATTCCTTTACACTAATTAGGCCTCACTTAATTCCTGCATGTAAAGATGGAGAAAGGTCCTGGTTGAGAATTTCACCCTTGATGAGCTCTTGTTTGGGGATTTTTTTAAAGTGACTTTATTTTAAAACATGTTTTCCTTTGAGTAAGTGAGGTATTTTTGTGGAAAACAAGTTTGCCTTTATGAAAAACTTGCATGTTGGGGAGGCATATTTTTGGCATTTAAAAATGCATAGATTTTAAAGCCAAATGAGTCCATTGTGATCATCTGCTCTGATCTTCTGTGTAACACAGGCCACAGAATTTCACCCAGTGATTCTTGCATCCAGCCCAATACCTGTGTGACCTTTTGTTTCTTTTTTTAATGAAAAAATGAGTGAGTCTGGGATGAGTTTAATAGAAAATATGAGTTTAAAAAAGATTTTAAAAAAATAATAATAGAGTCATATCTTCACCTAAGGGAAACTGGTGTTGCTCCATTGACTTCAGTGGAGATGTGCTGATTTAAACCAGGATCTGCCCTATCCTGGTTATATGTTTAAAAAGACAAATCATCTGGTTAGAAAACCTGGAACTGTTTTGTTCTTTCACATTAATGAGTAGTTACTCATGGTGGATAACGGTCAGTTAATTTTTTTGGAAGGGCGAGATATGAAAAATATGCCACATCTGAGCCAGTTATATGCTGCCACTCCCATACCCTAAAAAGATTATACATTTTGGTATATCAGTAGCAATTCATTCCTGAAAAATTTTAACTGAAATGTCAAAACTAACTGCTTTCTCTCTCGTACGGATAGAAAACTGAGCGTCAGTCAGTCTCTGGTATTTTGTTATTTTCTAGCTACTGAGTTTTGTGTTTTCTGGTTATGGCTTTGTGATTTTTGAAGAGGATCTACTCACTAGCCAGCCATGTTGCAGTGTTTCTGATCCATTTGGGTGTTAGACTCTGTCTTTCATAGCATCCCCAGAATATTAAAATATTTTAAAATTATATGAAATCCAGTAATTATGAACAGAGAAGGTTTGAGCTGAATCGTTTGGGTTCTTGCCAGTGAAGAAACCACCAGCCAAGAACATTTTGCTCCAGCCATCTTTTGCCCTTTCCACTCCCATCAAGTCAGATAAGAAGTACTCCATCCATAAAGATTATTGAGCCGTCCACCATTTCCATCCTCCTTAGTATCTTGCAGCCAACTTTACATTCCATTCCAGCAGTACCAAGGAGGCCATAGATTTCACCCATGGTATATCCTTTCCTACGAGCCCGATACTGGAGAATTTTGAAGCCAGATCTAAAACTCAGATAGTTAAACCATTCTCCAGAAAATACAATCTTGATAATGATTGCTCAAATGGAAGGGACAGAAGTATGCTGTGGACTTCCTTTTTTATCCTCCAGAAAATCACTGCTCTTTCTCTCCTTCTGCATTTAAGAACAACTAGTACTCACTAGCCCTGCCTACAGTACAGGATTAAATTTAACCACTGTCTTAAATACTTTTACATAATTCATTTTAAAGGGTCACCATCAAGATTATCAATTTCTGGATATAATCTCTCCCATTTCAGAACAACAGACTTTCCACTAAAATGTATCCCCGTTACTCAGCAGTCCAAACCCAGAGATGAAATACAGGAGGAATTATCTTAAAACTGGTATATATTGACACAGTTCCATTTAAGTTAATAGTACTAGTCCCATACTTAGAGTTCACCATGCAAGTAAGTGTTTTTTTGGATCAAAGCCTTAAACGACTCCATGTGTAACCACACCTCACGATCTCTGCTCTGTGGGCTGCTGTAGATAAGGAACAGGACCATATCCAGTTTCCTCTTTCCCTGCCCCTTTTAATGACTTTGGCATTGCACTCTGGAACTGGGATTGTGGTTGGCCCCTGAGCAGGGCCATAAAATGAGGGTAAATTTGGGACAAGCTTGAATCTTGCCCTTATTTTTAAAAAAAGGCTTGTCTGTCCTACTCATTTGTAAACAAATCCATGAGATAGAGTGAGAAAGGGCCCATGTGTGCTTTCATTTTATTTTAATACACCAAAATATTCCAGTAAGTGACCTGAGTTGCAATTTAGAAACACACTGAGTCAACAAAATACATACTACAATTTGTGCCATTTGAGGGTATTGGCATTCTATGAAAGAATTTATGTCTTGTAGAGTAGATGATAGTTCTGGCTGAGGATGATTTTTTTTTTTTAAATGCTGTAGACAAGGACATTGCTGCCAGCTCCGAGGCACTGTTGCCAACCGTAACACCATGGCAATATATTTGAAATTGAAATTAACAAGTGCTGTAAGGTATCCTGAGGCTTTAGCATTTCCAAAATCATACTTTAGAAATAATTCAGGCTATGCATTTTCAATGGGATGTCATTGAAGTTTTGTTCAGTGCCTATATAGGCATTTTAAAAAATTGAATAAAAAACTACTGTAACACATACTTGTGTCTATCAAGCCACATGTATTTAATGCCAGATTTCTCTGCTTGGCTCTGCATAAGGAAGCATATTGGCTGTTTGTATGATTCATAGATTCATAGACTCTAGGACTGGAAGGGACCTCGAGAGGTCATTGAGTCCAGTCCCCTGTCCTCATGACAGGACCAAATACTATCTAGACCATCCCTGATAGACATTTATCTAACCTACTCTTAAATATCTCCAGAGATGGAGATTCCACAACCTCCCTAGGCAATTTATTCCAGTGTTTAACTACCCTGACAGTTAGGAACTTTTTCCTAATATCCAACCAAAATCTCCCTTGCTGCAGTTTAAGCCCATTGCTTCTTGTTCTATCATTAGAGACTAAGGTGAACAAGTTTTCTCCCTCCTCCTGATGACACCCTTTTAGATACCTGAAAACTGCTATCATGTCCCCTCTCAGTCTTCTCTTTTCCAAACTAAATAAACCCAATTCTTTCAGCCTTCCTTCATAGGTCATGTTCTCAAGACCTTTAATCATTCTTGTTGCTCTTCTCTGGACCCTCTCCAATTTCTCCACATCTTTCTTGAAATGCGGTGCCCAGAACTGGACACAATACTCCAGTTGAGGCCTAACCAGCACAGAGTCGAGCGGAAGAATGACTTCTCGTGTCTTGTTTACAACACACCTGTTAATGCATCCCAGAATCACGTTTGCTTTTTTTGCAACAGTATCACACTGTTGACTCATATTTAGCTTGTGGTCCACTATGACCCCTAGATCTCTTTCTGCCATACTCCTTCCTAGACAGTCTCTTCCCATACTGTGTGTGTGAAACTGATTGTTCCTTCCTAAGTGGAGCACTTTGCATTTGTCTTTATTGAATTTCATACGGTTTACCTCAGACCATTTCTCCAATTTGTCCAGATCATTTTGAATTTTGACCCTGTCCTCCAAAGTAGTTGCAATCCCTCCCAATTTGGTCTTGTCTGCAAACTTAATAAGCGTACTTTCTATGCCAACATCTAAGTCGTTGATGAAGATATTGAACAGAGCCTGTCCAAAACAGACCCCTGTGGAACCCCACTTGTTATACCTTTCCAGCAGGATTGGGAGCCATTAATAACTACTCTGAGTACGGTTATCCAGCCAGTTATGCACCCACGTTATAGTAGCCCCATCTAAATTGTATTTGCCTAGTTTATCGATAAGGATATCATGCGAGACCATATCAATTGCCTTACTAAAGTCTAGGTATACCACATCCACCGCTTCTCCCTTATCCACAAGGCTCGTTATCCTATCAAAGAAAGCTGTCAGATTGGTTTGACATGATTTGTTCTTTACAAATCCATGCTGGCTATTCCCTATCACCTTACCACCTTCCAAGTGTTTGCAGATGATTTCTTTAATTACTGCCACTATTATCTTCCCTTACATGATGCTGTCGTCTAATGGCTAGAGGCTACAGAGAGGATAAGGGACCCACTACTACTGCTAAAGGGGGAAAGATCCTTTAGCTCAAGTCACCCAGGGCTATATTTTTGGAATAGAAAGACAGAAGTTCTAGTCCCAGCTGCCAAAGTGTCTGCATGGGTCATATAAGGATTTGATACATTGCGAAATCCTGCAATTGATGCTGCAGTTAGGGGCGAGGGACAAATTGAAACAAAAGCACAAGGACTTCATATACAAACATCCAGGGAAGAGAAAAGGGGCATCTTTCCCTCCGCAGACCTTTTTTCAGAAATGGCAATAAATTCTGCTTCTAAGGTGTTACAGAAGATGGGCTGTGCTGCTGGCTCGGTGAAGAAAATGGGTTTCTCGAGGATAATAGTCTTTGACTATGAGGGCTGCTTTTTGTTCACTTTAAAGGCAGATGAGGCTGCTTCTTTTTTTGTCCCATTCACTGAGCCTTCTGCCAGCTCCTAGCTCTTGTCGGAGAAGTTCTTGGTGTCTGTGAAATGTTTGTAAATAATTTCTTTGCCAGAATTTATTTACAAACATTTCAAAGACACCAAGAACTTTCCTTTTTAGCATTTTTACAAAGTTCAACTGCTGTTCTCTCCAGCAACTACAGAGTTAACTTCTCACTCTTTCCTAAAATCACTTACTTGTCTCCCAACAGCCACTTTTATCAACTCAAATCACCATTTGATACTTACTTACTCCTTCCTTCCATTATGCCCTCAAAATTTTCCAACCTGTTTTCCAATCGCTCAATCTGTTGCCTGCCCACTTCGATCCGATCCTGCTTTTCTCGCTGAACCATCTCTTCCATGGGCACCGGCTTTGTCTCACTACCAGTTTAGCTAGGAGGGTGGGCTTCTCAGCTAGTCCCCACCATTCCTGGTCTCTTCCCTTAAACATTCTTGCTCACAAGGCTACCCGAGTCCTCCCTTGTGAGGCTTGCCACCTGGGCAAAAACACATGGCCCATTGGTGTTTAACTATTCAGTTTCCTCTTGTGGCAAACAGATTGCTGTTACGGCATATGCTGAGCACAAATGGTTAAATTTTGACAAGTCCCTGAAGGACCAGTACTTACTTAGCCAGTGCTTCCTTTTCTACCTGGAAGTCCTGTCTTAAGGCCTGCAGCTTGCCCTGGGTGTAGGTTTGAGTTGCTGCCTGATTCATGATCTATGCTCTTAATTGCTCAGTTCATATAATCTACGCATTCTCTATACAAGGTCACAACAACTTCCACACAGTTCTTTTCAACTCGCCTCATGCAATCCTCGCCTCTACAAATCTCGTGCTATTAGGGTTACAGCTAGCCTGACTCTTGCTAACAAAGACTGTCTTGCATTAAGATCCCCTACAAATCCCTGTCAGTTCTTTCTCTACTTTCACACTCTCTACTCTGCCCCTCTCATTGTCCGAACCACAGAGCAAAGGGGGCTTTAGCAAGTATTTAGTAAAAGAGAAAGTGGGAGTACGGATGCAGAGAGAATTGAGGGAAGAGAGGAGAGAGAATTATTTAATGAAAGAGAATGAGTGAGTAATATGTAAAAGAACAAAGAATGCAGGGAAAGGAGATCTGCTTTTAAAAGAAAGAAAAGGAAAAGCATGGGTAAAGAAGAGGGAAAACGAGAAGACAATATGCAGAAGTGAGAGATGGAGATGAAAGGATATAGTGAATAAGAGGCAGAAGAAAGACGAAAGGGCTAAAGAAGTAAAATTAATGAAAAAGCAAGAAAAGACCCAATTTTTTGGTTAGGTAATTTGGTTTAATTTACTTAGCTGGTATTTCCATGGCCCCAAATATTATCAAAAGATTTTGTGGGGAGAGGCTACCCCATGCCTGCCTGTACGCCTTTTATATACTCTCAATCTCAACATGAGAGCTACGCAATAAAAACTGTTTGGTACATTGACTAATACGCTGCCAGTGATCTCGGCTGTAAAGAGCCCCACCCACACAGAATACAGCCTCAGTATTATCTAGCTCTCGAAATGTGTGTGCTTTCACCTCTGTCAGGGATGTGTGCCAATCTGTGTTTATTCTGGTACCAAATAAATAAGTGATCCCTAAAATAAACCACCCTCCACTGAAAGTATAACCTTCATGGCAGGATTGTTTGTGGCCTGTTCTTATAGCAGCATGCAGGGGATCACAACACAGCAGGGAGACCCTTTTCCACAGGATCGCTACTCCCCATGCCCTTCACAGGTATATTGGATGGGATTGGATAGAGCCTTGGTTTGCCCCCACCCCCGCTATGCACCAAGTGTATCAGTTGAGTTGGCAAGAGTGAGACGTAATCTGTTACTGGTGTAGCTCAATAGCAAATTACTTCCCCTCTGGAGCAAGTGTGGCAACCTGGGAGGGAATTATGACTCCAACAATCATAGTTGTCTATTTGGTATACACCGGGACAGTTCAAGCTACATGCTGTTCCCTATTCAGGACAGATTGTAATGTGTTAGGTGTACTGATTAATGTATTACTCATGGGTAATTATTACTATATAATAAACTTGTTATAGACTTTGCATTTTCATTATGATTTATATTTAGTGATTGTCTGTCATGCTTTTCCATAAAGTGGCCTATCTGATTGTTAAAGGAGACAATTGCCAGTGGTGCATAACATCTTGTTCCTAATCTGAATAAAAGATATCCTTCATACCACATGTGTATTTAATTTAGTGGACCAAATTTATCCCTGGTGTAACTTCACTGAAGTCACTGGAATGATACTGGGGTGAATTTGGCTCAACGTACGATATTTGAACATTGTCATGACCCATCTTGCAGTTCCAGCACTGACTTCCTAGAACCCTATTGGAATCTTTGTAAGAGCATGAGTATAAAAATCTGATTTTACACTCGCTAGTTTCAAATTCTCCAGTCATTTAAACCCTAAACATCTTGGAAAGCAACAGCTAATTTGAATATGTCCAAACTTTTACTGAACACCGGTCTACCACTTCAAATTACTGTTCTATATTACTGTCACCTGGTTGGACATTATGCTTAATGACTCCTAATGCATGAAACTGAAGGGTCTATCAATTATATATACGTAGGAATTGAGACAACACATAGAACTGAAAGTTTTTATACTGAAACATCCACATTTTAAATCTTATAGGTCTCAGTTTTGAAATCCTTAATCAGGTAAATCATCCATTGAGTTCAAAGGAAGTTTTCCTTAAGTAAGGACCATAAGATTAGGCCAATAAATTTTAAATTTTATTTTATTTAAAAAAAGCTCTGTTAGTACAAGGAATAGTATTTTAAAAGCATAGAAAACACTTGTAAATTGTTGAAGCTAAGTCAATATGTTTATTGATTGAATGTTAAATAAGTGAGGCCAAATTCATCCTAGGGAGAATCTGGCTCGTGAAGTAGATCCTGATAGTAATTGCAAAGAAGTCAAACAATGTTGGACATCAGTCTTGCAATATATGAGCCTGGGTAGATATCTGCACCCCCATAGAGTTCTGTTGACTTTGCTCTGCATGATCCTTGGGCACTGCCCACATGTTGTGAATTGCAGGATCAGGGTCCAATATTTTTTGATTTCCATGATAATCATGATCTATTTCATGTGCCAAATTAATCATTGAGATGAATCATGGGGCTTTAATTTGAAATATTTACTTACTGTAATGTAGCTGCCCTAGAAATAGTCAAAATCTATTATTAATTGGCTAGACTTTCACAAGGATTTTAAATGATTATTTGTATTGGTAGCTTAATACATGATATATATCTCCTGTACTGATTGAGATGCTTGCAGTTTCAAAGAGATGTTCTTGTAGCTTTAGCTTTATGTCCACTACTAGTTATGTGCAAAACTTGGTGGTTTCTCTTCACAGAAGTTCATGAAAAAAAAATGTTTTTTTCAGTCAATATGGGATTGCCTCCATCCCTCAAATCTCACACTGCGTTTTGGTGTCATTCAAATACCAAATTCAGGGATACACAGAATACCTAAGTTTTACCTAATTTCACCCTTTAAACATTAAAAAAAATACAAGTTTCTATGATTTTGAAGCCGACCCAGAAGTTGGGGCACAGTTATTCAGAAATGAACCCATTAACTTTCATTGAGGTTTAGGCTCTTAAGTGACTAGACCACTTTTGAAAATGCAGCTTAGTCTCTTAAGACAGGTGCTTTTGAAAATTTTACCCCTCTGCATACATCTTGCACACAGTAGAGAATGGATATTTATGGAGTTAAACAAGGAAGATCTTTGCTCCAGAGCCAATCAATGATGAGCAAAATTAAATGCAGTTGAATTTGTAGGTCATGGGTGATGCCTGTATTTTGTATTTAACATTTTTGCAGGGTTGTCACAGTAAGCACCAGCAGCTTTAAGGTTACGTTTATGAAAGCCAATGATAACTTTGTGTCTTTCTTGTTCAAAGAAACCAAGAAATTCATGTTACGCTAACATATTAGATCTGTAGGGCTGATAAGCACCAAAGTTTGCATTCGGGACCTAAGAACAATGGCTGGCTTCTGTTGTTCATGTCACAGGGTGCAGTTGGAATCTGATATTATAAACACCAGAATGGATCTCTATCAAATAATTCCCTGTTTTGCTTCTTTGGTGCAAGACCACCTGGCCGAGTTTGGCTATGGACTTGAATAGGAGTAACTGAAAGGGCTGAAGAAAAACATATTAAACCCTAGTGTTGGTCCAGTAACACAGCAGGTAATTATAATGGAGGTTTTAGTTAATCTGCTGTGTTGGCTTCCCACTGAGACCCAGTTTATCTACCGTCTGTTGATCATACCTTTCGATAACACACTAAAGGTGTAAATCTAGCCGAATTATATTTTGACAATGTACTAGATATTCCATGGACAGCCAACTCCATACTGATACCTGTGAGCAAATAGTTCTACTGTTCTCTCACTCCCCAACCTTCTACCCTCTCATAAAAGTTTAGAATTTAAAAGGAAAATACATGAGTAATGAAAGAAATGTAGCATAATTAGTATGGTACAAGAACAACAGTGGCTTGTTTGTTGTGGTGCCCCAATTAAATTCTCTCTCTCTGTTTTTTCCTTTTCTTTTCCTACTTTTTATGAAGATGGAGACAATGGTTGAGTGTTTTACTCAATCAGTTGAAGCCATTTAAAAAGGAAAGCTATGAAATTATCGTACTGTCAAAAAAAAACTCATCTACATTCAGAAAAATAGATATTAATGTGTAATATGTCTAATTAGATTTAGAAAAATTAACTAAACAAAGTTCCTTTCCAAAGACCTAGGTGTCATTAACATTGAAAATGCAGTTTAAATCTCAGCACCGTTTAAATGATCAATTCAGCATAAGTACTGGTATATATCCTGATGGTGGGGAACATATTGTTCCAATGAGAAAATATTGTGCAAAAGTGGCTTGGCCCTTTGTATTGTTTTTCACAATTCATTGTGCAGACATTGCTTTCTTGTAAGAGGAGAATGGAGGAAATCCTCAACTGATGGCAATTGGCATAATTCCATTGACTTCAACAGAGCCATGCCAACTAACACCATCTGAGGATCTGGAACTGTGTGACTACACGCTGAGTAAGTAGTGAAAGAGAATTACAAGTGTGTGCATATCAGCATAGGTGTATATTTTGTTATAAAAAAATACACCTCTACCTCGATATAATGCTGTCCTTGGGAGCCAAAAAATCTTACTGTGTTACAGGTGAAACCGTGTTATATCGAACTTGCTTTGATCCACAGGAGTGCACAGCCCCCCGCCCCCCCCCCGACCCCGGAGCACTGCTTTCAGGGCCAGCTCTAGGTTTTTTGCCACTCCAAGCAATAAAAATTTTGGCTCCCCCCTCAGCCCTGGGCTCTCACCCACCCCCCACAGCCCCTACTGCCCCAGCCCTGGGCTCCCCCCACCTATGCTGACTCTGCCCACTCCCCCTTCGCTGCCAGCTGGTCCAGTGCTGGCAAGGTCTAGGTAAGCAGCAAGGCTCCCAGGCTGTGCCACAGCCCAGAGTCCCTCCAGCCCAGGCTCCCACCTCCAGGACCGGCTGGGACCCAGGAGGGCAGAGCCAGGGGACTGCCCCGGCAGGAGACTGAGGAGCCAGGGCAGGGTAGCCCCAGAGGGAGCGGAGCCCCGGAGAGCAGGAGGCGGGCCCCGCATGGCAGCACCCCGCTCTCTATGGCTCCCTGTTGCTGCTGGCTGCCCTGCCGCAGTCCCTGGGCGGCTCGGGTTGCTTTTCCCAGCCCCAGCTGTGGCACTGGGGGGCAGCCACCCTGTGGCACCTACAGGCGGCTCCATGTGCCCTGCGGGGCAGCCCCCAGCCCGAGTGTCCCCCACTCGGAGCCTGCCCGGCCCAGCCACAAGATGTGGACGCTGCTCCCTTGTGGCGCGAACCGTTGCAGCCCCAGGGTAACCCCTGAGCACAACGTGCTGCTGCTGCCAGGGCCGGCTCTAGGCTTTTGCCGCCCAAAACAAAACAAAACAAAAGCAAAACCAAAAAGATGGCCGGAATGCTGCCCCTAAAAATGTGCTGCCCCAAGCACGTGCTTGGTTTGCTGGTGCCTAGAGCCGGCCCTGACTGCTTTCACGTTCTATCGGGTCGCGTTATATTGGATAGAGATGTAATTAATATCTTACACCTTTTATCCATCTGAAAGTTCCTTACAATCATAGAGTAAACTAATCCTTATAAGATTTATAAGTCACTTTGATATTCCTGGAGAAGACAGGGGTTCCTGACTTCAGTTAGTCCATCCCACATTGACTATAACTCAGGTGGTGGAAGTGAAGCGGTGTCTTAGTTGGTGAACTGGTTTGTTGATTCTTGTCCTTCTTTTTCTTACCTTCTTCTGTTATGTTTTCTTCAGCTTCTTTTTCTATGGAATGTGTGTAAGCAACTACACTATCAAAAAGATCAATGATGACTCATAGAATGTTGTGTGTTGTGAATATGTTTGGCTGCAACTTGATATGTAGCGGATAAATGTGCTTTTGAGCTTGGAACACACACTGAAGCCAAGGAGAATGAAAATATATTTATTAAAATTCCTGTAACTGTGGGTGTGTCATGTTTTCCTGATGTACAATCTATGCCTCCAGAACCGCTTATAATGTCACAGCCTTGAGCTTCCACAAGCTGTCAAACTGATGATGCAGTACTTCATAGGAGTTTAAGACTTATATAAGGAGCCTACCATTATTCAACCGTTGTCATGCATCTGTTATGAAAATGTGAATTGATTTGTATTATATTAGATAAGCCCGAGCCTGTTTTAGATCAGTTTGGAATGTTGGTTTATTTACAGGCATTTCTACAACACTCATCACCATGGTACCATTTGTGAAGGTGTCCAACATATATATTTAGGCAGTGATTTTCAGCGTTATCTAAGGGAGTTAAGTGCCTGACTCCCTTTGAATTAGTTGGGTGTCTAACTCCTTTAGGCTCCTTTGAAAATCCCAGCTTCAGTGGTAAAGGCTTTTTGTTTTATTTATTGTATATGTTCATACACTAGGCTAAGAGTAAAGACAATGAGCCTGATTCTCTCCTGCCTTTTGTAGTAATTTCTTATGCCATTTACAGAGCCATTAACTAAATCAATCAGGATTCTTCAGACACTTTTGCAGCCTTATAACTCAAAATATCAAATTTATAAAAAAAAAAAAATCTCCAGCCAATTGATTTTAATAGCATGACTGAAAGAAAAAAATGGAAAGAAATAACGAGTTAAGTCCCCCACTGCATCAGAAGCTGATGCTTTGCCTTTTAGGATTCTTGAACATTTGTTGCTTCCACATGCTCTGCTGGTTGTACCACTGTACAGTCAGGTGAGATGTGGCAGTGAGTGTGTGATGAATCCACATGCCAAGACTAAGATGGTCTCTTCCGCTACCTACATGAACTCTGAAAAACAGAACTGCATTTGACTGAACAGTGAAGATATAAGGATCCTTGGCAAAGGGACTCCACCACCCCAATCGCCGTCACTCCCCCCCTCCCGCCCTCCCCCCCAAAAAAGGATAAAGGAACAAGACTTTACTTTATCTGGTACTTCGTTGCATTTCTGCCTGGTGAAACAGTAAGAATAGCACGGAGGAGTTCAAGCATGAATAGAGAAGGGTTTCTATGCATCACATTTTGCTGAAAGGAAAAATAAGTAGAAAGATAAGTTGAAGAAATGTGGGAGAGAAATCTCTTTATGTCTAGTACAATGGAGAGATTGTTAAAGGACAGTTCATCAAAATGAAAATACAACCACAGTAAACTGGCCAAGATCAGGGCAGTGGCGGGGGGTGGGCTACAGTATTGAGTACCGATGTACAAAGTAAATGCAGGCTATGCAAGTTAAATCTGTATATAATTTACTGTTGTGGTTTAATATGGTTGAATATTAACATTTTTACAATTAACTCTATTTTGGAAGAGGATGATGGTTGATATTTTCAAAGTCACTAGGCAACTTAGACACACATCTTCCATTTATTATTTAATTTATTTGAAAAATGTAACCAATAGGCATAATTTGATGAACGGTACTTCTTTTCATTTACTTTCTCAAGTCCTTTTTGGACATTCATTTTTCAGTTCCTCTCTATATGCCTGGCTTGTTTCCTGATATGTGGATCAGATTCTCCAGGAAGACACAATTTATCCATCTCTCAAGTGTGAGTGATTGAACTTTGTGAAAGAGCTTCCACAGGCCTAATGGTGGAGATAGAATTCACCCTCCTAAGCACCTGTGGGCAGGCTGCAGTGCAGCCCTACCTAACAGCTATTTTAGCTTATGAGTTAGACGGGGAGCAAGTCTGTTCAGGGTGTGCCTTCTACACTATCCATTAGGATGATGCAAATTGCTCTCCTCATTGCATTGACTCTGCTCCACAGGAAGGTTTGGAGCAGGGGGGCTGGGGGCCGGGCTGTTCTTCAGTCTCCTCCTCATGAAGGGACTAGGGGCAAGCAGTCCCAGCCATGTCTACACCACAAAATTAAGTTGACCTAACTTAGGTTGCCATACAGCTACCGCAGTAATTACATCACTTGTGTACATCTACACTTTGCTCCCTGTGTTGCGTCATTCTGGAGCATTGTGGAAAGGCTCCTGAAAGCCATAACAGTCGACATAAGCAACGCAGTGTCTACTCAAACACTGCATTGACCTAACTACATTGACCTTGACTCTATGCCGCTCATGGAGGTGGATTTATTAAGTCAGTGTAGCGGAGCAGTTACATTCTCAGGAGAGAAGTTTCCGTGTAGACACTTCCATAGTTAGGTCAACATGCGCTGCCTTGAGTCAACCTGTAGTGTAGACCAGGCCCCCACCACAAGGATTGCTATTGTGATTGATCCTTACGTGGGCTATGAAATGGGAGGAAGGATTCTTGCAGCTCTGTGCCAGACCCAATAGAGGGCTCTGTTCAAATTTTAATATCAAGCCTGCACTGTGTGAAAGTGAAAGGAGGAAGCTGCCTGGGAAGGTAGGCAGTGACATATGAGAAAGCTCTATGAGCTTTACAGATCAGGTTCTTTGATAGGAGGTCTTATCTCTTTAAAGCTGTTCAGTGAGGAGAGTGTTGTATTGATGACCTGGAGTATGGGTTCTACAGGTCTGGCTGACTAGCATTCTGTTGTTCCCTGAGCTATAGGGTCTGGGAATGAGGAGCTAGAGTACAGTCTTTTCCTGGCTGGCTTCCTCCCTCATCTAAAATCTTGTTTATTTAAAGATTTAATGGGTCTCCTGAGACCTCCTGAAAAATGGTGTCCTGTTTTAAATCCAGAATCCATTGTTTAGCACTTTAAATAATTGTTTAAAGAAAGTTTATTGCTGCTGGGATAGTTCATCAACTCTGCTCTGGGCAAACTCGAAGACAGCCGAACAGGTCATGAGTGAGTTGAGGGTTCCTGAAAGGATACAGTGGGATCCGTCAAGATGATGTTGAAGTTTTGGTTTAGCTCTTATTTTTTATTGAGTGGTGAGACAGGGATGTCCCAGAGACATCAAGGAGGGGAAGAATCTGGAAAAGGGGCCCTAAGACTTGATGAGGAAGAGAAAATGAGGAGCTTTAGTGATTGTTTTTTCAGTGACATGAACACGGCAGAAGCCAAATCAAAGGGGGAACTGAGGCACTAGTTGGAGGCGAAGAAGTAAAGGTACTGTGAAACAGCATGCATGCTCAGTAGGTTTGGATCTTGGAAGTGTAAAGGAGGAAAGAGAGAGAAAGATGGTTGGATAGAGAAGGCAGTGTTGCCAATTCTTGTAGTTTTATGGCAACTCTCATGATATATAGTATTCTCCTTAAAGCCCCAGCTTCTGGAGTCAATTGATTGTGTGAGAATCTCAGCTTTTATATAAAAAACAAGTTTCTAACTTTCAGGGCTGCCATTTGAAAATCTGACTAGAGTGAACTCCAAAGGGTCAAAAACCAGAAGGCAGATGATAAGAAGTCCAAATGTTAAAATTTTATGATTTCTTGGGCCTGGTGCATGACTTTTGACTGCTTGGCACTGGCAATACTGGAAGTGGAAGGATCATTATACTTTGAGAGAGAGAGAAAGAGACAACGTGAATATAAGAGAAAAGGAAGGGAATGAAAGAGGGAGCCATGGAAGTGGGAAGGGAAGGAATTGAGGTAGGTAAGCCCTCAGCTAGAGACTGCAGTAAAGGTATAAACATATTTGAAGGAGGAGGGAGATGGAGATGGCTCAGATTATTTCTGTCCATTCAACAAAGGGGAAGTAGGAACTGGAATGTGACTCACAGAGTCACCGTGTGGTTCTTACTCTGTTCCTGAGACTAGATTGTAAGGTGCACTGAATATAGTACAAAAAACATTGTACTTTGAAGTGTTTTTCATATCTTAGGCTTCAAGCCTATGTTACAGAGAGAGGCAAAACTCCAGAGGACTTTAATGGGAGTTTTGCCTGAAAAAGGAGTGCTGGATTAGTGCAGATTTTTAAAATACAGGGCCATACTCATCTCCAGTATAATCCTGTTGGCTTCAGTGGATTTACACTGGGTGACTTTGGCCATGACTTAAAAAACACCCCAGCATTATTAAGCATTGCTGTTTAAATGCTCTGATATATATTTTTAGACTCAGGTTCCCCAGTATGCTAGGGCTGCTTTGCATCACTCCATTGACACAAAGCATCAATAAACCTTATTTTATTGGTGCTTTGTCACAAGAGTGGTACAGGCAGCCAGAGAATAGTGAAAAATCTAACCCTTTCTCTGTAATGTGTCGCATTGAAATGTGGAGCCAAACTCTCTGCTCTATTGAAGTCAGTAGAGTTGACACCAGCAGAGACTTTGAATTCTAACATTTCAAGACCGGATCCTGAGAGGAGCTGACTTCAGCAGGAGTTGTGGGGGCTCAGCATATCTCAGGATTAGGTCCGGAATCCCCACATATTCCATGTACTGTAGAAACTCCAAGGGTTTGGCTTTCAGGATAACAAAGCTATGAAAGGTACAATAAATTACCACGAACGCTGCTGCTTGCTTTATTTCAAACAGAACACATCCTTTTCAAATTGAAATATAATTATGGACTTGATGTGCTCTGAACATTTCATTTAACCAAACTGAAAATTATGTTTTCCGCAAACTACTTTAAAGCTGAATAAAAACAAAAAAACACCCCAAAAACATAATTATAGCAACAGCACTCGTGAAAGAGGTATGCTGGTATAATGTATTGTATATTTTGACAGCTGCTTTTTACTGGAACATTGTCAGGGCCATCACAAAACAATGTTTTAGAATGCATAAAATGAGTGGATGTTAAATTTGTAGCTGCATTACAGCCACCGAAGACAAAAGGGTTTCTTTAATGCTGAAGCCGTTACTTGGTTAAACTGCATATTACATCACCGATTTGTCAGTGGTTAATAGAACATTCTTAGTCCTTTTTTGGATTCTAAGCTATTTTCAAGGGCTTTACTGAATTTTTGAAAGAGGAAGTTGTACTACTATGGGGAGCATACAAAAATCCTTTGACAATACTAAGGGAGTGGGGTGGGGGGTGGAAGGCATTTCAGATGGTTCTAATTTTAAGGATTTGGCATGCCAGGTTCATTGTTTTTCTTAAGGTCAAGAGGCTGATAGATGGCAATTAGAACAATGGATAAAATTAATTTTTAACTCCATCCTCCCTCATACTATATTACCACCAGCCTTACTTTCACAGACAAATTCCTTTTTCAGTAACAACTTTGGGGATAAGGAGAGCTATTGCAATTATGCTGTGTGCATAACTGAACAAAAGAAAAAGTGAAAATCAGAATGAGTGAGAAGGAAGTAAAGGGAACTTACTGGATCTGATTTTAGAATGTGAACGTGATGGCATGGATAATTTGCACGTGCAGTTACTGCAGTCAGTTAGGCCCACAAGTTGGACGTTTTCACAGTTCTGCTTCCATGGTAACAGGCTATTTATTGAAATACACATTTTGTGAATGAAAATCCCTTTAGCTTCTTCCTTCATCCTGCCATTCCTCCCAAGCTCTTCACACTTCCTCACCTCTGTACACACCTGTCACTTACTGACTTCCTCTATTCAATGACCTCCCCACACAAATCCCACATGCTATTTCACATGCAGATTAATTTGTCTTCCTCTCATCTCACACAACTGTATTTCTCCCTTTCCTCCCTCCTCATCCCCTTTGCTCCTGGTAGCGCTGCTTCTCACTAACTCAGAACTGGAACATCAGACAGGGCGTGTAGACCTGGTGCTTAATAAAGCTGGGTGTCTTGAAGGGATGATGGGTGCATCTTCTCGGTTGGTAGCAAGCCTGGAAGTCAAGGAGCACCAAGGGATGGTCTCAGCCTGTCTGGAGAGTGGGCCATAGTGGAATGGGACCTCAGGCCTGTCAATTCTTCTGTATTTTGTTGTGGCATCCTGCAGGAGCAGGGGGTTGAAACAGACAAGTTATGCCTGGGGCTGTGTCAGCTAATATGAAACTCACTCCCTGGTTGAGTCATACCATCATCTCTTCAGTGAATTACCAGAGGCACATTTCACAGATGGCTGCTTATAAGGAGAGGGAAAGAAGGGCTGCCAGTGCAGGTGTCCATTTAGCATACACCTATATACAGAAGTGGAGCAGGCCCCTGGCCTAAAGAACAAATGTCTGGCTGCCCATTCTGTTAGTGCAGGTCTGTGCAATAATCTTCGTCATCTGTATGCTTTTGTGTGGGCACATGTGGAAAAAGAAACAGGATGTTTCCTTTGATAGAAGTGAATTGTGAAGTACATTGTGAAGCATTTTTAGCATACTCTGTTTTTAACTGCAAGGGCTTTCGTTTGAATTTCAACAAACGTACGACAAAACAGTCCAAGTCCTTTCATGTATTTTTTATTAATAATGATTATTGAAATACTGTTATTTGTTAAGAGCTGGTGGTGGGTAAAATTTTTAAAAGCACTTAAATGATTTAGGAATCTAAGTCCCATTTTCAAAAGTGACTGAGGCACTTAGGTACCCAAGTCTCATTGTCTCACCATGAGTCTTAGGCACCTAAGTGTCCAAGTCTCTTTTGAAAATGGGACTTCGGCTCATGATTCACTTAGGTGCTTTTGAAAATTTTACCCAGTGTGCTTGGAACAGTTACAGTATATAGCAGAGGATGGGTATGTCTTTGAATATCTTTTTACTTCTTGAATTACTTGATGATGAGTGTGTGTGACAGTATTTTGAGGGGGGCAGGTAGGGTATTTGTAGGATTATGAGGGGAGCAGATATGGTATTTGTAGGATTAATAGAAGAAATTAGTTATGTTGAGGGACTTTTAACTAACTATAGAATTTTAACAAAATTTTAAACAGATAGAACCATCTGTAAAACATGTAAGTGAAAATCTTCATGGAAAACTGGATCAGTTCAGGTTACATTTTGAGCATTACCCTATATCCAGATACTGGCATGCATGCACAGTTACTTGTCTAGGTCACCAATTTGGTTTCAAGTTACTGTGAAAGAAATCTCTGAGATAACATTTTCCACCATAATGATTTTGACATTGATTTTACAGTTTTGTTTTGGTCCATTACAAATTGTACTTCAATCATTCATCAGATAGTTAGACCTACGCGCTGCGTTTAGGCCCTGTGCACTTAAATTGGATTCCCACTTGCGATCTTCATGTGGAAATGATGGAACTGTTTCCGTTATGACCCCAAGAACAATGATACAGTTCAGCTAAGGGAAGTCACGCAGAGAAAAGGGAAAATACCAAATTTCCAACTTCCTTAGAGTTGGACTCCAACTCCATTAGTTGACTTGTACATTACTCATTGCTAAACAATCTTAAAACCCCAAAAGGATTTAACATGTGATTTGGATTAGACACCCATACAAGGGAGTACTGAGCAATAAGAACCATCCTTCTGCACCTATTAAGACTACCCAGATCTTTCATCGTGGCACACAGGAGTAGGTTGGGGCACTTGCCTGTGTACTCCTTCCCTGGAGTGTGTGGATGGGGAGTAGATAGAGAAGGGCTAGGAAGAATAAGTGCAGCTTTGGTTTCACCCCATCTGGTTGGTTCAAAAACAACATAGTCCATCTTCACTCTTTCCAAAACCTGCTCTTCTGGTCTGAAACTGAGCATGAGAATTTTCAAAAATAGGACTTAGCATGGGAGAACTGGCCACAACTTTAATTATGCAGTCACCCATGGAGCTATAATCATAAGGGGTTTTGTATTTGTATATAACACTAGGTTAGAACGTGCCTTAATCCTGGATCTTCTCTCTGCCATTTTTGATACTGAACAAAATAACCTTCTTCTGTCTAAAGCTCCCTGATTTCTCCCACACTTACAGGGTAGTGGGTGATGATAATTTGAGTTAGACAGGGAGCAGAGCATCATTTCTTCAATTGGGTTACAAGACACTTTGTTAACTGAATGTTACCCAGAAAAGTATAATACTCCTGTTTGACTCAAGCCGCCAGTTCTACTATTCTTTTCTCTAATGGTCTATGTCTCTGTTTCTCCATTTTGTTATAAAATGTATTTCAACGGAAAGTCTAAGTATAATATTTCTTTGTACGTAAATTTTGTGTCTCTAACCATGAATTTGATGCTGATGGTTAACCTTATCTTTTCAATTTCTCTTGAAAAATTCATGCATGGTTAATACAAGTAACTAAAAGGAGATCCCCAGGCTTATATTTGAACTGCATGTAACATTTACTGTGGGTCCATACTTAAGAACGCTCTGGTGCACAAGTAAATTCTTGATCAAGAGCCACACTTAACTCAGTTTCAAAATAAAATAATAAGGGAAATAAAGACATCTCTCTGTAGATGTTTATTCTTTCATGAAATTGAGAAAAATAACTTGATTATATACGGTGCCAAGGTTGGCTATTGTGCTATTTGAAAAATAACATAATTTAATCTAATGGGAATATGCACATTATATTATGGATGCTTGGTAGTGTCTCCATAGTTATGTTTACATTCTAAAACGGGCTTAAAAAGGAGGCATGCATTCCTGTTTCTCTCTAAAATGATTTGACCTATTGGTGTGAAACGTCACCCAATGTTAGCTTGTATGCCCTTTGAATTTTCTCTGTAGCCTATATTGTCAACATTTTAAGGAGAGATTTTGTTCAGTCTCTCTCTTTACACTTTTAATAGGAAGTCTTTGAATCTGAGCTCTGGCTGATATAGCACCATTTAAATTAGTTGCAGTCTACAGAATTGCCTAAGTTAAGAGCAACAAACTACATGAAGTTTTCACCTTTTATAAATATGTAATGATATGACTGGCTGGATTATTACTTACGATCTTGGGGTGGTGATTCTAACTAGACTCAGGGAGTATGGTTTTGAACTCTGCATTTGGAACCAAGTTAAGATTTCAAGTGGTAAGATATGAACATTTATTATTGTTAATAAAGCTATAGATTTGTAATACAAAGGAGCACGAAGCTTCTAAACTAGATGTTAGGCAACTATTTTTGGAAGCACTGTGTATATAAAATATGTAAATATTCCTGGCATGTGAGTAACTGAAAACCTGTCTTCAAGCATACATGCCATGGTGCCATAGAAGAACATTGTAATGTTTAATTGCAATTTAGAGAGACAAGGTGAGTGAGGTAATATGTTTTTTAGGACCAACTTTCTGTTGGTGAGAGAGACAAGCTTTTGAACCACACAGGAGCTCTTCTTCAGGTCTGGGAAAAGTACTCGGAGTGTCACAGCTAAATGCAGGATTGAACAGATTGTTTAGCATAAATAGTTAGCACATATTCTAAGGGACCATTCAAGGTAGAGTGGCCCGTTAACAGCTCTGCAGTCATAAAACAAAAAGGGGGGTTAGTGGGTTACAGATTTTTATAATAAGCCATAAATCCCATATATCTGTTCAGTCCATGATTGTTAGTGCCTAGCACAGTAATGAATTTAAGCTCCCAGGCTTGTCTTTTGAAAGTGTTGTGCAGGTTTCCTTTGAGGATGAGAACTGAGAGGTCAGATACAGAGTGATCACTTCATGAAAAGTGTTCACCCGTAAGTGACAGAGTGTTTTTGTCTTTTATCATTTTCCTGTGTGAGTTCATTCAAGAGCGTAGTGATTGTCAAGTTTCACCTACATAGTTGTTATTGCGGCATTTAGTGCACTGAATGAGGTGCACCACATGTTGTGATAGGCAAGAGATCTTGAAAGGTGTGTTGTGGGGAGTGTTGTTCATTGTAGCTGTGGAGATATGTCTGCAGGTTTTGCATCTGTTATTCTAGCAGGGTCTGGTGCCACTTTGAGTTGGTGTGGCCTGGTCTGTGGGGATCTTGCTTCTAATAATGAGCTTGGAGAGGTTGGAAGATTATTTGAAGGTTAGAAGTGGGGGTTCAGGAAAGATTTCTTTCAGGATGGGGTCTCCATCAAGTATGGGTTGTAACTGCTTGATGATACCATGTATGGGTTCCAGTGTGGGGTGGTAGGTAACAACTAGGGCTCTTCGGTGGATGGGGGGGGGGAGGGGCGTTATTTCTGTATTGAAGTGTGTTTTCTCAGGGTATTTGGATGATCCATTCCATGATGCTATCTACTTCTCTGGTGGAGTGTTCTTGTTTGGTGAAGATGCTTTGGGGTGTGTTAAGATGTATATCCTGGACTTTCTCCTTCGAGCATGTTCTGTGGTATCTGATTGCCTGGCTGTAGATAACAGATTTCTTGGTGTGTTTGAGGTGATTACTAGATCTGTGCAGGTAGGTGTGGTGATCTGTGGGTTTCTTGCACATGGCTGTCTGCAGATTTTCATTGTTTAAGCTGATCATGGTGTCCAGGAAGTTGATGCTAGTGTGGGAGTGTTCCAGAGAGAGTTTAATGGGCAGGTGGTGGTGGTTGAAGTTGTAGTGGAAATCGAGGGGGGGCAGTTTAAGCCCTCTGTCCAGATGATGAACATATCAGTATAACTCAGGTATCTCATAGGTTTCGTGGTGCATTTGTCCAAAATTTCTTCTTCAAGACGATCCATGAAGAGGTTGACATACTGGGGAGCCATCCTAATTCTATGGTATGGACAAACTGTTTTCGAATATAAAATTGTTATGGGTGAGGATGAAATGGATTAGTTTGGGGATGTGTTTGGGTACCTTATCAGCCTTGTCTCTCTAATATCCTGGGACCAACATAGCTACAACTACACTGCAAACACCAGTTCCACATTAGATATTTACAGCTGCTGTTCTGATCTATACCATGGAGATTAGCCCCATTTACTTTGGTGAGCTAAACTGCCTAGGTACACCAACTAATGAGCTATGTTCTTGTTATGAAAGTGCTGACTAGGATTGTGAAAAAGGGTCATGTAGAACTCCTTCTGGGTTAAACTGAACTAACTTCACTGGAATCTCAATGGGCCAGATTTTCAAGTGATCACCACCCAAAATTTGGATCTAAAATTTCAAAAGATCTCCGCTCCCATATTGCCACCTAAATACGGGTCAGGTGTTCAAAACGGCTGAGCATCCAACTGCTCCCATTGTGACACTTATGGCCAGACTCAATGTGATGAACTGTTTTGGAAGACCTACTGACTTGTTATGCTGCCTAAAAAGGAGCTGAACTCTTTGCACTTGCTAGCTCTGATTGCGAGGGATGAGCTCTTTTGAAAATCTGGCCCTATGAGCTCAGAACCTCTGATAATCTGGCCACTTATTTAGGTACCCAAATCTTACAATTTTAGCCATTATACCTTCAGGGGTTTCTGACTGTCCATATAACTTCGTCTGTTGTACAAATGTAGCCTGCAGTGAAAGGTAGTATGCAGAGAGCAGGAATGTGGCATGCCCTGTTCCTGCACAGACATGCTTTTTTAGGTCCTAGAGCATTGCCATAGATACTAGTCAGCCTATCTCATTGCATACACGGAGCACAACCATTGACAATACTGGCTGTCTCCTGTGTGGGTGTGCTGGGTGTAGAAGGCTTCTGGAGATCTCTCCAATTGTAACACATCTCTGCAGGACCACCATCATTTGGCCTGAAATAGTTTTTGTTCTGCTTAGCTATTCCAGCAGCAAAGAATCCTGTGTCACGTTGTAGACTAACAGACGTTTTGGAGCATGAGCTTTCGTGGGTGAATACTCATCAGATGCAAAACGTCTGTTAGTCTATGAGGTGCCACAGGATTCTTTGCTGCTTTTACAGATCCAGACTAACACGGCTACCCCTCTGATACTTAGCTATTCCAATGACTCTTTATTTATGAATCAGTAATGGACAATTTGAAGTATGAAGATTTGCCATTGTTTTTTAGAGAACAATTGGCACTGAGATAAACTTCAGAATAGTGCAGTTTATATCCTAGATGTCCAGGATCCATCTTTGTTCCTTCTGTTTTCCTTTGTGTCCCTTCATTTGTTCTGTAGGGATGTTTACATCAAAACAGGGTGTTTTCTTTTTAGCAGTTCACATATTTCTGCTGCTGATTCTTCACATGAAGTCATAAAGCCTCTATATTCCTCACCTGAAATAGTAAATTCACAGCAATCAAAGAAGGGATTATGATTTCAGATGTGGGATAAAAGCAAAAGCATATTAATCCTTAAGGGACAAATGATCTTCGTGAAGTGAGGGAAAGGACATACAGAAAATGAAGTACATGTCTGGAGAACTGTTTCTAAATATTATTGAATATTTGGAAACATTTCTGCTGAAATCAGCTTTTTAAACTGGGGAATAGCCCATCTTTTGTCTACTTGTACAGGCTATGGACTGAGCAAGGAGAGTTCAGAACCTGGATGTCCAGTTCTCAACTGCTGGGAAACTGGTTGTAGCCCTCTCTGCTCCCTTTCCCCATCTCTCCTAAGTGCTTGAGGCACTTTGTCTCAGGGAGTGTTCCCTGAGCTCCTGCCTTTCTCTGGAGTCCCATGGCTGGCTGGCTGACTGTTCCTTTTCTGTGGTATCCACAGGGGAGAAAGGGTTGGTTTCTGAGATGCCCTCAGGGCTGGCTCTACCATTTTTGATGCCCAAAGCAGAAAAATAAAATAAAATAAAAAAGCCGCCCTGACTGCTACCCGAACTGCCGAAGCCAAAAAAAAAAAAAAAAGCCACTAGGGCTGTGCCACCCCAAGAATGACCAGAATGCCGCCCCTTAGCATGTGCTGCTCCAGGCACGTGCTTCCTCCGCTGGTGCCTGGAGCTGGCCCTGGGTGCCCCACTTCCACCATTAGTCCAGGACTTTGTGAGTGTAGGGGTTCCTTTCCCCACCTCCCGGTTGATCCGTGAAGCTTTTAGTGCTGCTTCTCTATGCCCACATCTGCCTTCTGAGGAGCCCCATCCCCTACTCTGATGACTAAGAATGTCATTGCCAACCCCAGGCACTCAAAAATCATGTGACAGGCCCCAAAAATCATGAGACTGGCTTAAAAATAGTGAGATCTTTTCAAATAATACATTTCGGGGGGGGGGGTGTTGTGTTAATTGGCCTTCCAAGTTTTGAACCTGTAGGAGTCAAGTTTTTCTCCAGAAACATGAAGGCTAAGAACTTTTTTTTTTCTAAATGAAAACTGGGATTCATGAGTCCAGGAGCTGGGACTTTAGGAAACCTCACAATAAACTCATGAGAGCCGGCAACTCAGGATCTCCCTCAGTGCCCCCAGCAAGCCATAAAAACTGCACAGAAAATGAATCAAATTCAAGGTTGGATCTCTGCAAGGTCAATCAAAGAGAACAGAGCAATGAATATAGCATTATCCTCTCCCATGACTCCAAGACCATGCCCTATTGGCCTGGTATTCCAGGGGACAGTAGAAGAGACAATATGACTCACAGTTAAAACAAAATAAAAATGATCAGAAGGAGAGCAGCATTAAGACATAGAGGCAAAGGAGGAGAAGGATGTTTTCAAGTGAGTTTGGAAAAGATGGAGAGTTCATGAGGCAGAGGGAGACAGAAAGACTGTTCCAGGTGGCCAGAGCTGCAGAGAATGTGTTTGCACCGACAGGGTATGTCTGCACTGCAAAAAAACATAGAGTTTGGGTCTACAGATGCACTACAGTGCTAAAAATAACAGTGTAGATGTGCCCCCTTGGGCTCTGAAGCCTGGCAAGGTGGGTGGATCTCATGGCCCTTGTCCAGCCTGAGAGGGACCATTTACACTGCTATTTTTAGTAGCATAGTGCAAGCCTGAGTCTGTAGTCCACAGGGGCAGGTCCAGGCACCAGTGCACCACGTGCGTGCCTGGGGCGGCAAGCTGCGGGGAGCAGCCTGCCGGTCGCCGTGAGGGTGGCAGTCAGGCAGCCTTTGGCGGCGTGCCTGCAGGAGGTCGGCTGGTCCCGCGGCTTCGGTGGCAATTTGGTGGCAGGTATGCCGAAGGTGTGGGACCGGCAGACCTCCCACAGGCACGCCGCCAAATCCGCGTTACCAGAGGACTTCCCACAGGCGTGCCGCCAAAAGCCGCCTGACTGCCGTGCTTGGGGCGGCAAAATACATAGAGCCGCCCCTGGTAGTCCTGGGCTCTGAGACTCACTGCCATGGGTTGATTTGTTTGGGAGTTGTTGCAGCGTATACGTACTCACAATGGCCACACTGTGGGAAGTGACTGAGAGAAGCTGGTGCTGGATGGTGGGAAGAAGGGCAGAGGGTAGTTAAGAGAGACCAGATCTGTGACATAGTCTGGAACAAATCACTGAGAGGCAGGGACTATCTACAAATCTGAGTTTGTACAATGGCTAGGACAATGGGATCTTGTTCTCAACTAGTCCTTAGGCACCATCAAAATAAATATAATCGATGATAATAGAAGGATTTTAAAACCATGGACATTTTTTTGTCTGGATCCTAAAAGGAGTTAGGGAACCAGTGGCAAAATGTGTGGATAGGGGAAATCTGGTCACACTCCTTCGCATGTGTGAAAACATGACTCATATGCGGCTTGTCTATATTCAGCCGAGTTATTTTTAGAAGTATTTGTGTGGGTGTTTTCAAGTGCATTTGTGTATGGTCAGGGTATGGTAATCAGGGTATGGCAATGTTTACATTTTCTTCTCTCTTCCCCCAACCATATTTCTTTTCCAAAGGGTAACAAATGCAGGGCTTTACATAAATAAAGTTTGTCGTGTTTTCAGTATAAAAATGATACTGATGTTTGTTTCATTAATGCTAGTCTGAAATGTTCTAACTCTCCCATAGTGGAACACTGCACTGTGGTTTTCTCTTTCTTTGATGTTGGAATACTGCCATCTTTGGAAGATTTGCTAAAGAAACAGTCAAGATGCAAAGGGGAAACACTTAGAACATTACAGATCTTAAGAGGATTTCCCATCCCCCTCCTCAGTCCCCATCAAGTCAGGCGTTCGCCCTCATTTTCAGAGTGAAACCATTTGGTGGTACACAGTGCACAGCAGTTTTGATCATTAGTTGCCTGTTGGGTTGCAAAGTGCTGAAATTTGGATTTGGAAATCTGAAACAGGTCTGACTGTTAATAGTCTGTGACACAACAGCACAGAGGGTCCTGGCTCTCAGTATGCTTCAATATAGAGCAAGGTTGCTCTCCCTTGAAGAGCTGGAGAGCCACTTCCTCAAAGAAAATCAGAGTCACAAATTAATTACTGTGTGGAGTCAGGGAGCAAGCCACTCTCTGCGGTGTGTTCCCATCCACTCCCTGCTTTCCTGTCAGAAATCCAGTTGAGTGTTAATGTTGCTCTAAACAGCATTAGCACCTGTGGATTCCCTTCTCCACTTATTACTTTGTAGCTGACAGGAGCTGTCAGCCAATTGCAGCATAGTTTCTGAATGAGTTTGTTCTGCAAAGGGTAAGGAAATCCAGCAAGGATGGTTATATGAAGACTTTGGGCCTCTGTAGATCACCTGAGATCCACATGGATCACCCAAGATTTGCTAGTTAAAGGGAGTCACCAATCCCATGTCCCTTCTGTGGACTGCAAAACTTGGCCCTAATGGAATTTTGTCTTTTGGAGTTTCCTGCCCATTACACAGAAAAAATCATATAGGGCCCAGGTCTGCTCTTAGTTACGTGGGAGTTGCACCTATGTAACTGAGGGCAGAATAAAACCCAGAGTGTAGAATGTTACCCCCAAATTATAACACTTTATAGTGGTTCATTCTGCCTTCAAATTCAGTTATAAATACACATGGAAACTGTTGGTATTCATGTCTCACCATATTTTAATTTTGAAACTAACCATCACCGAGTACAAAAAAAATCTGTAAATTGCTTTTCCACCGTAATAAATTCATAATTTAGAACTGCAAATTGACCATGCTAATTTATTTAGAATTAAAGTAAAAGAGTAGTCCACTCCTCTTGGAAACTTGGATATGAATGTAAATATTACAGTATTTCATACATAAGTCTCTGTGTTTCCTGATAAAGATGAGTTATAATGCTTTTTATCTCTGTTACCTCTGCAAGACCAACACCACTATGGGAGAGTGTGTTGGGTTCTAAACAGGCTTGTTCATTGTTAATAAAATTATCTAAGATGCAGCTGCAAAATCTTTATAATGAGTGATGAAGCCTGAAACAGAAAGAACCCAGCATGACTTACAGATTCCAGCATGCATTTGCAGTACTGACATTTACAAAAATACATTATCTCACTTGTAAACTAAATAAATGTTGTATGAAGTTACTGTTAGAGAGTAAACATGGTATTGCTGTGAAAATCTGGAAGGTCAAAATGCTGAATTCCATACAACTGTACAGATCTGTTCCTTTACCTTGATTCCAGAGAGTAGTTGATATCTTAAGGAATATTGACATGAATGGGGACTGCAGCATCGGACTCTTATTTTGTGTAGCATGGAGGTTTAGTTAAATTTCTTTAGCATTGTGAAATTTAACCCTTTATCAAAAGTCTTCACAGGAGATGCTCCAAAGTTTACATGTTTTTCAGAAATACAGATATATTATGTATATTTGGGGTTTTCAGGCATAATGGTTAGCACCATTACACAAGGCACTGAGAGACCTCATCTGGAATACTGTGTGCAGTTCTGATCTGTGTTTAAGAAAGATGAATTCAAACTGGAACAGGTGCAGAGGACGGCTACTAGGATGATGAGAGGAATGGAAAACCTACCTTATGAGAGGAGACTCAAAGAGCATGACTTGTTTAACCTAACCAAAAGAAAGCTAATAGGAGATATGATTGTCCTCTGTAAATACACCGGAGGGATAAATACTAGGGAGGGAGAGGAGTTATTTAAGTTAGGCCCCAATGTGGACACAAGAACAAATGGATATAAATTGTCCATTAACAAGTTTAGGCTTGAAATTAGACAAAGGTTTCTAACCATCAGAGGAATGAACTTCTGGAACAGCTTCCCAAGGGAAGCAGTGAGGGAAAAAAAATCTAATTTGTTTCAAGATGGAGCTTGCTACATTTATGGAGGGGATGGCATGATGAGACTGCCTACAATGGCATGTAGCAAATCTGCAACTGCTAGCAGCAAATATCTCCAACGGTTGGTGATGGGGCACTAAATGGGGAGGGCTGTGAGTTACTACAGAGAATTCTTTCCCAGGGGTCTGCTGGTGGGTCTTGCCCATATGCTCAAGATCTATCTGATCGCCATATTTGGGGTCAGGAAGGAATTTTCCCCTGAGTCAGATTGACAGAGACGCCTTCCTCTGCAGCATGGGGCACAGGTCTCTTGCAGATTTAAACTAGTGTACATGGTGGATTGTCTGTAACTTGAAGTCTTTACATCAAAATTTAAGGACTTCAGTAACTCAGCCAGAGGTTAGGGATCAAGTACAGAAGTGGGTGGGTGAGATTCTGTGGCCTGCCATGTGTAGGAGGTCAGACTAGATGATCATGATGGTCCCTTCTAACCTTAAAATTTATGAGTCTATAATAGCATTAGAGTACGAGAAATGCAAAAATAGTGAATTTAAGTGTTAACTCAAAATATTGATCTGAAGTACCATGACCCTCTAATTGTTTCAGTGGAATGCATTTGTTAAAGTCTCCTATAAAGGGGTTTTAAGTTTTGCCTTTATGTTGAATGCCTTTAATTTGGCCTAAGGGAGTTAGAGTTGTAACTGTTATTGTAAGTCAGTGGGATTTAGGCTCTTTCCTCAGATAGGCCCCTTTGAAAATCCTAGCCTAAATTCTTTCCTGTTTTTCCTTTATCAAGTAACTAGCCATTTAAAAGAATAAATAAGTAAATCATGCTGAGTCTGTCAGCCCATGTGCTGCACATGTAAGTCATAAAAGATGTGAATTTCAAATATCCTCTTTGTGTGACAGATCTAGGACCAAATGTGTGTGAGTTCATGGAAGAGACTTGATTCAGTGAACCAAAATTATAGGTTAGTTCTAGTTCTCCCTTTTTTATTCATGGCAAAGTTTTAATGTGGTCATGGTGCATAGTCCCATGATTTACAATCAAATGGATTAACCACTGACTTATGCTTCACATAAGTATTATAAATCCACATGCATACCTTCCAGATGCAAGGCAAATGCACTGAGGCATCTTTAAAATGGATTAGTGAGACCATTTTCAAATACAAAATATTCGCATGGGACAAAATCATACTGAAACAACATTTAAGCAGAAATTGCCTAGCTACAGCAAAGATGTGCTTGACAAAGCCAGATAACTATTTATAGCTAGATCTGTCACATTTAAGGTAAACTTTTTTTTCCCTTCCAACCACATATGCTGCAGGATTCTTCTGGTTAATTGTGGGCTGTTGAAACTTTGCATGAAGACATCTGCACAGTGTCACACCCTGTAATTATATGGGAAGGGATCTCTCTCTTGTGATTTTGTTGATAGCTGTGTTTGACTGGTATTCTTCTGAACATGATTAGGAGGGACACATTGTTTTCACTAGGTTTGGATGGGAGGTTGACAGAACAAATCCATAGACTGAAAAAAAAGAGAAAAAACTTGCTTCAGAACTGTAAAAAATGGTTTAAATTAATAGCTCTTCACTTACCTTGAATCCTTCATAGATGAATTTGTGAAACCTTCCACGTAGTTCAGATTCCTTGTTTGTGGAAACACGTATGAAAATATTCCTAGCTCCTGTGCCCTGAACCTACTGCATTGCTCCTGCAAGCTGCATCAATTGAATTACCAGTCTTACTGCAGTTAATTTATCTCTTTTTACAAAACCCTCAGTGTCTTAGCCATTGGTTCAATGTTCTGATGGTAGTTTATGGTTGACACTTTGAAAGACTCCTTTCAGCCTTGGGGAGAAGTGTTCATCCCGGTTCTGTCACAGTGAGAGCAGGACTTGAACAAATTGCAAACTAAATTAAGATTTAACTGTGCTGTGCTATCCAGAAATGGTCAGAGCAGAAGAAGATATAAGACTGCCGTTAAACCTGGGAATTTCCCACACAGCGAACAAGTGCATTGTCAATAAAAACCACAGGTGTAAAATCCACAGGCAGGTGAAAATGGAAAATTGCTGTGAGGTGTAGTGTCTGTGTTCATAATGCATTAACCTGAAAGTGCACTTAGCATCTCTATTTTGGGCCTAATCCAAAATCTATTAAAGTTAATAGGAGTCTTCCTATTTACTTACATGGACTTTGGATCAAACCTTTAGAGAATGTGTTGTTAGTTTGGTTGGTAGGTTGGTTTTGTGCTCTAAACATCAAGTATGTAAAAAGTAGACTCGCTGCCAGCCACAGGTTCAAATGCAGGTAGGGTTAACTCACCATTTCATTTTCCTGAATTCCAAGCAATATCTTATGGGAGTCTTTTGGATAAGAGCCCCATTCCCCCCGGCATGCACTGTAATGTTTGGCTACTGTCTTCCCATCACAGAGGTGGCTGCATTTCGGTGGGGCTGTAGGTAATTTCTGAAGTGCTCTAGGATGAAAGATTCTATAAAATACGTTTCAAGGTATTATTAACGGTGACAGCTACAAAGAAGTTCACTTTCCTGCAAGTTGCCTTTGTTTGGACATACCTAATCTTTATTAAACTGTTTCAGCCCATTTTTGGCAGTAATAGTTTAAGATTTAAAAGTGAAACAGGGTGTTGTAGCCAGCTGAAATGGCAGAAGAAATGTAGGTAGCAGAGAGTATTTACATAGTGTAGGATTTGTCCTGGACCCCACAATTATCATTCCTCTAGGTCTTATAATTTATATTTATTATTAATAAGAATCTGTAAATTTACAAATATATAGTACCACCATTCACTGGCCCAAAGAATTTACAATTAAAGGCCCCATTCTTGTATTGTGCAGACTTCTGCACATGTGCTTCGTAATAAGTGACCAGGATCTAAGACAGTACAGCAATTAAGACAAGAGAAAGAATAGTTCTTCTCTGAGGGATTGCACAGGTATGCGCACCCCGTGCATAGTTGTCAGAGAAGTTTTTCTCTCAGCAGTACCCTTGGGGACAGCTCGAGCATTCTCTGCCACTGCATGCCAGTATAGCATGGGGAACTGCCCCGACTCCCTCAGTTCCTTCTTTCCATCAGTAGCGGTTGTTGGACAGCATCCAGACTTGTTGCAAGTTCTTCTCTCCCTCCTTGCATATAGCCCATTTTATTTAGACGTTAGTAGTAAATTAGGTAAAGCGAGGTATAAATATTTGTTAACGTTAAGTTTCAATTTTTAGGTCTTTAAAGTTGACCAAATTCAAATGTTGGGACTGGGACTGAAGCTGTGCCTTGCTCACCGGGGTTTAAGTCCGGCTGGTCTTTCAGTAAGCTGGTGCCAGTCAGAAACCCTCACCCCAGCTGCCTATAATGCTTGGGGGAGTCCCACATTAGTGACAAGTCACATCTGCAAGGCATTCAAACCTCACTTTAGGAAGCATAGCTCAAACAGGTTCAAATGTCTACTTATGGAGGCAGAACTTCCCCCACCATCAGCGCCATCGCATTTGGAACAGTCTTTGACTACTGCTGCTTTGGTATGGAGTGCCCCACCAGAGATGTCTATGGCACCTCACTCTCCATCACCGTTGCTGAAGAAGAGAGACATGGCTTCCAAAGACTGAGTACCCAAGGCAAGATCATCGATACCACAGTCAGCTAGAAGCAAGGAGTCTATGACAGATTCTAAGGAGAGGCGCTCCATAGAGCATTCCTCATCTAAAAAGAAGGGATCATCAGCTGTGGAGCCTGTGCCAGATCTGTCAAGGCCGACCTCTGAAGTATCCTTACAAAGTCACCAGGGTCAGGAATCAATACCAGTACTGACAACATGGGAGGCATATGCAGGTGTGAGAGAACTGCTTAACCTCTCAGTATCAGTGTGCCCAATGATGCAGGAAGGTTTCCAGTTGGTACTGATGCCTGTGATTCCTACTGTGCCTCATCATGAGCATGTAGTCTCATTACCTTTCATGCTTTTGGTACGTCAGAAGCTGGTGCAATTAAGAGGCAAGCCAGCAATGATATTCCCAATACCACCATCCCTGGACTCTGGCTACCTATCTCCAGTTCCAAACAGCAGGTGTGGTATTTTGTGTCCCAGCTTAGACAGGGTGTATATCCTTTGTCGAAGACTTGGGGGCCATGATTCGAAGCAATGGCCTCCATTTAAGAGGCAATGGCCTGGACAAGGATGGGTCTGAGGGCCGTGTCAGTGGCTTTTCTGGACACTGTGGGGTGTCCCTCCTCCTACTAAGACTTCCCTTCACTTGCCTCAGTTGGTTTCTTCAAGGGCCTGGCAAGAGCATTGGCACCACAGGCAACATACTCTGGAGCCCAGTGCCAAGATCAATGCCAGGTATCTAGAAGTCACTTGGGCAGCAAGACATAGAGCAGGCTCTGCCTCAGAATCCTGGTGTATCCTCTTCCTCATCACCAGATGAGGCTGTAGAGGCAATAAACAACTCACTGCCACCAGAAGACTACAGGGCTCACCAAGATCTTCTGAGAAGGCTGGCCTCTGTTCTGCATATTCAAGTAGAAGAGGTTCATGAGAAATCTAATAAGTTGGCAGACATTCTGGCTTTGTCAGCTCCCTCTAAAGTGGCTCTGCCAATTAACAAAGACATTCTGGAACCAATTAAGGCACTTTGCAAGACCCCTTGTTACCTCTCTCCCACAGCAAACTGGGAGGAGAGGAGGTACTATGTCACTTCTAAAGGATTTGAGCATCTGTATTCTCATCCTCCACATGGCAACATAGTAGTAGTGCTAGTTGATGAGGAGAGGCAGGGGACGAGGTGTCAATGCCTAAAGGAAGAGATTTAAAGAGACTGGACTTGTTTGAATGTAAACTTTATTCTACTGTGTCAGGGGCACGCACACACCTACCATGCAATGGACATGTATAACACATCTTGAAGAACAGCTACGCAAAGATAGGTAACTATTTTTTGAGGGAAAGGAACGATAGAGAGTGATTGTTGGAAATAAGGAGAAGATAGGAAGATTTCCTGGAAGAAGTGAGTGGTAAGGGGGGATTTGGTTTAAAACTATATCCTAAGTACTAGCTAAAGATAAACCATCACCGGTGAGCCAGGTCAACTTAAAACACAGGCCTGAATTCTCATTTACATTAAAGCCCTTTAATACCGTTCAGGAAGTGTAAAGGAGCCTTAAAGTGGGTGTAACTGTAATTTATCCCCATTTTAAGGCCCCTTTGCATTATCGGAGTGATGTAAAGGGACCAGAGTGTAAATCAGAATCTGGCCCTTAGGTTCAAAATTTAAATTCAGGAGTTTAACTGAACTTCTTCATATGCTAAAAAGAAAATGTGTATGTTTAATGTGCCCACTCCAACCTTTATGTGAGTGGCTTCCTGGCAGACTAGCTGGAAGAAAAGGGGTGTTACCCCTTTAAAGACTGTCTGACAACAGATGGAGAGAAGGGGGAAAGTTTACAGGGATGGATAGGAAGGGCAGGAAGCAATTGGGGCCAGGCTTGGACCGGATCAATGCATTGCCCTTCCTGCTGACCAGAAGAGTATGAGGGAGGTATTTATACCCCATGCAGCCACAGAGCGACTCTTTTTACCATGATCAGGCTGGCAGCACCCTCCCATTAACTTGGCCAAAGGATCGGTTCCCTTTGGACCTGCTGTGGGCATTGCAGTAGTTGCCCCTTCTCTTTGGGGGTGGGAGAGGAATTTGTTTCCTCACCACTGGATTGGCCATAGTGGGGTGGGTTTCTTTGCCTTCCCCACAGTTGATCTGGGACTTGGTGGAGGGGAGTAGGAGGGTTAGGTTATAATGTTGCAACTTAATACTTTTGGTGAATGTCTAGCTATGGAAGGGATATGGTGATTGGATTAAATGGATTAGAAAAGAATTGGTAGGAAAGCACCCCATATGGGAGCTGAGGAAAGGGGTTCGGGGCTCCTACATCCAGATCAGTGGCGAGCCAACTTCCTCCCTCTGAGCTATTTGTTGCTGGGTACACCAAGGTATTATAAGTTAATAAAGGCCTGGCCTAATTAAATCATATCCATGGCCACCTGTCTTTCTTCCAGCATGGATACACAAAATGTTGGAGTCCAAATAGACCCACTCCTTTCCTAAGCCTGCTGAAATGGAACAATGTATTAATAGTTGGTTAATATATTATATGAAAATGTGACAATTCTTCCTGGATTCTACAGCATAGCCTAATATTAAGTACACATACATTGTGTACTGTATTTAATGTCAAGCTCTGAAGTTGCCAAGCAACATGTGTGACTGCTTCAATAAACATTATAAAAAAAGAATGGGCATTACCAGCTTAGTTAAATGGTTGGAGTTCAATACAGTCAAATCTGTTCAAATATACTTTGCAAAGTTCCAGTAAGGAATATTCTTTAGAGAGGTGGATTGTTTTGAAAGTTCGGTCATAGAAGAAAAAGAAGGAAAGAGCCACTAAGCTTTTAAACCTTTTCATTCTCTTTTGAAAGGCTGCATGATTGTGAGAGGCCACTGCAAATGGATGTGTGGGATGGGATTTCTGAAAGCCCTCAGCATTGATCTCATTGAGCTTCTGTTGACTTAAGTGGGGGCAGAGCTAGGCCCATATAGAGTGCCTTTGAAAATCCCACCGCGGAAGTATATTGGGTCTAATCAGATAGACATATCTAAAAATCAGCTTTTTAGTGAAGGTTTCAAAATCAGCTAACATATTGACTTGTTTGCTTACTAACAAGGAAGGGTGAACCAGTTTGTATGACGTAAAAGCTCTCCTGAAACCTCTCAAAAATTCAAACCAAGCCAAACCTTTTTTGAGGTTTGGAAATTTTCATGAATTCTTTTTCTTATTATTTTTTTTCTGAAGCTCTTTTTTCCCCCAATAGACCCAAGGGGATGGATAAAGAACTGCAGTTGGAGGTGCTTGTCCTTCTCTTAACTTGGAACTATTTGACTTTTGCCTGTTTCTACCTGCTACTGACTTACGCTGTGATCCCCTTAGGTCTCACAATCTAAGCAGAGTTGGGTTGGGTATGAGCTTGTATGGATGACATCCAGGAGACCCACAGTGCCCAGATGATATCTGTTGCCACGTTATCCATATGCAACACCTTTTGGTTTGTCTAGTATTCAGCGTATTGCCCTTCATTTCATCTCTCCACAGCACCAAGGTTATTTTCCCGCTGTCTTCTCTTCCTTTTCCTCTTTTCCCTTATTGCTTTATTCTTATGTGTCTCTAACTTCATCAGAAGCTGCTCAAGACAAGTTCATATTGGAATTTTTTAGTAAAAAGGGGTCTTGTATCTTGAGCTGGGCATGGTCAGATCTGAGCTTAGTCTGATCTCTTCTGATAAGGAGATCCACAGCCAACATCACACCATGGAGAGCACCCTGCACCTGAAAATCTAAACCTGTAGTGCAGCTGCCTTCAAGAGTTAGGGATGGTGTTGCAGAAAAGCAGGTCTTAACTCATCTAAATCAGGACCAGGGTTCTGAAATTGTTCCAGGAATGAGCAGGGAACCCGTGGAGCATAGTGAGCACCAGAATGATAAACTTATATCTGCCTTTGCTGCTTAAAAGGCAGGCTGCTGCATGTAGTACAAATTGTTTCTCTTTCACCCCGAGCTAGAGTAAATTGAATAGTCTAATCTGAAGCAATGAAGGCATGGATCACAGTGGGAAAGTCCTTTAGAGAAGAGCAGTCTCCTATCCAATTGGAGGTGGTAAAAGGCAGATCTTACCACTGTTATAATCTCTGTATCCAAGGGAAGAGAAAAGTGCAATACAACCCAGGAACTGTGATCCACTGTAATGATTGGAGATGTAGGTTGTCAATGCATGGTGTTCTTCTAGGCATTGTGCAATATCTTCATGACTGCTGAGAATGAAGCCTGGTCTACACTACACGTTTAAACCGATTTTAGCAGCATTAAACCGATTTAACGCTGTACCCGTCCACATTACGAGGCCCTTTATATCGATATAAAGGGCTCTTTAAATCGGTTTCTGTAATCCTCCCCGACGAGAGGAGTAGCGCTAAAATCGGTATTACCATATCGGATTAGGGTTAGTGTGGCGGCAAATCAATGGTATTGGCCTCTGGGCGGTATTCACAGTGCACCACTGTGACCGCTCTGGACAGCAATCTCAGCTCGGATGCAGTGGCCAGGTAAACAGGAAAAGCCCCGCAAAATTTTGATTTTCATTTCCTGTTTGCCCAGCGTGGAGCTCTGATCCACACGGGTGGCAATGCAGTTCCAAATCCAAAAAGAGATCCAGCATGGACCGTACGGGAGATACTGAATCTGATTGCTGTATGGGGAGACAAATCTGTTCTATCAAAGCTCCGTTACAGAAGACGAAATGCCAAAGCGTTTGAAAAAAAAATCTACAGGCTACACAGTGCTGCGTGACAAGCGTAAAGGGAAGCCAGAGACTCAAATAGACGCTCATGGAGGGAGGGAGGGGGTACTGAGGACTCCAGCTATCCCACAGTCCCCAGCAGTCTCTGAAAAGTATTTGCATTTTTGGCTGAGCTCCTAATGCCTGTAGGTTCAAACACATTGTCCGGCGTGGTTCAGGGAGTAGCTCGTCAATTTACTCCTCCCCCCACGTGAAAGAAAAGGGAACGACATCATTTCTTGACTTCTTTCAATGTCACCCTATGTCTACTGAATGTTGCTGGTAGACACGATGCTGCAGCAGTGAAGAGAAGTATCCTCTCCTCTTCCCTCCCCGGTGGCAGACGGTGCAGTAGGACTGGTAACCGTCCTTCTTATGAACCCGTGAGTGCTCCTGGCTGGCTTCAGGTGAGGCTGGCCGGGGGCGCCTGGGTGAAAATAGGAATGACTCCCGGTCATTCCCAGTAGATGAGACAGAACGGCTGGTAACTGTCTTCATCATAGCAACTGGAGGCTGAGCTTCAATCAGCCCCCTCCCTTTCACGTGAAAAGAAAAGATTCTGTACTGCCTGGACTATCATAGCAGTGGGATGCTGGGCTCCTCTCCCCCACACTGCTTAATGTCCTGCCTGGACTATCATAGCACCGGGAGGCTGCTTCCCCCTCTCTTTATGTCACTAAAAACTCAGTGTTTCTTATTCCTGCATTCTTTATTACTTCATGACACAAATGGGGGGGACACTGCCACGGTAGCCCAGGAAGGTTGGGTGAGGAGGAAAGCAACGGGTGGGGTTGTTGCAGGGGCACCCCTTATGAATGGCATGTAGCTCATCATATCTGCAGGATCTGACACAGAGCAGCTGCACTCTCTGATACACTGCTTCTCTAGTACATTTGCCCCATATTCTAGGCTGGACTGACTCTATTTTTAGAAACCATAAAGGAGGGATTTACTTGGGGAGTCATTCCCAGTTTTGCTTTTGTGCTCCCGGCCAATCTCAGCCAGGGGCACCCATGATAGCAGCAGACAGCACAGAAGGACAGATAACCATCATCTCATTGCCAAATTACACTGGCAGCAGACAGTACAGAACGACTGGTAACCATCTCTTTATCATGCAAAAGCAAATGAATGCTGCTGTGTAGCGCTGGAGTATCGCCTCTGTCCGCGGCATCCAGTACACATACGGTGACTGTAAAAAAAAAGCTGAACGGGCTCCATGGTTGTCGTGCTATGGCGTCTGCCAGGGCAATCCAGGGAAAAAGGGCGTGAAATGATTGTCTGCCGTTGTTTTCCTGGAGAAAGGAATGACTGACGACATTTACCCAGAACCACCCGCGACAATGATTTTTGCCCCATCAGCCACTGGGCTCTCAACCCAGAATTCTAAGGGGCGGGGGAGACTGCGGGAACTATGGGATAGCTATGGAATAGCTACCCACAGTGCAACGCTCCGGAAATCGACACTAGCCTCAGAATGTGAACGCACACCGCCGAATTAATGTGCTTAGTGTGGCCGCGTGCACTCGACTTTATACAATCTGTTTTATAAAACCAGTTTATGTAAAATCGGAATAATCCCGTAGTGTAGACATACCCTGAGATACCACTGAGTCTTGTATGCATTGTGGTGACGGTGGATTTCATGTATTATGGATGGTCTTGTGTATTGTTGAAGGGGGAAGAGAATCCAGTCTTGCAGGACTCTACATATGAGGTGTCCTGGTGAAGGGGAGGAGGTGCCCATCTTGACCCGTCTGAGAGGAATGAGTGGATCTCTCATAGTGCTTCTCCTGCTAGATCTTATATGCATAATGGCGACAGCTCTGGTCAGTGGTGCCCAAGGCTACTGACAGATCTAGCAGCGTAAGCACAGAGAGCTGTTTTCTTTATTTAATTTCCAAAGACCTTTTTGTCAGCCCACATATTTGATCTTCAGTCAGTTGCAACTTACCTCCTTCCTTATTCTATGGTGACTGCATCCACATGCCATATTCATAGGGCCAATATGCCTTGTAGGGAATATCTTAAAGTGACCTTTCCTACAGCTTTGTGATAGAGTTAGGATCAGAGGTGTGATCTCAGTCACTTACATTACATACATAGTATATGGACCATTACTTTTAACAGTAGCTTTTAGAGATATCTGGGTTGTTAAATTTGAACTATTTGTCTAGTCCCAAAACCGTGCATAGGCCCCTTAAATCCATTTTATAATATCCAAACAAAATAGTCACAAAGGCTCCAGTAATATACTTTCTGAGTTTATTCTTGGGTCACTGGAAGATCGGGCTGCATAGAAGAAGATTTTAAATTTAAACAGGTGTTTGCTAATTTTTTTCATCTAATTATAAGTAAGAGATTCTCCCCCCACCCCGAAAACTAAAGTTCAAAATCATGCAAATGAATCCTTTACTATTTTTACAGTAATTTTCCCCCGCTGGAAAACAAATTATATAAACAGACTTCTAAAAAGAAAACCCCCTCAGAACTAGGCAGAGGAAGCTTTCTTTTGGTAGAACTTAAAATAAAAAAGCAGCACACCTGCCTACATCTGGTTTCCCTACTACATATCTCACACAGGCCCTGTTATGTGAAGTTACTTCCAAGTCAAACAAGTAGCAATTTTTAAGTAGCACCTAAAGAGGAACTAAGGCAGGCCTTGCCAGAAAAACCCCAGACCCTAAAAGTTCCCGCTGTACAGGCTTTATTTTCATTTCCCTGACCCATTTGCACAGAGTTGTTACTGATGGCCTGGCCTGCCTCCCTGTACACAGCAAACCAATAATAAACAGTCGCCAGCTGACACCCCTAGACACCTGCAGAAAACTTTACAGTGCACGATTGTTCATCCTGGAGGAAACAGTTTAACTGAGGCTTGGTGGGTAGGCTTCCACTGGCTTGGTATTCACTCACACATGCACATTATTTGATCTGTGCAAGAACAGTTCTGGGGCCCTCCAAGGTTGTCTAACCAATTAATAGAAAAGAATCCCTTTAAAAAAAAAAAGGAAGAAAGAGAATGACTAATGTGAAAACAGCCCCCTTTCTGCACTCATCCTGTTGTCTCTGAAGCATTCTCCTCAATGGAAATCTAATTTGCACAACATTTGGACAGGCTTTGAGCAGCTCCTTTCACCAAACTTTTAAGGCACAACCTTATTATTCTAGTTTCTCAGGCCCCAGCTACTTATTTATTCATAAACTAGATGTTTGCCAGTGAAAATACTGTGATGCCTTTCTGATGAAGCAGGTGCAGGAGAGTAATCCAAAAAAACCTTAAGCAATATTTGCAGACTTTTGAAAGCTGGGGTTCTTGGAAAGAGGAGTGAATTTCTTTTCACAGATTTTCCAGGTTGAAATCTTTCACTAATATAGCTCATAGTTTATCTATATAACAATTAAACAGCTCTTATAAATGGCAGAAGGATGAATAGATGTGTGTATGTCCACTATATCGAGAGAGAGTAATTTTAATGAAAGAAGCCCATGTTTAAATAGGAGGATGACTTGAATTTCTATATGATCTCCTTTTATATGTGTTTTCTTGCATTATACTAGGTGAATTCAAGGGCTGCTTGTGATCTACACACATTTAGATTACCTTGTGTTCATTTTCTTGTGGCATTGTCTCTCTTTTCTCACCAAGCACACAGCCTACAATCATCTGGAACACTTAATCTAAACATTCCAAGGTGCTGCTTAAGGGAGTTGGGGTTAAGACGGTCTCAATTTCAGACCATTGCCTCTGAAATTTACTAGCACCAGAAAATACACATTCAGAAATTACTATAAGACACATGTTTAGCCACATGTTTGTTTCCCCTATCATCCAGTTGACCTCCTCTGATTGTCTTTCCCACCTCTTTTGTCTTGCTGCTGAAGATAACTGCATGATATCAAGTCTCTGTCCATACAAACTGCTGTTTTTTATTTGTATGGGTCTAATCCAAGTACCGTGCACACACATATTATGAAAGAACATCAAGATCTGTGGATAAAAAGCACTTGGCAAGAGATTATTGCAATCAGTAGTAGTAACATTACTATCGTTAGTTCGATTTTATTATTGCTATACAATCTCAGCAAAATTCATAGTTTTTAGTTGGTAAATGAGAAATGCTTGTGTCCACCACCAAACTGATTCCACCTTATGAGGATAGTGGCTAAAACAAAGGCAAGATAGAAAGTCCAAGTTGTTTTTTCTGAAATAAATTAATGGAGATTCACTTATGTATATGGGGTACAATTTTCAAAATCTCCTAGGTGATTTAGGCACCTACTTCTCATTGACTTTGGCACTTTTGGAAATTTTACCCATGATACCTTGATATTATTGTGAGTGTGATGTTAATGCGAGGGAAAGGAAGGGCACAGGAGGGGAGATGGTTGAAGCGGTAGGTCAGGTAACTGGTTGTGGCTTCCTGATCTTCAGAGTTGGCTCCAGTCTGAAGAGCATTTACAGCTGTTGTCAGGCAAGGCCGCTGATTTAGGGACATAAAAGGAGCTCCACTCTGCCACCCATGCTGCTTCTGACAGTCTCCTGATATGCCCTCTCCCTCCAATGATACGTCCTCCACATCAGGAGCCAAGGGACTGATCTAGATCTGGCACAATTACACCCTGCATTCTAAATATTGTATTAATTATCTTGGCTGTCAAGGACACGGGGGCTGTTCTATAGAGGAAATCTTGAACATACCTCCTCTTTCCATCTTAGTTCAACAGACAGAAAAGGCCCAATCTTTCCATGCTTCCCTCCCACTCTGATTAATTAAGGTACCTGGCTTCATCGAAAGATGGATTTGAAAAACGGTCTGAATAATGTTTAAAACTCTCTGAAGTGTTCCTAAAATTGTCTTCCTGTAACAACTAAGCCATGCACAGAATTTATGGTGATGTGGTATAGTATAAAGGTTTTATTGGAATTCCTTTGGGATGTCATTCATGGCTTTTCCACTTGCAAGTAATGCACCCAACCCAATTTTGCAACAAATCTTTATACCACACAAGAAATATCCCCTCCCTTTGAAATTGATTTTATGCATGTAAATTCTGTCAACAATGCACAAAAATTGCATGTGCAAACTAGCTAGATAAACAAAATTGTACATTTACAAATGGAGACCAGGCTGAGGACCCTTTGAAGTTTTGACTTGAAGTATTTAAATATGGAGTCACACCTCATCTTTCCCTCTTGAATCTTCTGGTGGAGTTGTTCTTTTCCATGGCAGCAAGTTGTGATATCAGAAATGTAGGATCAACTGTTGCCTGCTGGATTAAGCAGAAGAAGAAGCTGGCTGGTGATGGAGAGAGCAATTATTTAAACAAAAAAACATCTGCAGTAATAGCAAGGAAGGCTCAACAAATTTCTAGCCAAGTACGTTGCGTTTTGCATAAACATTCTTTTGTGAAGTCGGTTCTAACGTGACAGTCAATTTTAAATTCAAAGCAAGATCAGAAGGAGCGATTCCTCCAAAAAACAAATGTGTGGGGCTGAAGATGAACCTGATTTTTCCACCTGGAGACTTTGGAACCAAAACATGTATGAGGTTGCAACAGAAACATTTGAAGAAATCCTAGTCTGGAGCAGGTAGAAAACATAATTTAATTATTCAAAACTGCTGGTGAGTCCAAATATCTAACAATGCCCTTGGTTCATGGTTCTTAGATTTCCTTATGCTGTTTTTCTGCTAAATAATTTGTCAGTACTGACCAGTGTCAGAGTCAGAGAGATCAATATTCTCTACTTTGCCAAGGGAAGATGAGGGAAAAATTAAACTAACCAAATTCAGGCCCTGAGCCTGGAGAGTTACACATGCGCTTAACTTTTTGCACGTGAATAGTCCCAGTAAAACCAATGGGGTCACTCACATGCATAAAATCAAGTTCATGCATATATCTTTGCTAGATCAATGCCTTAGTGCTGATAATTAGCCAGACTACAGTTCTGAAGCCTGGCATAGAAAGGAAGAACACGTTTTGCTGAGGTACCGTGGTTTTGTCCTTCGCCATCATAAATATTGTAACTTTTGGATCCATGTATTTAACCATGGACAATCTGCTATGAATCTTTACGCCTTTGAAAATATATTTTGTATGTCTAACTGTACTTATTAGAGATGTTTTGAAGAAGCTGACCAGGGCTTAAATATTGTAGCACAAATAAAGTGCTACCCATGATGGGATTTATACCCTGAATGGAAAGCTTCACATTTTATAATTTGCATCACATCAGATTATAAGAGGTTATATATATGGTCATGTTATGTCACATGACATACTTTGACCCTTTGTAACATTTATCTCATTTTGACATTTTTCCCCTATGACTTCTCTCCCAGGACCTGATTCAATAATAGATGAAAAAATTATTTTTTTTCTTTTGGCTTTTGAGATGCAGAAGTCAAACATTTTTTACTGATTTGGTCCCATCGATTCACTAGGAGGATTGCAATTTTAAATAAAGTCCATTTTCAGAGTAGAGTTTCTGAAAGCGTCTGTGGTGGCATCTGTGGTGTTATGATTCATTTTTTTTTTTTTTGCTTTTTTTTTTAACTTTAAAACTAAATTGAGTTTTTGTCGTATTTTTCAGTTATACAGAATCTTGAACTGCCTTTATCTTTGTTTTTTTCCCCTCCCACCTCTTGACGCTAACATAATATGTGACCTTCTGTAGTTTTTCTAGGCCCTGTCTATATCAGGGCTTTGGAGCGGAGCGCAGAGCGGCTCCGGAGCAGTGGAGCTGCAAGTTTTTGACTGGAGCTGGAGCAGAGCCAGAGCACAGCTCCAAAGCCCTGGTCTATATGGTAGCTTTGTAGAATCTATAGATCTCAAAGCACTTGACAAAGGAGGTCAGTATCATTATCCTTATTTAAAAGATGGCAGAATGGGGGCACTGTCAAGATCATAACCAGGACTTGGGCAGTTGGTCCTAGTGGTCAGAGCCATTCGGTTGCCAGGTTTGGAGGTCAGAGAGTAGCTGAGCTGAGCCAGAGTTAAAAATTAGGGCCATGGGACAACAGAGGCATAATCAAGTCCAGGGCTGAAGGTCAGAGCCAAGGATCAGAAGCTTAATGACAGAGCTAATGGTTGAACCAGAGACGTGGCTGGAGCGTCAAGGATGGAGAAGAAAGGCAGGAACAGGCACTGGAAGCAGGACAGGCACAGGCTGAATGGGAGCAGGATTAAGAACCACCATGGTATGGAACATGTTGAGCAACCAGTGAGCACTGGCTGTCTCTAGGTCAAGTTCTAGCTTAGTTCTGTGCCTCCACATTCAGGAAGTGCAGCCAACCAGGCAGTCCCTGCCAAGATCAGCTATGCCCAGCCTGTTGCTAGGAGATTGACCCTGATGCAGCTGGTTCCCTGACAGGCCCAGAAAGGTGAAGTGACCTGTCCAAGGTCATACTGCAAGCCAGTTGCAGAGTCAGGAACCGAACCTACCTCTCCTGAATCCCAGTCCAGCATCCTACCCAATGGACCACAGTGCCAATAGTATTTGTAAGCAACTCAGAGCAAGTGTATCCACAAACACTACAGTTCCATCATAGTCCCAAACAGGGCCCATAAGTACACCTGGGCATGGCCAGAACTGCCGTACAGTTGTTATTCTGGAACCAAACTGCAGCATGTATATTAACAGAAGCAAACAACGGTGTCACTGCCTCTGCTCTTCCTAATAATTATTTGTGTCTGCACTATGCCATGTGTTACCAAGAGTGCTGTGCATCCAGATACTCCCGCTACTCTGACGCTGTGTCCGACATCCTATTGCCTATGTAACCAGGAAACCCCTTGCTGATTTCTATTGCCTGGTCATAACTGCAACCAATCACAGGACTGACCTCAGTTGCCATTATCCATGTCTGTTGAACAGCTGAACTCTTGTACTAGTTGCTTACAAGGAATAGAAGTTGCGAGCAGGCATATGGGCAGATGCCCAGGTGAGCCTTCTGCTAGCAATACAGATATAGATTCATAGATTCATAGATTCTAGGGTCAGAAGGGACCAATGTGATCATCTAGTCTGACCCCCTGCACAAAGCAGGCCACAAAGCAGGCCACAGAACCCTACCCATCCACTTCTATAACAAACCCCTAACCTATGCCTGAGTTATTGAAGTCTTCAAATTGTGGTTTGAAGACCTCAAGCTGCAGAGAATCCACCAGCAAGTGACACATGCCCCACTCTGCAGGGGAAGGGGAATAACCTCCAGGGCCTCTGCCAGTCTGCCCTGGAGGAAAATTCCTTCCCGACCCCAAATATGGCGACCAGCTAAACCCTGAGCATGTGGGCAAGACTCACCAGCCAGCACTCAGGAAAGAATTCTCTGCAGTAACTCAGATCCCATCCCATCCAACATTCCATCACCAACCACTGGGCATACTTATCTGGTGATAATCAAAGATCAGTTGCCAAAATTAGGCTCTCCCATCATACCATGATATGTGACCATCCAAGCAGATTTCGCTACTGAGTGACAGTTACAGCATGAAAACAGATTGCAATAAACTTGCCAAGTCTAGAATCAACAAATTGTACTGATGATGCCAAAAGGAGATAAAGACACTGAAAGTTTGGTATCACCAAGTGTAGGCAGTCATCAAAAGACTAGTAATAAATGGATCACCAAACAGTTTTATGATTGATTGGATTCTATTCTCAGCACAGAACCAACACCCAACTTCATAGAGTCCATAGAGCTTCTTCCAGTTAGAAAGCAGCTGCTGAACACTAAGAATAAATAGGTGACTGGGAAGCACGTGCTTCACATACACAGCAAATGTTTCTTCTTTGGTAGGATAGCCATACTTTTTTTCTGTAGAGTTAGAAGCTAGAACATCTGCTTCTCAGCCAGGCATTCTCTCCCACAAATCCTGCTTCAAGTTCAAAAAGTCTGGTTAGCTTTTCTTTTCTTTTCTTTCGCTTTGTGTGCCTCTGAACTTTCTGGTGTGTATATGTGCCTAGAATCACACAAATTAAACACGTACAAAGAATTGTCGAGCAACACACAAGTCAGCTGAAATATATTGACAGTTGTTGGTTGCTCGTATTAACAAATAACAGTAGCTTATCACATGAGGCTTATTTTATGCTATCTAGTTTGGGATACCTCAAAGACCACACCCATTTTGGAGTGCAAGGGCTGTCACATTAGCCAATGGTACTTTCTATCACATGGCCGCTTTCTATACTGATGATATTGGTAGGGTAGTTTTTAGAGTCCCCAGATGAGCTAGACTCTGTACAAAAATATAGTAAAACAGTACCTGTCCTGAAGAGTTACCTGTCCTGAAGCTAAACAGACAAGAAGGATTATTATTCCCAATTTACAGATGAGGAAATGGGATACAAAGTGGATTTTCTAAAGAACATAAAAACGGCCATACTGGGTCACACTAATGGCCCATCTAACCCAGTGCCAGTGCTTCAGAGGAAATGAATGGAACAGGCAATCATTGAGTGATCCATCCGCTGTCATCCACTCCCAGCTTTTGGCATAGGTGCTGGAACTTGGGGTGCTTCGAGTGCTGCCGCAGTCCCTGTCTTGAAGTGGTTTCCATCATATACAGGATTTGCATTTTGGTTCAATGGCTCTCAGCACTCATCACAATAAAAATTATTCCAGCACCCTTGGCTTCTGGTAGTGAGAGGTCAGGGAGACTCAGAGCATGGAGTTGCATCTCTGACCATCTTGGCTAATAGCCATTGATGGACCTATCCTCCATTAGCTTATCTAATTTCTTTTTGAGCCCCTTTATAGTTTTGGCCTTCACAATATACCATGGCAACAAGTTCCACAGGTTGACTGTGTTGTGTGAAGAAGTACTTCCTTTTGTTTGTTTTAAACCTGCTGCCTGTTAATTTTGTTGGCTGGCCCCTGGTTCTTGTCTTATGTGAATGAGTAAAAAACACAGCTCTGCATGTGCAGTTGCAGCCACGTTTTGAAAGAGCTCAGCCCCCACTTAAATACCAAAATATATGGTGCGATTTTCACAAGTGCTCAGCAAGTTGGGGTTCTGAGTATTTTTGAAAATCTGGCCATAAGTATCACAGTAGGAGCTTCTGGGTGCTGAGCAATTTTGAAAATCTGGGCCCAGATTTTAGTGCAGAGCACTTAAAAATGTGGCTCCTGAGCTCTTTTTAAAATGTGTCTCTAAATGACACACAAGAAGGCTGTGGCAGAGCTAGGATTTGAATCTAGGGGCTAATCTACACTACCACTAACTTACGTCGCTCAGGGGTGTGAAAAAGACACCCCCCCTCGCAAGAGACTTAAGTTACAATTACTTCAGTGCTGTCCATGCTGCGCTATGTTGGCAGGAGACACTCCCCGCCGACATAGCTTCTGCCTCTTGTGGAGGTGGAGTAATTATGCTGATAGGAGAGCACTCTCCTGTCAGCATAGCTTATCTTCACCAGACATGCTACAGGAGCGCAGCTGCATCAATGCGGCTGTGCTGATGTAGCACAGGAGTGCAGACTTGCCCTATATCTCCAGAATCCCAGTGCCTGAACTGCAAGAGCAACCCTGTTCTTGGTATCTTGCCTAACTGCTTGTACAGATTGAAAAGACTCCCTAAGCTATTGTACCTAACAATAGCCCACAGTCGACAGCATGTAGGTGGTCTTTTAATAAGAGCCTGATCCTGCAGTCCTTCAACCCAGAGAACTCCCATGTAACTCAGTGAAAGTTATGCATAGCTAAGAATTGTAGTATTGCGCCTAGAGTAATGATTTTAGCATCTGTGTGGTCTCGACACAATGTTATTCCTCCAACACCAATATGAAATAGGTTCCTATGAGTACTAAGAACCACAAAAGTGTTTTAAACGTTTAACCCAAAGTAGAGTACATATCTGCTTTAGATTACTGCTGGGTTTTTGTTTGGCTATTTCTGCTAACTCTAATAAAGTATCAAAGAGTATTTCTTTTGCTGTTCCAAACTAGCATCAAACACTGCTGTTTAGGGGAATGGAATCCAACATTTAGATCCTAAAACGTGAAAGTTTATAAGTGATCTTGAGCTAATTAAAATGGTCAGGGCTTGGAGGTATTTTAAGTGAGGAAAAACCAAGACAAACACACATTTAACTATTTTTTGCTATGGTAAGATCTCCGTTTTTTGAATGGCACTTGCCCTTAGACCACATCCTGCTTATTTTGGATGTATTGGAAGAACGCGGTATCAAAGTCTGCAGTGATCCTATGCTTATTCTCATGCACCTTCTTTTTAATTCTTTTGTAGAATTACTGGTAAGTAAAAGATATGTGTTTTCTGAAGAACCAATTGGCATTTTTGAGCATAGGAAAAGGAGACTGAGGTAATACCAGATGTATTACTATTACATGTTTTAGAAAAATCTCAGAGCTAGAATAAGAAAGAGAACCGTATTTCCAGATGCAAGTGTGAACACAGTGAAAATGTGTGCACAGCAAGTTAGAGATTCATTTTACACCTTAGTTTATTGGAATGTTTCAATTAGTTTATAAAAAATTAAGCCTCACACTTCCCCCACTGAAAATAAAATTTAGTTAAAGATAAAATCAAAAAATGGAAGGTTACATTTACACAGTTTTCACTCCTGTGAGAGGTCAAGGTCAGGCATTTATTCCTATTTGCAGAGCAGACATGCGAATGGCATCTGTTTTAAAGATATGGAGGTGAGCACCTTTCTTTCACTGCTCACTGGTATTTCTATTAGCAGTAACATGATCTTCAGGTGGCAAATAAGGCCAAACACTGTGCAACAAAAATAAATTGCTAGTCATTAAACATATATTTTAACTTATAATGCATTTTAAGCCTGTCCCTTTCAGTCAAATTCTCCTTGAGCCCTTGGGGCCCCACCTGCGATACTGTCCACATGAAAAGAGAATGAATAATTAATAATTGACCTAAATATTGTCCGTCTTTGCTTTCCTGCCATTTACCTTCCATTAGTCATGCTTTAAAGTACTTTTGTTAGAAGTATATTTCACCAGACAGCAGGGCTGGCCCCTTAATTTTCACATATTCTGTCTTCTATATCACATTTAACATGAATCCATAAGAGGGATCTCTCAGTAATGTGGCTCATAGATCATGCTGGCTTATTTGCCAACTCGCAAGTCCCAATTCAGGAAAGCCCTTAAGCATATGCTAAAGTTCCATTCAAATGGGACTTAAGCACACGCTCACAGGCTTGCTGAGTACTGATAGACTTAAGCGTGTTCTTGGAGTTAAGCCCATGTGCCTTGCTGAATCAGAACCTGCATACAGTTCCCAGCTGTGGGCATGTCTTTTGCTACTGTGTCTTCAGAAAATACATTGACATTGACAACGCATGGTGTATAAAATATTCCCACAAGAGTCTAGTTTAGCCTTGCAAAATTCTACTCACCCATTGGCAAAGAAAGAGTAATTGGTTCCGGGGCGGTGTTTTTTTTTTTTACTGGAGATTCAAATATTAATATTCTTTTTTCCTCCCTATTTTAAAGGGCTGGTGAACAGATTTTGAGGCTGGGCTAATAATGTTTCCTAACATTTCTGCAAGGTTAGGTTAATGGATTCCTCATGAGGGCATCGCTAAGTAACCATTCATTATAGCATTTGTCCTTACAGAGTCCCACTAGCTGCTAGAGCAATGGGACTCTATAGCACTATCCTGCTTGTGTTAAGAATTTCCTAATACCATCCTAGGTATTTCCAACTTGACCAAAAGGGGCCACCTTCAAGCAATTGGTCTCTTACCTGAGGCTATCAACAAAGATCCCAGTTAATAGATATGGTAATGATTGGGTTTTGTGATGTTGACACTTGTACAAGGCCTCTCAGAGGTCCAGAGAGGCCCAGGCCACTTTCAGCTTTGGAGGCCCCTGGCCATAATAAAAATAAAAAATGACAACATGTGGTCTAATCTTGTGCCATCAGAACCGATATATTTGTATTAATATTTATGAACATTTTAAACTCTTTAGTATGACAAAATATATATCCGTTAACAAAAAAATTATGTCTTTTACCAAATCACATCTCTTATTTGCTTAAATTTGCGCTTCTAAACTGAGAGTGTGTGTCACATTTTCGTCCAATAGGGATGCGCATGATAACAAGTTGTGAAACTTATCAAATGCCAAAAAATTAACAAGTTTCTAAATATGAGGCCCCCTTTGAGCTTGAGGCCCAGGCCAAATGGCCCCTCTGGCCTCCCCTCTGATTGGCCCTAGCGCTTGTAAATGAAAAACCTTACCAGCTGTACTAGGGGGAGATTTTCAAAGGCAAAAGGGGTCACCAGCAGATGGCAGTAGTGAGCTCCCTTCTCTTTAAGGGTATGTCTAGACTACAAAATTACATCGATTTTAAACAATCGATTGTGTATATCCCCACTAAGCACATTAAGTTGGCAGAGTGCGTCCTCAATACCGTGGCTAGCATCAACTCATGGAGCGGTGTACTGTGGGTAGCTATCCCACAGTTCCTGCAGTCTCTGCTGCCCATTGGAATTCTGGGTTAATCTCCCAGTGCCTGATGGGGCAGAAACATTGTTGCAGGTGGTTTTGGGTACATGCCATGAGTCTTCCCTCTCTCCGTGAAAGCAACGGCAGACAATTGTTTCACGCTTTTTTTTCCTGGATTACCCATGCAGATACCATAGCATGGCAAGCATGGAGCCCGCTCAGCTCACAGCTGCTGTTTTGAGCATTGTAAACACCTCGTGCAATATCGTACAGTATGTGCAGAACCTGGCTAGGAGACACAAGCACGAGGACGTTTGTGAGGAGGACATGGACACAGACATTCCTGAAAGCATGGGATGTGGCAATTGGGGCATCATGGTGGCAGCAGGGCAGGTTGATACAGTGGAACGCTGATTCTGGGCCCAGCAAACAAGCACAGACTGGTAGGACCGCATAGTATTGCAGGTTGGGATGATTCCCAGTGGCTGCAAAGCTTTCGACTGTATAAGGCCACTTTCCTGGAACTTTGTGAGTTTCCTTCCCCCACCCTGAAGCGCCAGAATACCAAGACAAGAGGTGCCCTGACAGTTGAGAAGTGAGTGGCGATAGCCTTGTGGAAGCTTGCAATGCCTGACTGCTGCCAGTCAGTCGGGAAACAATTTGGAGTGGACAAATCTACTGTGGGGGCTGCTGTGATCCAAGTAGCCAATGCAATCCCTGATCTTCTGCTAGCAAGGGTAGTGACTCTGGGAAGTGTGCAGGTCATAGTGGATGGCATTGCTGCAATGGGGTTCCCTAACTGTGGTGGGATGATAGACGGAACCCATATCCCTATCTTGGAACTGGACCACCTAGCCAACCAGTATATAAACTGCAAGGGGTACTTCTCAATGGTGCTGCAAGCACTGGTGGATCACAAGGGATGTTTCGCCGACATCAATGTGGGATGGCTGGGAAAGGTGCATGACACTCGCATCTTTAAGAACTCTGGGCTATTCGAGCAGCTGCAAGAAGGGACTTACTTCCCAGACCAGAAAATTACTATTGAGGGTGTTGAAATGCCAGTAGTTATCCTTGGGGACCCAGCCTACTCCTTGCTCCCATGGCTCATTAAGCCATACACAGGCAGCCTGGACAGTAGTAAAGAGCAATTCAACTGTAGGCCAAGCAAGTGCAGAATGGTGGCAGAATGTGCCTTTGAACGTTTAAAAGCTCACTGACACTGTTTGCTGACTAGGTTAGACCTCAGCGCAACCAATATTCCCTCTGTTATTGCTGCTTGCTGTGTGTTCCATAATATCTGTAAGAGTAAGGGGGAGACGTTTATGGCAGGGCAGGAGGTTGAGGCAAATCACCTGGCAGCCGATTGTGAGCAGCCAGACACCAGGGCATTTAGAGGAGCACAGCTAGGCGCGCTGAGCATCAGAGAGGCTTTGAAAAACAGTTTCATAACTGGCCAGGCTATGGTGTGACAGTTGCGTGTGTTTCTCCTTGATGCAAACCCGCCCCCTTTGTTGATTTTAATTTCCCGTAAGCCAACCACCTTCCCCCCTTCGATCACAGCTGGCAAAGGAAATAAAGTCACTATTGTTTTGAAACCATGCATTCTTTCCTTATTAATTAAAAAAAAAAAGTGAGATAACTGATAAGGTAGCCCGGGTGGGGTAGGGGAGCAGGGAAGGACAAGGCCACATTGCTTATTGTAGCCAAACTACAAATCAAAACTGTTTGAATGACAGCCTTCTGTTGCTTGGGCCATCCTCTGGAGTGGAGTGGCTAGGTGCCTGGAGCCTCCCCCCCCCTCCACACCCCGCATTTTTGAGTATTTGGATGAGGAGGCTATGAAACATGGGGAGGAAGGCAGGCGGTTATACAGTGGATGCAGTGGCAGTCTGTGCTCTTGTTGGCTTTTCTGCAGCTTCGCCAGATGCCTCATCATGTCCGTTTGTTCCCCCATTAGCCTCAGCATCACCTCCTGCCTCTTCTCATCATGCTCACTTAATGCTTTCCTGGCCTCTGCCACTGAACGCCTCCATGCATTAAGCTGGGCCCTGTCAGTGCAGGAGGACTGCATGAGCTCGGAACACACGTCATGGCGAGTGCATTTTTTTGCCTTCTAATCTGGATAACCTCAGGGACAGAGATGATAGGGGGATCATAGAAACATTTGCACCTGCAGAGGGATAAAAAGGGAGAGTAAAATTTAAGATGATACATTTCTGAGAACAAAAGGAAGACTCTTTCACAGTGAATCAAGCAATTCTCAGCAAACAGCACGTGCGTTAGGTACAAAGTCGCTTTTGCCTTTTATATTGAGTGCCTGCCGGTATGGTGAGACATCACACACAGCTGGGCAACAGAATTTGGTTTCCAGGCAGCCATGGTAAGACAAAGGGTACGTGGGATTGGCTTCTTCCCAGGGCCGGCTCCAGACACCAGGCTACCAAGCACGTGCTTGGGGCGGCACTCAGGGTTTGGTTTTGGGCTTTTTTGATTCGGCCAGGCAGCGCTGGGGGGGGGGCGGGGCTTGGGCGGCATGGCGCAGCGCTGGGGGGGCGGGGATTTGGGCGGCGTGGCGCTCAGTGGGGGCGGGCTTCAGCATCACGGCGCTCAGGGGGGTGGGAACTTGGGTGGCACGACGCGACATTGGGGGCCCAGGGACTTGGGCGGCGCGATGCGACGCTCGGGGAGGGTGGGGGTCTTGAGCGGGGCAACGTGACACTGGGGGGCTAAGGACTTGGGCGGCGCGATGTGACGCTCGAGGAGGGCGGGGGGCTTGGGCGGCGCGACGCGACACTGGGGGGCCAGGGACTTGGGTGGGGTGATGCGATGCTCGGGGGGGCAGGGGGCTTGGGCGGCACGACCCGACACTCGGGCGGGGACTTGGGCGGCGCGATGCGACGCTCAGGGAGGGTGGGGGGCTTGGGTGGGGAGATGCGATGCTCAGGGGGGCGGGGACTTGGGCGGGGCGACGCGACACTGGGGGACCAGGAACTTGGGCAGGGCGACACAATGCTCGAGGAGGGCGGGGGGTTTGGGCGGCACGACACGACACTGGGGGGCCAGGGACTTGGGTGGCACGATGTGACGCTCGGGGAGCGTGAGGGGCTTGGGCGGGGCGATGTGACGCTCAGGGAGGCGGGGACTTGGGCGGGGCGACGCGACACTAGGTGAGGTGGGGACTTGGGCAGCGTGACGCAACGCTTGGGGAGGGGTTCGGCGGGGCAGTGCTTGTGAGGGCAGGGCAGCACACTTTTTTTTTTGCTTGGGGTGGCAAAAATGTTAGAGCCGGCCCTGCTTCTTCCGCCTTCATAACGTGGGAATGGTTCCAAACTGCAGCACCCTCCTTTCCCATAGCAAGCAATGCTAGTTGAGTTTGCCATTTAAAAGGTGGGGCTGCGGTTTTCGGGTGGATGTACAGCACACACCTTCCCCGCCCAACTGCGTGGCTATTCTCAGGGATGGTCCCTTTTAGCCAAGTGCAAACAGCCCAGCATGAATGGGGTCCTCTTACTGTTCCCTTGCAAAAATTCCCCTATTCAACCAGGTGACCATGAACGATACCACTCTCCTGAGGCTGACACAGAAAGACTGTTGTCCCTGGAGGATTCCCACTCTACCCCCAGACACATTAACAGACTTTTCCAGTAGCTGTACTGGCCACAAATGCATCCCAAGTCTTCAGGGCAAATCAAACATTAAACACAATCACTTTTAAACCCTGTACTGTAGTTACAACTGTGCACTCACCAGAAGTGCCTTGTCCGGCTTCAGGGTCCAGGATACCATCTTGGGAGGATATTGGCTCCAGGGTGATGAAAAGATCCTGGCTGCTGGGGAGAACGGATTCACCGCTTGCCTGCTGCACATTCTCCTCCTCCTCCTCTTCCTCATCCACAAAATCCTCCTCCCTGTTGCGTGAGACTCCCGCCTTGCAGATGTCCATGGACAGTAGTGGGGTAGTGGTGGGGCCCCCCCTAGAATGCCATGCAGCTGATCATAGAAGCGGCATGTATGGGGCTCTGACCCAGAGCGACCGTTTGCCTCCTATGTCTTTTGGTAGGAGTGTCTGAGCTCCTTAACTTTCACACAGCACTGCTGTGTGTCCCTGTTGTAGCCTCTGTCCACCATGCCCTGTGTGACTTTGGCATATATATTAGCATTTCTTCTTTTTGGTGAGAGTTCGGCCCAAACAAATTCTTCTCCCTATGCAGCAATCAGATCCAGTGTCTCGCATTTGGTCCATTCTGGAGCTTGTTTGTGATTCTGAGACTGTAGGGTCACCTGTGCTGCTGAGCTCACCACGCTGACCAAACAGGAAATGAAATTCAAAATTTCCCAGGGCTTTTCCTGTGTACCTGGCTAGTGCATCAGATTTGAAAGTGCTGTCCAGAGCGGTCACATTGGAGCACGCTAGGATAGCTCCCGGAGGTCAATATCATTGAATTGCATCTGCACTACCCCAAATTCGACCCAGCAAGGTCAATTTTAGCACTACTCCCCTCGCCAGGGAGGAGTACAGCAGTCGATTTTAAGAGCCCTTTAGGTCGACGGAACAGGGTTGGTTGTGTAGACGCATTGTTTATAAAATCGACCTAATGCGGCTAAATTTGTCCTAACCTCGTAGTGTAGACCAGGGCTAAGACTTCGGGCCACAGGACTTACAGCAATAATAAGAATACATTTTCACTTTGAGGACTGCCAAGTATTAGAGACAAAGATTAGCACCAATTTGTGAGGAGAAAAATGAGGCACAGAGAGATTATGTAACTTGTTGTAGGTTATGCAAGTCACTGTTCTTCCTGTAATGTTTTGCCAAGTACCAAGGGTCTGATCCAGAGCCCAGTGCAGCCAATGGATTTTGGATCAGATTCACAAGTTAATTAATCTTAATTCTTTAACCACTGATTGGATCAGCTTTGTTTGTTTGGAAACATGCAGATTATTCTCTCCAGGCAGTGCATAAATCAATCTGTTCTTGTGCCTGATTCTCATATACACTAAGGCCACTTTATACCACTGTAACTGAAAAAGGGACCTTATGGTGGATGAAAATATAATTTGTGCTCATTTCAAGATCCGTCTGCACTGCTAGAGAAGGAGATAGTGGTTAGTAGATGTGAGAATCAGACCTATTGTGTTTACGAAAGTGGTGGCAAAAAGGAGGGTTGCGTGTTCTTCTGACATGTAGAGTTTTTCCATAAGATTTTTTTCTTTTAAGGATTCTGAGTGTGACACAAAGTCCACAAACTTTTTTGTCCTTACTTGCAATTAGTTGGCTGAAACATCGCTTAAAGCCCTATTCAGTTTAGAAATTTATCCTGGAGGCTAAGGCGGAACTTTATGTGAGTCATTGGGTGTGGACTAGGCCTAACATAATGTCCTCCCACTATTTACAGTATTTGTCAAGATATAGATTTGTAGGCCAGGTTGTGTAATGGTGTGTGACTCTGACAAGGTTTGTAGTTTGGGTTTGGTTCAGATATGTTCCCAAAAGTTTGCATGCTTATTCAAACTCCCTGAAATCTCTTGAATGTGAACAAGTTGGCTATGAATCTCGCGGAAAAAGGCTGTCTTGATAGATTTCTGGTAGTGTGCTTGTGACTAAGTTGGAAATCCTCTGTACCTGATTCTCCTCTAACTTACACCAGTTTATACCAGTGTGACTCTGCTGACTTCAGTGGCAATGCTTGTAATTTACACTTCTATAGGGCATAATCCAAAGCCTATGAAAGTCAGAAAGTTTTTCTTTTGACTTTTCTGTTGAATCAGGATCTAAGAGAGAGGAGAATCAGGCCTTGAGACAACACCCTTCATGAACCTCTAAATTAAGAGGCAAACAAAGACAGTGACAATACTAGGGGGAAAAAAGTAATATTTCAGAAAGTTAAAAAAAGATCGAGTGAATTTAGTTCTAAAAATAAACAGAAGTTTGGGGTAGGCTACTATTTTTGTGAACTAGTTTGAGCATTCACAGTTTTGTTCCACTCACATTTTTGTAGAGTGCAAATATGCTCCTGGAGAAAATGCCTACAATGCTTTTCATGGCTAAGGTACAACTCCATATATATGTTCTACTTTTGTCTGTATGGAGCACCAGTGAATCATATGTATACAGACAGAGAACTGGAATAACCAAAACATTGTTATCTCACCGAGTACCTTGAACAGAAAAATGTAAAAATATGATGCCTAAGGTGATCTAATCCAACATAGGGGTGTTCGGTTCACCAAGCTAAAAGGGAAAAATACTCATGTTAACAGAGAGGAACAGCAAACTGGTTTGAGTCCTCTTCTTAATTTCCAACCTATGATTTTCAAGGAGATTCAAAATTAGGCACAACATATTTGCCCATCCTTAACTCTTGCACAGTCTCTCACAGAAGTTCTGCATAGGCGTCATCTTCCTTCTTCAGAGTTTTAGACTTTCTGTGGTGCCCCTGTTGAGAGTCAAATCTTTTTCTATGAGCTCCTTGAACCTCAATAAGGAAGATTTAAAATGAATTCCCCTTTCTGTGGCAAAATCTGTTCTGGGGAGCCAGGAGCCACAGACACTGGCTCACACACTAGCACCACTTACAATGCTTACCCCATTATCCCGCTACTGGATCCTCTTCCAACATCCATACTGGAATAGCACAACTTCTGGCATCATTCCAAATACTGTAGCCACATTTTTGAGACACATCTAGTGTTTAAAGAAGAAAAAAATGTGTTCCTTGCTCTTTTGGGTGAGTCACGGGCCTTTAATGCAGCTTTTAAAAACTGTTATTTGTCCCCATCACACACAAGAGCACACCCTAATATGCATTGGATTTTCAGATTGGAAGACAACTGATTCGTTTCATTTTCAACACAAGAAATGAATTATATGTCTCTCTAATTGCACTAATACCATTGATGATTTTCTGCAGGAATGTGCAAGCTTGTATATTCCAAAGGGCCAAATTTATGGCTGAAGCGATCAAGCGCAACTCCATTGACTTCAACATCTTCAACCTCACATCTACTTACACTAATGGTGAGGGTGGTTCTTCGTTATGATAGTTCTGGTGTTCAGCCCACAGAGAAATAAACTTGTATGCTAATCTCTGACAAATTATAATGTCAGTGTACTGCAGGTCACATTTTAGGCCTAAACTACCCTATTTAAGTGTCCCTTTTCAAAACTTTTGAAGTAGGAAGGGTTTTTTTCCTTTTCAGCAAATGATTACATTAGCTGTTTCAAAAACACCATCCTTAACAGAATCTATTATGTGTGTTGCAAAGCTGTGTCTGTCTAAAGACAATAACAAATACTGAATCTTTGATTATGATGGCTGTGAAGATGTTTTGCTCTGTCAAAAGAGTCATGAAGTGGGTCTTTCTGAAGGTTTTGAAATTGGCTTATAGAGTTTGAAATCTTTTCTGCAGTTTTGATGTCCTGTGGCTAATATTTACATAATCTTTTCTGTCTATTCTACTGTTGGATCTAGCATTATAGTTCCTTTAGTTTTAAAATTTTGTCTAATTATTAAAATAGTTTTTTCTCTCATCTGAGATCTTTCTACATCAAGATGTTTAGTGATCTTAAATATTGCATGCCTTTTAAAAATTTTGAAATCATTTTTTAGTATAAATTAACTAACATTTCAAACAAAAAGTGAACAACTGAAACTGAATGGATGCGGTCTCACAAACAGTTTTAGTTTTGGTGAATTGACACTTTCAGATGCAAAAAGGTTGTGTTGGAAAATACCCAACCAGCTCTATTCAGAAGGCAAGTGATTACTGGTAAATGAATACGTTTCTTCTACTATCAATATGATACGTTAAAATTTATAATCGAGGAAGTTGTAGTGAAAAGTAAAGAGAACTTTAGGAAGGAAGTTTTAAATTACACATTTGCTGTGTTTTTTTTTAAATTAACATGAAAGTTTTATTCGCAGTTGATCATTTCAGTTAATAAAAATGACATACAAACTTATAAAAGTCCTTCTCTGAGGCAGAAAGGTGTGGCAAAATTAAAAAGTGACAGAACATCTTAAGAAAATTCAAGCACATTCATAGTTTTATGAATGAAAGCTTTATAGGTGGTTAGAAATGAATCACAAGAAGAAAAATGAAAAACAATGCTGACAGATAAGATAGGATCAAAAGCTTTTCGTTTTCAGTGGGAATTCTTTGTACCTTTATCACAGGAAATTTCTGTTTTAAATATTTTTGATTGTGTGTTTGAAGTTCAAAAGAAGTTTTGAGGACATTAATAGGGATAGTTATTGACTTTACTGTAGATCTGTATTGATTTATTGTTGATTATATGTGAACACCTATTTAAGGAAATTAATATGATAATCAGAAGATAGTTGAAAGATGTCCTTTATGTTTTATATTACAGACAGTATATGCATTTTGCCAACTTTTTTCTTTTATTATTGGACTATCCCATGTAATTCAAGTTATTTAAACTGTAACTTCTGAATTTTTAAAGAGATGACGAATCAATTGTTCAGATATTTATGACAAGCTTCTAGTCTTTTATCTAATCACAGCTGCAGTGTACTATAGTTGCACATATTGCCAATTAAAAAGAAACGTCTTTTTCTGATTTATCATAAAATTCAGCTCAATTATGCGTCTCACAAGATTGAGTGTGCTGGGGATGGGAGAAGTCAGCATTATGCTGAAGTAGCTGGAGGTATCCTGCTATTGAAAGGTTCTTCTGGATCTACCAATTAGAGATGCTTATGGTACAAAAGATGCAAAGTGCATTAACACAATGTTTTATGGAAACTAATTGTGAATGTGGTAGAAAAGGAGAAGCGTTATAAGAATAACCCAATGGTTTGCCAGAGACTCCATTACGTTAGAGCAGTTTAGTGATGTTAAAATAAAGAATCTTTGTTATAAGAGTTCGAAATTATAAGGTTGCCATGTTTCACAGATGTATGAAAAAAACCCACTCAGATCTCAGTTGGATAAAAAAACAGACTTATGGTCTAATCGATACTCTGCTATCTGATAATCTTTAGGGATCAGGAGGCAAGAACAATCAATCATCCAAGCTATAGAAGTCCAGGTCCACTCCTGTCCTGCCAATTCTTCTTTTGCATTATGGAAGTGTTGAGAAAGAATTGCCTTGGTCCTCCTGCCCTACTAAACCTTCCTCTACTTTCCCCCACTCCTTTTGCAAGGAAGAAAAACCAAGGGAAGCTAGTCTATCATACTTGTCTCAGGGCCCTGACACTGGCATCCCAATGAGTAATCCCTCTAAGCCATTAGGAGTGGATTCTCTTGAAGGCCCAGAATTGACACCAGATATATAGGTCTATTCACTGGCCCATTGCCACACTGACTTCACTATTGGAATGTGTAGGATTGAAAACTGAATTGGTGGACTTACCATATAGGGGCCTAAAGCTCTTTAGGGAGGATCAAGACAAAGTGGTTAGGAACATTCTGAATCCCAGAAAGATCCTTTTTTCTCAGTCCATGTGACTTGCCCTCTCTGCTGGTGGTCTCCTCCTCCACCCTATCCTGCAAATCCTACTGGAGGGGTTTCTGTCAATCATCCTTTCATAGACAGTCTTTTCATTTTCAGATGCTCTGTGGTTCCTTCTATTCTTCCCAAAAGAGATTTCCCTGCAGGTTTCCTTTTCTGTTCTATCTGATTCCTGCCTAACCAAGTAACCTTTCTGGTTCCTCACTGACACAGCTTCCCCCATTCATTCCATTGGGATGAAAACGATAACTCACAAGAAGAAAAATGAAAACCAATGCTGAGAAGTAAAAAGGGTTCAGAAACCTTTGATTGGGAGGGGGAAGGCTTTAATGTGCCCCTCCTAATTAGACTTGTTCTCTTTGGTGGAATCAGAGTTCAGCTGCTCAGAGCTCCTAGTTGCATTCTAGGTAAGTTCTTCTCTGAAGATTACTGGTTGGTATAATAACTAAGCATAATGGTTACTGAGTAGAACAGGAGGAAAGTACAGTAAGTAATGTATGACTTGTAAATTTGAATTTCTCAGGGCTGCCACTTGGACTATTACACAGATTTTCTTTAACAGTAACATTTTTTTGTTCTGGTAGTCACTAATAGGCCAAGGGTTATGGTGGCAGGGGTGGACTGGAGCTTATCTTGGGTGGCTGACAGTTTTTGCCTCCTACTTCCTGATAATTGGAGCCATAACATTGAGTCTAATGGTAGAATAGAAGAAGAGAGGGCTGTGACAGACAGGATTACCTATAAGTAACCTTTCTGTGTGTATTTAACTTGGCTATGGATGTTGAGTTGAATATATGTTGCCTTTTAATGTACAGAGATGTCCCAAACCAAACCATAGATCCAACACACACATGCTACTTAAAATTTCAGATGCTATTCTGGATCCAAACTTTTCTTCTGGACCTTATCTGGGTACTGAGTGAGATCAGAATCCTAGATCTGAACACCGCAAACTATAGAGAAGTTTGGATCTGGATGCGCTCTAGTCCGTCTCTATTTCAATATAAGTTGTCACTCTGTTTTAGCGATTGGCCTGCTGTATTCTCTTTAATTAATTTTATTTAATTCTGGAAGGTGCTCTTTGGAGTTATGTATTATGCATTATACAATATGGTGCAGAGTTTCAAAAGGACTCTTCTCTCATTTAGACATCAAAATACCTGGCCAGATTTTCAAAAGAGCTCAGCACATTTGAGTGCTTTTGAAAATCTGGTCATAAGTCTCTGATGTGGAGATGCTGAATGCTGAGTACTTTTACAAATCTGGTCTGTATTTAGTTGCCTAAATGGAAGCTGAGCTCTTTGGAAAATCTAGCCCCAACTGTGGGTGCTGAGCACTTTACAATCCAGCCCTGCGCTCCTTCGAAAGTCAGGCCAAAATAAAAGGGAACAAATTGTAAAAGTCAGTGGTGCAGATGAAAATGCATTTTAGAAATGTATTTTTTGTATTTCTTATTTGTGGAGTTCTTTGTTTTTTTCCAGTCCATAATCTTCATTCGTGACCGAAATTCTCGTGGGCAGGAGGTGTCCGCCTACATTGACTATGCACACAGGCTGAAGGTGGATGAATTTGAAATCTATTTTAATGGAAAGAAAAAGCTTTTTCCAAGACGCACTGATCTGAGGTATTTTTCTGCATTTTCTTTTCACCTATTTGCATTTCTGAAATGTACATGTAGTTGAATATTGTTAAATCAGAAAATAACTTTTATAAGTGTTTTTAACTGAAAAATAAACATCATGGGTCAAACTTGTCCTCAGTTATACACAAATAGATCTAGGGAGTGACCTTAATGTTTGGAATGGAGTTACTCTGATTTTATTCTTGTTTCTGCCAAGAGCAGAATTTTGCATGAATAATGCAAACTGAACATTGAAAAAAACCCAAGAGCTGATGGAATTTTCTGTGCATAACTACTCACTTAGGGTGGTATTTTCAAAAGCACTCAGTATTAATCTAACTTTAGTCCCCTAGACTAACCAAGGGTATTGTGGAGCTGCTACACTTGCTTTGGGTTGTATGACTGGCCCTTTCAGCTTTCACTTCCTGAGAAGTCTATAAATAGTGTTTGTATATAAAGCTACATGTGCAAACTCATAGGAAGCTGATATGCCAGAAAACTTTGTACCTAGCATAATAAGTCAATGTCACATGGTCCCTGCCCTCACCAGCTCTCATTGGCCTGAGTGGCTGTCCTCAGCAGCATGGTTCACATTGAAAACTTGTCTCATAGGTAAGTCTTTCGGTGGCCAATATGAATCCGGTCACTAGTATCAAAGATTGTTAATAACTTTTTTGTTTAAAAACCTATTTTCTTCAAAACTACTGTATGCCCAAATACTAATAAATACACAACTATGTGTGAGTCAGGGAGTTTGAAAATGTTTCCATTTGTAAATGAGAGTGGGCCAAAGAAATGGTGGACATGGTGTCATTGTGGGTGTTTGTATAATGCCATGCACAAGGGGCATGTGATGATGTCTACCACAATGGAGCCATGATCTTCTTTGCCCCAACAATAATAATAAATAAATATTAGTGTTGACAGTTTGGGGAAGAAATGGTAGAAATTTCACAATGGGCCAAATTTTGTGACGTTATCATGAGAATCTTATTTTTGAGCTATGAAAACTTCATTTCATTTTGTGAAAAATTAGGATTTGTGAATGACTAACTGGTGGTAGTTATTGGATCTGTGTAGGTAAGTGTAGTTATCTGTGGGTTTCTTGTATATAGTTGGATGCTGGGTTCCATTATTGAAACTGATTGTAGTGTCAAGGAAATTGATGCTGATCTAGAGAGAGTTTTTGGATGGGTGGTTGTCATTGAAGTTGTGGTAGAAATTGATGACAGAGTTTAAATAGTCTGTCCTGAGGATCAAAATATCAGCAGTATTGGTTCTGTGGTGCATTTTTCCATAAATTCTTTCTTAACATGGGCCATGAAGAGGTTGGCATACTGGGGAGACATCCTAGCATCTGTGGCTGTTTCCATGGTTTGGACAAAATGTTTGTTGTTTAAATGTAAATTTGTTATGGGTCAGGGTGAAATGGATGAGTCGGATGATGTGTAACCATAATGTTATATAAGATTATCGCCTCCTAAAATGAACAGACATTGAACACAAGATGTACTACCCATCAGTGAGGAAGCTTCTGCAGTTCTGCCATCTTCAGTGGGCTCATTTCCCCCCCCTTTTTTAATGCAAACAGCACTCTGAAAACAATATAAGCGCCTATACTGTGATGATCTGCAAATGATGATATATTAAAAATAGGCAGTGTCAGTAAATTTTCCTTCTATTAATTTACTTGGCACTAGATGTCAGTACTGAGGCATTCAAATAGAAGTGCAGTTCTCCTGCATTACATGAGATGGTGATCGAAGTGCCCATTTTTACCTGCTTACACCGTGAGAATGTGTGTATCTGTTTCTAAATACTGCTGTAAAATATAATGGGCAGTACATTGTCTACACTGTATATTGAGATTTATTAATTGATTGATATATAACTTTCTTAAATCATCCCTGTGGTGGGCATTCATTCCTGCATCCAACACTTCTGTTTAGTCCTGTTTCTTTTGTACTGCAGTGCACAGTGTCTTATTTAGCACTTTAATCCCTTGCTCTCATTTCATGCCATGGACTAGAGCAGCTGAAGGACTGGACAGGAAGAAATGACTTCAATTGCATTAAGGGAGATTTGGGTTAGATGTTGGGAGGAACTTCTTTACTGTGAGGGTAGTTGGGCACTGCAGCAGGTTGCCTGGAGAGGTTGTGAAGTCTCTGTCTCTGAAGGTTTTTGAGAACAGTTTAGACAGGCACTTGTCAGGGATAGTCTGGGTGATGCTTGATCCTGCCTCAGTGCAGGGTGTTGGCTTGGATGGCCTAGAAGGGCCCCTTCCAGTTCTCCATTTCTTTGATTCTATAAGGCAGTTCATGAACTAGATTACCATAGTGTCCTGCAGTACAACGTGTTGATGTCTACAATGTAATTTCTTCCTCTTTAACTCTGGTTTCAACTGTGCATGCTATGTCATTATTAGAGATAAAGCCACACAAAACTCCATATCTGAGCCATCCACCTGAACTTGGGAGAAACTCAGCATCAGTGCATGTTAACCCCAATATGATAACTTATTTAATCAGATTTGCTGTGACGTTTTTGCCACATTACTTATCAGGCCCAAGAAGAAACCTCTCATTCCGGGATATGTAGCATGGTGCCATTTATCATGTAACTAATGGGCCTTTGTATATGTCATGCAGCACTTCTTATCTTAAGTATGCATGCTTGGATTGATATGATTTCCAGTGGCTATGTCTCCTTTTGCGAGGGTCTGTTAGAAAGTTGCTGTCCACTTTGAGTGCATGGAAGAAAAACTTGATTCCCTCCGGCCAGTGTTTGAGCAGTGTGCAAGATTCAAATCATGTAAACTAGTGAATTCATTTGAATCAGCCATCCTCAGTGAACTATCCTAGATATAAATTAGCAAGAACAATATTCCCCTTAAGAAATGTGAACAAAGGAGATCTCAAAGTACCCAAACCTATACGCTCACACATGGAGAGACACCATACCTGATTCACAGGGCACACTGAAGTCAGGGCATGTTAGCATTGACACAGTGAGGCTCTGATGCATTCCCTATACACAGGTTCTTACCATACCAGTCATGTGAGAGAGATCCATCCAAAAAATAGCTTCTCCCAAAGAAAACTGGAGGCACTTAGTGAGCAGGCTGAGGACTCTGGGTATATCGTTTGTGTCCCAGGCATTTCACTTAGGGGAAGCCAGAGCCCACAAGCCAAAGGCAGCTAGTGGGCAAGCGAGGGGATCTGGGGATGTTGCTGCTGGGCCATTATTTTGATCTGGAGAATCTGAAGACTGGTTCTTACATTTAAACTCAAAAGAGAAACATGGAATTTAACTGAAGAAGCAACTTTTCATTAGGAAAGCCAGCATATCTGAAGCAATATGTGGCAGTATTGGAGCAGACAGGGCCCTGAGCAGACTACACATGAATCAAAGTAGCTGAAAGAGGAAAAGAACTAGGGAGGGGGAAAATCTGGTCCTGTAGCCACTAAAATGCACCAGCACCCCGCCACCATGTAGTAGAAAAAAAACCCACAACCATTTCCATACATCTCGTATATTCCTTCATCAGCAAAAATATTCCATTTTAATACGGACTAGAAATGCTTTGAATCAGCAGGGCAGTGGGTTTTAAATACCCAGTCCTACTAACTTCACACATGCAGACACTCATTCGGCCAATTCATCTTCTCTATGATCCAACTCATTTACACTAAATTACACTTGGGAAGAATTTAGCCCATAGACTTCAATGGGAGTTTTATGTCAGGATCAAGAACTATTTCTAATTATACAATTAATACTAGGTACAGATATCTGAGTATGTGTAAACTATAATTATATAGTCTACATGCCAGAACATCTCTAGTCATATATATTATATACAATATTACAAACAGAAGCTGGGCATTTTGCAAATCTAGCTCATTGGAGCATTTTGAAGCTGGGGAGTGCAATATTTTGTGGTATTTCCAAGCTGAAGATGATGAAAGGGCTTAGAACAAAAGGTGCAGTTTGGTTATAGTTATGTATGAACAAAGTATGATGTTTTCCAGTGATGGCAATTTTTTGTCATTGAAATCAGAGCTTCAAGTGCTCAGCACTTCTGAAAACCAGACTGCTTTCTTAGGTGCTAACATGGATTTAGGTGCCTAATTTTAAGAACCCAAGTTTCAAAAATTGGGCCTAATTAATACTCATGGTACTCTTGTGACATGATCACCTCATTTTATAAAGTTTTGCATGAACATCTTGGCCTTGAATTTCATAAAGTCACAGCCTGTGGTCCACTTGCATTGTTTGCCCACTTAACATATACAGTTTCCACAACCATGCACACACACACAGCTATTTGCACATAACAAATAGGTAACAAAAGTGAATTCACAAAGGTGTGTAAACTTCAGCATTTTGAAAATCTGGCCTTCTGTTGGTGGAGGGTAGGTGTAATGTGTAAATAAAATATATTTATCACAGAGCAGTCTATCAACAAATCAAAGCTGTATTATGTAGAAGTTTAATGTTTGTCAATAAGGTAAATCTTAAACTGTTTCTCTTTGGCGCTTAGTATCATTTTCACATCCTGTGGCCCTTCTGGCATTGGTTGTCTAGAACAACTCCTTAGCAGCAAGACCTTGGGATTTTTGCATACCTTTAAACAATTCTGGTGTCTATGGTTAAGAATGTGGCATTTCAATATCCTGTGCCCACCCTTTCCACTTCCTTTCTTCACCACTTTTGGTGGTAAATAGAACTTTTTATACTTAACAAAAATTGTATTTCTATTTACTCTGGGTAAGAATTAAAGTGACCAGCAGTCTTACTTATAGAAGAGCATTGGGCAGAAGCAAAGGTGGCCTCTAATTGTGGTTTAAGCCTGAAAAAGTTTAAATGCAGAGTGAGTCTGGTTCACTGAACCTCAGCTATGTGTCCCAGAATATTTTCATTGTTTATGATGTGCTGAGCACATAATAGAAACATAATCAATTCTGGAAATATATTTTGAAAAAGAAGAATAAAACTCCAGCTATTGCACAGATGAGCTGATCCAGGGGTGTGCACATCAGGATCCCGCCAAAGTTAGAATTTGAAGTTTGGATTGTTTTTGTTTTGTTTGGAAATCTCTTCTTGCAAGGCTTCCACCATTTCACCACCCTCCTCATAATACAGTGTGTAAGAAGTATTTCCTTCAGCCATTTTAAGTATGTCGCTCTTCAGTTTCATTGGATGCCTTCTTTGTCTTGTATTTTCCAGGCCATTCAATAAGCTGTAACAGCCATAATTTCTTCTCCACCCCACCAGTTTTCTGGATATCATAGATTTTAAGGTCAGAAAGGACCATGAAGATCAACTAGTTTAGCCTCAGGCATAACACAAGCCATAGAATTTCACCCAGTAGTTCTTGGATGTAGCCCAACAACTTGTGATTGAATTAGAATATGTCTTTTAGAAAGGCATCCAGTCTTGATTGAAAGACTCTAGCTAATGGAGAGGTTCCTACATCTCTTGGCAATCTGTTCCAATAGTTAATTCCCTTCTCCATAAAAAACTTCCAGTTTCCTATTTCCAGTCTGAACATAAACTTCCAACCATTTGGTCTTGTCCTGCCTTTGCCTGTTAAATTAAAGAGAACTCCATCTTTTCCCATGTAGGTACTTACAGACTGTGATCAAGCCCACCTTGTATCCTAGTTTTGATAATCTAAATAGATTTAGGCTCCTTTCATTTATCAGATAGAACCTTTGTCTATTCTTTGTTTATCTCTCATCTTGACAGCCTCCTCCCTTTGGCTTCTTCACTTCCCACGTCATTCTTTTTAAATATATCCAAAATGTTATTGGTAAATACATCATCTTGAGTTCATGAGCACAGAAGACTGGATTAGATGACATCTCAAGATCCCTTCCAGTACTGCGACTCTATGATCTTCAGCTGTAACTAGGACCATGATGCTCCCTTTCTGAATCTCTGCAATGGCTTCTTCTTGTCTTTAATGTCAAATTCATCTTCATTTCTGCACAATTCTTCTCCACTAATGGATGCATCCAGGTTTAGAGGTACCAGAATGTTCTGGTGGTAGTAATACCTCCCATTTCTAAAGATAACAAGTGACAGATTAGTTGGGTATCGCACTCAAGAATGGTTGCTCCAAAAATTTGGCGTATCTATTCACGTGACTTCAAAATGCAGGTCTGCCTTATGAAGGAATTAACATATCTGGGGAAACAGTTTGGATTAAAGATTGACACTTCCCCCACTTGTGATTGATATTTACTCTTGGTAAGTTGGAGAACTGACGCAGATGTTTGAAGTTGGAGGAGGAATTAGTATTGCAGCAAAACTGTTAAAAGATTATTCCTCAAATATGGAAATTAGTACTCCCTGTTGACCCAAAGTTTCCCCTTTTGATGCAACACATTTTTTCGTTAGCTGTGTGAGGCTGTCAGAAGACATTAAACCCAGGTGTTTAGATGCCCTCCACATCAAACTCTCTGTTACAGCACAGAATGAAAGGTTTGGACAATTAAAGTTTTAATGTGACTGTGCAGGAGCAGAGAGACTGCAGCCACGCACAGCCGGGGTTAAAGAACGCCTGTGGGTTCAGCTAGCTCTGCCCCGTTATACTTGCAGCCAATGCCAGGCCTGGAGGGGAGAGAAAAGAAGGGAGACTGGCTCAGTCAGGGTCTGACTGGTGAAGAGGCAGGAGCTCTCTGGATGGCTGCCTGAAGGCACAGACCTGCAACCCGCCTGCCAAAGCAGAGACTGGAGGCAAGTAAGTTTTCCCCGGCAAAGGAGAACCTACAGAGGAAGCCCCAACTGCGGGGCAACTGGACTAGCGGGGGCCATGCCCCAAACTAGAAGGATTTGCATAGGGAGCAGACCAGGAAAACAGGCCCTGAATCATCCCTCCAGGCTGGGAGAAAGATCCATGTCCCCTGTTTAGGGGTTGAGCAACACCGGGCCCTGGGCCAGGACTTGCGGGAGCAGGAGGGGTCAGGTTCCCCTAACCATTGATCTAGCCACTGAAGGCCAATGAGGGCCCTATCACAGTGAAGTTGATACTTTAAATACCAGAGGGCCCTATATTAGATCTATATGGTTCCTTGGACTTGCTTTGACATTTTACTGTGTTACTTTATTGAGGGAATATTATTTATTCCTCATTTGGTTCTAGTTTATGAAACTGAAAGGCAGTTAGTTAGTACTTAAGGAACTGACCTGAAATAAGGACCTAGAATCAGGATTGTAATGGAGTCCATTCCCTCTCAGCTAATTCATATGATCTGATGAAAAACAAGTGTAATACAATTTGTTCACACAGAATATAGAATGCTCACTCTACATTGGAACTCTGCCAAAAATTCTGGTGAAAGAAAACGAGGACAACAAATGATATGAAGGAAATCTTCTATTAACCTATCAAAGATAGTGATGTTACTGTAGCTGGAGAGAGCATTGTGGGATGATGAATAGTAAATCAAACTAATTCTGGGTTGACTTCTGACAGATAAACCATCATTTAACCATTTCTTCTGCTTCCATCTGTAAATGAGGTTTAGCTATGTGTTGTCAGATAGTGCTAGACTGTTTAAACTCTATCTGAACTCCTACCTTAATTTTGCAATATTATTCAGTGTCATGACAGAAAGTCACATTTTTAGGTGCAATATACCCTAATTCCATCATGGTTGCACTCTTTTCATTTGTATCTCCTTGCAATTCTCTAAATGGGACCAGGCAATGTAACCGTATCATATCAGGTCAGATGCATCAATACGAGTTGCCCGTCAGATTTAAAATAAAGTAATTTACTGTAGAACATTGGTCCAAGATTTTTCTCTGCTCTGTAAAAGCAGCAGAGTCCTGTGGCACCTTAGACTAACAGACGTATTGGAGCATGAGCTTTCGTGGGTGAATACCTGCTTCGTCGGATGCATGTAGTGGAAATTTCCAGAGGCAGGTATAAATATGCACGCAAGAGTCAGGCTAGAGATAACGAGGTTAGTTCAATCAGGGAGGATGAGGCCCTCTTCTAGCAGTCGAGGTGTGAACACTAGGGGAGGAGAAACTGCTGCTCTGCTCTGGTAACTCCTTATAGTTACTCTCAGAAGTGTCAGCTGAAATCATTTTCTTATCTCATCTGTAATGAAACTTATCATTCTCAATGACTGTTGTTTTTGGCCCCAGCAAACCAGTAAGCACATGTGTGATTTTATGCATATGAGTTGCTGTATCAGGCCATTAATCATTATACACCTTCCCTCTGGAAATCCCCACCCAGTGGTATTAGGGATGTTGTCATTCTTGAAGCTTTAATAATTAATATATTATACATCTTCTGTAAAGTTCTTTGAAATATCCTGGTATAAGATAATATGAATCTGACCCTGCTCTCATTGCAATCCGTAGCAGCAACAACATTGATTTCAATGGGAACAGGATCTGATCCTTTTAAGTCAACATTGGCAGAAAGTAATATCAGTCAAACACTAATGCCTTTTATTGCAACTCTTCTCCTTGGCCTTTTAAAAATACATTTCAGGTGGGAATTTCAAAAGTACTCAATATTGGAACTTGAAGTCTATGGTAAAACTTTCATGGACTTTAATGAGAGCAGAGTTAGGCCAAAGTTGAGCACTTTGGAAAATCTTGCTTTTAAAATATACTTTGTTATCCATTTTGCTCTTATGGGCATCACACTGGCATTTTCTAAAATAGAACTAATGAACTGAAAACCTGTTCTAACTGCTTTGAAAGCAGAACATTTTTGCTATATATTTACATGTTTCATTTTTAATTTTTGGGAGATGCATCTGGGATATTTCCTTGTGTTTTTGAATGTAACCCATAATTATTTATGAATAGAACACAATAATTACTGTGTATGCAACTGTTTCAATATCCTACTTGTGTACAGAAATTATTTCCAACCCGCAATATTACAAGTGGTTGCCTTGCTTGCTGTGCAATAAAAAGGTAAATTTAAAAATAAAATAGAAATTGAACAAGCAACAAGTTGTACATAGGAGCTTAGACTTTGTACCAGGTCCTTATCCTTCTTTTGCCCATATGAATATGATGACCATTGTTGCCTCGTCATAAAATGTCCTTCGTGGTGATGCAATGGCACTTCCAGAAGCAGCACACCTTCTGTTACTAACAGGAATCACTGAATCACATAATCTGCCTTGCCACCCCCTGAATGTGTGCAAGTGAGGGCAGAATTTAGCCATAATCTCTGAAAAGGTCTTTCAGTATAGTTTGGGAACTGAGATCAGGCTGATTGAACAGCATTACTGCAAATATACAGCTAGTGATCCAGAGTCCCAGTTTCCTTACAAAAAGCTGATGAGACTGTTTGTTATCTCATCAGAGTAAATGCCATCTATGCAGCTGATCAAGCAGATATTCTCCTCTGAAATTAAGTCTACAGAAAAGAATTTACAAGACTGGCATAACTAGAATAGCTACTTATCGGTCACATTGTCTAATAACTCGAAGCAAGTTGAGATGATAAGATCCAAAACCTCAAAGCATGGCTAGAAGAAACCTGAACTTCGTGGTAGAGAGCTATCCCGCTACAGATAACTCTGAGATCTTTTTAGCCCTATAATCAGTTATAATGTGGCTGTGATTGGAAATAGCTGCTATTTTATTTCCAGGTGTATTTTAAAGTGTAATTTTTCAGCTACAAAGCCCTGTAGATCAGTTCATGAGCCAAGGTCTGTTCCCAAGCAGAGGAGACAGGATGTATGATGGGTTGTATGAGGGGTTTTCCCTTCATAGGTTACAGCATCAGTGGGTCTGCATCTTCCCTCACTGCACATGTAGGAAGCAGAGGATGGCGTATGGGCAGAGCTGTGACTCTGTCTCTCTCAACATGCCAGCCAGCATGGAGGGGTGGAGTCAGCTGTGCCAGCTAAAGAGCTGCCTGAGCCAAATTCCCTTCTGGTGTAATTAGGGGAGCCAGGGACTGAATTCTGACAGTCTGAACAACAGTACTTTCCCTGTTCTGCTCCGGGTGGTGCAACTCTGTAGTGTGTATTATGCAGGGCTAGTGGTAACGCCGTGATCTAGCCCTATGATTTGGTCCTGGCTGCTTTAAAAGTCACTTCCCTCCTGGGATGCCACAGTGGCTGTGCTCTGCTGAGGCATGCAAGTTAATAGCCCCTGGGTTTTAACAGGCCATGTTCAGAGGTCTGAATGAGCTTGGATTTGGTGACCTTGAGGGCTAACTGAGGCTTATTTATTTTTCCCAGGCTTTTTCAGAGGAGGGTTCTGAATAGTTTTGGAAGGAATAAGAGGCATTTGTTTTCGTGGTTTAGGAAGCATTTGTGAATATTATAACTTACTGAGTTTGTTGTGTTTGTGATGATTGTACAGCACCAAGGTCCCTGGCAAAGCAATTTTTCTAAATATTTTAAATGATTTTTGCACAGACATGACCAATCCTCTTTTGGCTTTAACAAGGAAACCAATTTCATAAGTCATTCAGCTGACCACATTCATCCTTGGACTACATCCACTGTAACCTCATTCCACTGAAATCCATTCACAATCTCTCTCTCTCTCTCTCTCATTGATGTTGCTCTTGATCTAACAAAGTCATATGCATGAAGGGCCTGATTTTCGGAAGTGCTAGGTATCTGCAACTCCAGTGGAAATCAGTGAGAACTGCAGGTGCTCAGCGTCTCTGAAAATGAGGTACTAAGGACACAGACCAAATATTGAACCTTGGGTGCCCAACATTAAACTTAAACCATATTTAGGCAATGAAATAGAAATGGTCTGATTTTCAGAGGTGTTGAATTCCAATGCGTCTGTTGACTTTAGTGGTAATTGTGGATGTTCAGCCTTTATGAAAATTACACCACTTTTAGTCAGGTTCTTGCCTATGGATTTAGGTAATTAATATTAATCACCCAGGCAGGAACATTTTGGCTATTGCTGCTGCCTTGTTGTTGTTGGGTTTACCCTGAATGTACAGAACTGTATGTTACAATATAGCTCCACGTACTGCACTTGACTTCCACTCTTTGATGAAGTGCTACAGATTCTCCTGCCACATCACCCTGACATGCCCTCTGGATATGTACCCAGAAGAATACCAAAAGAGCAGTTCCTGTGCCCCCATGACTTCAGGGCTGGCCTGGCATTGAAGGACAGCTCCTTATTCACTCCCAATACTCTCCTTCATCTCACTGCACACCCAGAAAAGGGCTAGATGGAATCTGGGCCCTAGTTTTCAGGGGTTACCATACTGCTAATAATATACTGTAAAATAATTCAGAACTGTCCTGTCTCTGTGCAACTGCTCTTTCCCAGGACGGGCTTTCCAGACCTGCAGGATTGCACTGATTTCCTGTAAGGAAGATGCTCTTTTCCTGCAGGAAAGAAAGAATTTGATGAAAACTGGAATTTCTATTACTCCCCTAAAAGTAAATTTATGTTTTTTATGAGCTTTAGCATCATACTTACTATTTATAAAAACCATCTAATTCATTGATTAAGATTTGCTGATCTCTTACTTCATGTTGATGACCATTTCCAAATGATACCCAGCTGATTCTGACTACCTATGTAAGATATATGAGTGAATGGTAAAGGGTGTGGTGCTAACTAATGCCTGAAAGCAAGGAAACAAATGAAATGTGACATTCGTCTAGGGAAGTAATAAGGATCACTTGAGCACCCCATAATTTTCACAGTATGGGAACAAAATATTGTAGTTTTGATGTTTAATGTAGCTCACTACAACTGCATGCATACCTGTGGATTTAAATTAGGGAAGAATCTGGTCCCAGTGTCCAATCCTGCAAAACTAATGCAGCCAAAATGTTGATTAAAATCAGTGGGAGTTTAACCTGCGGGATGACTTCTGGGATGGGTTGGGTTCATAAACCAACGTTTTTCAACCGTGGGGCCAAGATTTACAGAAACTTGTTTACCAAATAAGTGGCCTGATTTTGAAAAGTGCTGAGCACCCAGCAACTCCCAATGAAGTCAGTGGGAGATGCTGCCTGCTCAGCACTTTTAAATCAGGCCACAGATATTTTGTGCCTAAATAAAAGCCTAACCTGAGGCTTCTCTGGCACCTAAGTAAAATGGCCTGATTTTCAAAGGTGCTGTATCACTCCAGCTCCGATTGGCTTAACTAGTGTTTGCGGGTGCTCAGCAGTTCAGAAAATCATGCCACCTTTATTTAGGTGCCCATATGTGAATTTTGGAACCATAAGCATCCAGAATTAAAAATTTCAGCCATAGTCTTAAAGCTTTGCAGAGACTAATTAAAGCCATTCTGCTCAGCTGAGATGTATCTGTTCAGAAATCTAGAAGGTAATGGTAGCTGCGATTCTGTCTATACTACAAACTTGTGCCAGCAAAAGCTAGGTTGGTCAGGGAGTAATTTGTGACTAACATAGATGTGCTGGCAGAAGACCCTAGTGTAGATGCAGTTATACCAGCAACACTGCACTTTTGCAGGTATAGCTTATTTTGCTTGGGGAGAGGGGTAATAAGCTATACCTGGGTAAACTGTATCCACACTAGCAGCACGTTGCCAATATAGTATGCTAGTATGCTTATACCAGCAAAGTGCTTCTGCTGTAGACCTGGCCGAAAAGTCACTGTTACCATGTATAGGGTTGCCATCTTTCTACTCACACAAAACTGAACACCCTTGCCCTGCCCCGCCCCTTCTCCGAGGCCCTGCCCCCTCCTACTCCATACCTCCTTCCCTCTGTCACTCGATCTCCCCACCCTCACTCATTTTCACTGGGCTGGTTCAGGGGACTGGGGTGTGGGAGAGGATGAGGGCTCCAGCTGGGAGTGCAGGCTCCAGGGTGGAGCCAGAAATGAGGAGTTCAGAGTACGGGAGGGAGCTCCAGGCTGAGGCAGTGGATTGCGATGTGAGAAGGGGTGAGGGCTCCAGTGGGGTACAGGCTCTGGTGTGGGGCTGGGAATGAGGGATTTGGCATGCAGGAGGGTGCTCCAGGCTGGAATCAAGGGGTTCAGAGGGCAGGAGGAGGATTGGGATTGGGGCAGGAGGTTGGGGTGCAGGGGGGGAGTGAAGGCTCTGACTGGGGGTGCGGGCTCTGAGATAGGGCTGGAGATGAGGGGTTTGGGGTTAGGCTCTGGTGTGGGGCCAGGGATGAGGGATTTGGCATGCAGGAGGGTGCTCCAGGCTGGGATTGAGGGGTTTGGAGGGAAGGAGGGAGATTGGGACTGGGGCGGGGTTTGGGGTGCAGGCTCCAGGTGGTGATTACCCTAAGAAGCTTCCAGAAGCAGCGGCATGTCCCCCCCCTGCCTCCTATGTGGAGGCATGGCCAGGTGTCTCTGCATGCTGTCCCGTCTGCAGGTGCCACCTCTGCAACTCCCATTCACCATGTTTCCTGGCCAATGCGGGGGCAGCACTTGGTGCCGGATAGCGTGCAGAGCCCCCTGGCTGCCTCTATGCATAGGAGCCAGAGTGGGGACATGCCGGCTGCTTTCCTGGAGCTGTGCAGCGTGGAGGCTAGCAGGGAGCCTGCCAGTCCTGCTGTGCAGCGCCACCAACTGAACAGTCAATGTCCAGGTCAGCAGTGCTGACCGGAGCAGCCAGGATCCCTTTTTGACCAAGTGTTCCAATCGAAAACCTGACACCTGGTCACCCGGTCCATATACAAGGCAACAGAATGTCTTTAATAGAGGGTAAAGGCATAAGGAGAAATTAGAGTCCATTCAAACTTAACATATTTGGCTGGATGAAGAGAGAATACCCCTGTGTGCCAACTCAGTAAATGTTTAATTTGGAGACATATACTTCCACATCTGGCTTGTGTTTAAATACTGTAAATATTACTTCTTTCACTTTTAATTTCACTTTTTTCAATGCAAATTTCAGTTTTAACAAAAAGTAAAAATCTCAGTGGAAAGACTGGCTTTTTCTCCAACACTAAACAAACTAGCTCTATACAACTGAAATAAGGAAATGGAACCTGCTAATTGTCAAAATTCCAAAAGGGGGAAATTGCAAATGTTGGAAGATTAATTGTCATCTGTATAGATGCAGCGTTATGATGATCTGAAAATGAAGAACAATAGGGAAAACATTTTACAAACAGGCCAAATGCTTGTTTTGAATTTGATTTGGATTGCAACTTCCATGGGCAATTCAGTTGAAATGATTCATGTATGTTTACTTCGGTGAAGACAGTGTTATGATGCACAGACAGATGCATGAGGAAATCAGATCTAAACATGATGATTCTCTTTCCTCTTGCTGATTCTCTGAGAATAAAGGGAAAACTTTGCAGCAATCATCTATGTACTCACTTATTCAGAGGCAGCTCTGCAGAGCAAAAGCTCAAGTAGTGTGTGTATTTGTATATATAATATAGTAATGCTTACAAGCACTGCAGCTTTCGCTCACTCTTAATATGGACCAGAAAGTATATTGGATTAATCTTGAGAATGCCTAGGCACTGGTGTTCTGTGACTGCTATTTATCAAGCTATTCTTAATCATCTCATTAAATTGTGCTTCCCTATCTATTTGCTGCTTCCACCTATTGTCTCTCATCTTATACTGTAGGAATATGGAACTGGAAGGAACCTGCTGGATCATGTATAATATATGTAATAACAATAATAATAATAGTTAATGGATTTGGTCCAATATCCCTGTTCATGCCTAAATTAATCCCTATTTAGGGAAAGGTAAGCACATGCTTAAGCATTCTCCTGAATAGAGATGCTTTCCTGAATTGAGGCCTTAATTTATTAATGTTTCTGCAAGGTTTTCAGAATGTAAATCACTACATTAGTGCCAAATGTTATGTATCACGGTTTACTAAATTAAATACAAAAGCTATAAGAGTAACAAATGTGGGAAGCAGAATTTAAGTAGCACTGGAAAATAATGTATTTTGTCAACTGAAGTCATGCATGCAACCCTCCACTATAGACAGGACAATAAGTATTTCCATCATAATATACCATCAATGAATCTGCATTGATTGACTCTGTCTGCAAAGTTTCAGTGTACATTTTGTTGGCTCATTGGGTTATAATTTACCACCAAAACAAGTGTTTGACATGCTTAGATTGACAATATATAGAGTCCATGGGTTTTGTGACTATAATGTTAATGAAAACATTGTGATTTCAGCTTCACTGTCTTATGTCATTCACAGAACAGTGTGGAGATCACCAAATAGTGTGCGACTTTTTCATATAGTGGTGTTGGAGATAATATTTTTTCTTTGCTTAGAATATGAAATAAGTGGTAACAGTATGACCTGACTTTTGGTTATACTGAATAACTAGTGTGTTCTTTAATTGGTGTCTACATACTCTAGATACTGCAATCAATTTTTTCTGTCTGATGTTGATAAGTAATTGGATTGTCTTGGCTGCTAGTGCGCTACATAAAGGAGTTCTGTTTTGGTGTCTAGATGTTGCTAAACTGGACACTTATAGAGTTCACTGGACACTTATAGAGTCTTGTCGTGAGCAAATTTTCTCCAGGATGGGATGCTGAAGCCCTCCTGGCCTGAGTAACAGATGGCCTGCACCGAGTCTAAAGGACCCAGTGACTATTTCAGAATATCTTGTTAACCTCCAGGAACAGAAATTAATACAAAACATTACTGGAAATCTTACAGTCTTATTCTCTCCACTGTTGTGTAGCTAAACCAGATGATTGGATTGTGAAATCTTTAAAACATATTGCTATCGGTTCTCTCATCTTTATTCCCAACTTCAACCTGACCTGCTTTTAGTGGGCAGCGAGATCTCAGAACTAGAAAACATAGCTTATGCCATCTGAAAGGTGCTGTTGAATGTTACGGGAGCATTTGCGCCAGAAGCATGTAATGTAAGTGTGCATGTTCTTCTTCTTATTTTAATACTAATCTTTTAATGAATCCTACTCAATTCTTGGTCTTGTGAAAGGAAGTTCCACAGGCTAATTATACCTTGTGTAATAAAGTATTTCCACTTTTAAATTAGTTGCTTTTCAACATCATTGGGTTTTCTCTTGTTCTTGCATTAGTATAATGGGTAAATAGTAGTACCGTTTATTATTTTGTGTAACTCTGCCACGTCCCCTCTTATCTGTCACTGCTCTAGACTAAGTTGTCCCAGTCAATCTCTCTTCATATGGAGGGCTTCCATGCTAATCGTTGTCATTGTCCATCTCTGGATCCCTTTGATGAAGACTAAGTGTGTATATCAACATGAACAGCTAACATTTTATGTTGGCCTAAATAACCAGTACAATCAAGTACAGCATTTTATAATAATATATTTTCGGTGTGAAATTTTGCAAGTGATATTAGTGTAAGAAATTCTTTGTCAGAAACTGATTATACTAAGGCAGTATAATTGCCCACATGTTCAGGGTCTAATTGTTCATCATATTTGGAGTTGGGAAATTTTTCCCCCAGGTCAGACTGGAAGAGATCTTGGGGGTTTTCACCTTCCTCTGCCAGCGTGGGGCACAGGTTGTTTGCTGGTTTGACTGGAACTGGTGAATTCTCTGTAACTTGAAGCCTTTAAATCAAGAGTTGAGAATTTCAGTAACTCAGCCAGAGATTATGGGCCTATTGCAGGAGTGGATGAGTGAGGTTCTCTGGCCTGCGATATGAAGGAGGTCAGATTAGATGGTCATGATGATCCCTTGTGGCCTTAATCTATGAGAATTGCTGCTGTTCTTAATTTGCTTCAAAGCTACTCTTAAAGAATACACACATTTGCCACATCTATGTTTTTGCTTTGCCACAGCATTTTCTTGACTTAAAATGTATATCTCAGCTAGGAATTAGATAGTCTAGTGCTTAAGAAGCAAGACCTGGATTCATGATTCCTGGGTTTTTTGGGTAACAGACTTCTTTGGCTAAATCACTTCATCTCTTTTGTGCCTCAGTTACTTCATCTGGAAAATGGGAATAGTAGTTTGTGTTTGTTTTTTTCAGCTGGGTTATCAATCCAGGTTAAAGTTTGTTAAAATCTTTGGATGAAACACACTATGGCTGGATTTTTCAAATACTCAAAGGGAGTTAGGCATCCAGTTTCTATTGAAAGTCAGTGGAATTTGGGTTCCTGACTCACTGAGGGCTCAGGAGAGCATTTTAAACACATGCTGAAGTCCTACTGACTTCAAAAGATGGCAACTTACTTAAAGCCAGCAGAGAAATCGCCAAGAAGGAATAATAAACTGGGCTCACTCTCTGATAAAACAACTTAGTCACCAATTACATTTTTAAAAGCTTGTAAGTTAAATAGAATGTGATGTCTAGTCACAGTGCCGCTGTTTGTCTGGTTGTTCCCTTACCTTCCCACTCCCATCCCAACATGAAAAAGAGTGTGCAAACATGTTGTTTTCCTGCTTTGCGCTTTCAGTCCAGTCCTTTCCTTGTCTTTTTGGTCTCCGAACTAATCTAAATCCTCCTCTTCCACCCTCTCACTTCAACTTGCTTATCAGGAGCTCACAAAATTGGGCCCAGGGTCTGAACTGTTCGTTGTTTTATGGAGCTGTGTAAAACTTTCTTGTTTCTCAGCTTTAAGTGAAACTAGTGATTGCATCCAATCCAGGCTCCTTCTGCTCGCCCCCTGATGCTGAGATGCATCAGGACAGTCATACTTACGCTGATCTCAGCCGGAACATGACATGATCTCATTTCAGCAGCCCAGAAACAGCTCTGCTTGGTTTCTACGCTTCCAGCAATGTCTATTCCGGAAGTTGGCGGCGGCTCAGCACAATTCTCAGCAGCTTTTCAGCTTGTCTTTTATCCTGAGTTTAATGGTCGAGTCGCAGGGAGTTCCCAAGCTTTTTCTAAGTGAGCCTAGAGGGGCTTGTTCAACACAGTTTGAATCTCTCAGCTCTTGTAAATTCTTCTGGTGCTTTTCCAGAGCCTGAAGTATGAGACCAATTTATGGAAATAATGTAATGTACTGCTGCAGTCAAGACACAGTACATCTGCACATGATGACAATTTAACTGCAGGTACTCTATGGGTCCCACAGGTTATATTTATTACGTCTTCGAAAATGACCACAAACTAGAAAGGAGCTTAGCTCTTTTCACTGATAGGGCATATTCATAGTGCGTTTTCCTTTACTTTTAGTTTTTAAGAGGAATTTTTTCCTTCCTTGATTAATATCTGGAGACTATGGATTTAGAATGACATTCCAACCTGATCTAGTAACAAGGTTTGGATATGAAACAGTGGAGAAGAGAGCCAAACTAGAGTACACACCATGCCAGAAATGCATTGTTTCAGCACTCTGTCTAGGTGATGCACCTGCACCTACACATTACCGCCGCCATGGAGAAAACGTTCCCTAAGTGCTGCTTCTCATTACATCCCTGGATCAAACTGTTCTTTGTAATTACAGTGCTATCTGGCCAGCTCCCTCCTCAGCACTAGTATACCCTGAGGTTTGCAGGATGCTGATACCAAAGCTCTCCGAGATGTTCAAAAGCTAAGATAAGCATTTGCTAATATGGATTTATGGCCTTCTGTGCAGATGCAGATCATGCATGTTGTAACCACACTGAAAATATTTCCTGAATAATAGCAGGAGGGAACCATGGGGTCTGATTTAAGGTGGGGAGGGAAAGGTAATTCTCCTGCTCTGAAAACAGGCCTTATCTAGACTATTTATTGGCATTGGTGGGGAAACAAGGAGATTTTCTCTGCAGAACATTTCAGCTTTGTGTCAACAAAGCAAAAACTGCAAGTTTTCAACCAGAAACAGAAAGTTGAAAATTTCCACAGCTAGCAAAATTTTTGGTGACAAGTTTTGGTTGGTCAACCCCCCGATATTCAGTAGAAAACCCAGCTTTGATGGAAAAATGTCGGCCACCCTTATTATTATATAAATGAGGTGCACGTTGAACCAAAAGCATGAGGTGAAGTTTAAGGCATTGGTTTTGACCTATACCTTATGGTTATGTCTACACTGCAGCTGGGAGCAAGCCTCCCAGCCCAGAAAGACCCAAAGAAGTGGGACTTGAACTAGCCTGCTAAAAATAGCAGTGTGGAGGTTGCAGCTTCGGCTGTGGCCTAGACCCACTCAACCTGCTAGGTCTGAGTGTAGGTGGGTATCCTGAGTCACCACTGGAAATGCAACATCCTCACTGCTATTTTCAGCATGCTAGCTCGAGCCCTGCTGGCATAAGTCTTACTGCCTGGGCCTGAGGCTCGCTCGAGGCTGGAATGTATATGTACCCTCAGTGGCTTGAGACCTGCCTACTTGAGAGAGGGCTTCTCTCTGCATGGGATACTGCTATAGATGTGTTCAACAGAAATGCTCAAGCTGGCATCTGATGAGTTTCTGAGAGAGATGACAAATGGCAGGGCTTTCTCAGTGGGAGGCCTTTGACTTTGGAATTCACTCCTCCCTTCACCTGGTCTGAAATAGCCTAAATCTGTTGACCTTCACCGCACACTGGGAAGCTCAGCTATTTGGATGGGCATTTAGGGAGGGCAGACTTTGTGAGGAGGGTTTGGGGTGAACTGAGACTCAGGTTTTCTGCTGAAGAACGGCATTTTATCAGATCTGCTGCTGCTTCTCCTATTGTTATTTTACTATTCTGTGTTGCATTTTTAACAGTCAGGGTGCCAAGAACCTTGGTTAGGCATCTTTTAATGTTAGATTAGAATAAATAAATATTGATTGGATTTCTTGTTCAATTCTATGCTGACTTTCCACATATACTTATATACCTATTGATACATGCCTACAAGCACACATCAAAAGATATATACTGAAAGAATTGTAACTGCATATAAAATGGATTGTTCCCTATGCCTGACTTGGAAAGACCTCTTTTTAAGAGGGATACGTTCCAGTAATAAATAAATACATGTATCAGAGAAAGAGGCAGGAGACCGTGTGCTGTAGTGCATATTTTCAGTTCAGTGCAAGTGTAAATCCCTGCACATCTGGATGGGACTATACTTATCTCTATAAATATTACATACAACACAGCAGTATTCTGCAGCATATATAGCACAATTGTCAAATTTCTAATAATCAATTCATAATAAACTACATAAAGTAGACATAGAAAAAGATGACCTCAGTTATATAAACAAAAATGTGGAAAAACCCAGCTGAAAATATTGAGAAAGAAACCAATTTAACCATTTCTAAACTTTTTTTAATTATTCAGGATTGCTAGATTGCCAGAACTCAATTAACCCTGCTATGAGTTTAATTTTTCTGCTCCTAAATTGGTATAGAGTTCATATCATAATTCCAAGTTCTTCTTTTGGGAGTAATTTATCTTCATTTTCCATATATATCTTTTTCCCTCACTTCCACATCAATGATACCGGATGAGATGGAGAAGGGGAGGCTGCAGTAGGTGGACAAAATATGTATATTAATGTGGGGAAACTTGGGTCAAGATGGACACCAATTCTACCAGTTGGAATGATGAGTGGAATAGTGGTGTGAGTGACATTGATGAAGAAGGATGCAGAAAGAGTTTGGGAGGATATATAGATATATAAAGGAAAATTAAGATCTGTATTCTGTCTTCGCAGAACGAATATTCCTTGTGTTCTTCAGGATTTCAGTTTTCATCATTTGTCCTCCCCAAACTCTTTCCTCTTCCTTCTTCATCACTATTCCACCCATCATTTTGACTGGTAGAATTGGTGTCCATTTTCTTTCACCCCCACATCAGTATCACCAATCCTTCATTTCTTTCTGTACATTTCAACAGTTTGCCCCTTGCTTTGCACCTTTACACCTAAAACACTTTCGCATGTACTGACTAGGCAGTTTTCCTTTCTCCTCCTAGTCCCACCACAGTGTCCTCCAGTCAATCCAAAATACTGTGCTTAAAAATATCTTCCTTACCCACCACTCAGAACATGTCATTACCCATTTCCCCCATGGCTTCCTTTTCCTTCTTCCATGTATTTCAGGTTTCTTCTCCTCCTCATCAAGACCTGCATATCTCCACTCATGCCTATGCTGTGGTCTCATTTCCTTCTACAGCCCTGCTTTTTTCCTTTGCTCTTCTAATGCCTCTCACCTCATCATTCGCTTTGTATTCTTCTCTTATTCCCATCTTTTTTCATGTTACTTAGTTCACCATAAATCACTTCCTCACTCTGTTCTGATAGGTGACCATCCCCTTGTCTTTCAAGTCTCTGGCTTCCACAAAGCCTACTGATGTTAATTCCTCTAGGTCATATCTGCCCATTAGTTAAAATTTGAATAATCTTTTTCTAGCCACCCAGGGTACTCTCCTTATGTATCAAGTTACCTCTCAACCTAGATTGTGAGGGACCTTTTCTTCCCCAGTTTTTTACAGCGCTGACCACACTACCAGTGCTTAAATATATTATCATAATTTACCCAAGTTATGATCAGAATAAAAATATGTATTGTAGTGGGTCTTTACAGCAGATACATGACTTTCCAGGATTTGTAACTGAAAATAAAACATCCTAGTATTACAAAGAAAAGAATTGTCTTTACCCAGTATACAGTAAAATCATGGCTCCATGGAAGTCCATGGGAGTTTTACCATGGACAGCAATGGAGCCATGATTTCATTTATGGTCTATGCAGATCTGGAAAAAAGTGTGTACTCCTCCCTAAGCTCAGTCCTACTCCCACTGAAGGTCATCAAAGTTTTGCCTTTGACCTCAATGGGAATAGGACTGTGCCCTTTTACTAAAAGTTGTTTGGTCCTTCTCTCAGAATCAGGTATCGGGGCACTTGAGAATACATTTGCTCTCATTTGCTGATCCTGAGTTCCACTGCAGTATATTGTAGAGCTGATGCAATCTTCTTTTTAAAACAAATCCACTGAAGTGTTTCCAAAACCACGAAATGATAAGTCCGTATCAAAACTTCAGTAAACACCTCTTTCCTAACCTTTTAAAATCACCCCATTCCAGTTTCACTACTGCAACCGAAGTTCTTATGGACCAGATCCAGAGCCCACTGAACTCAATTGTAAGATTGCCATTGATTTCATTGGACTTTATATGTCATCTGTTTCTCCTAAACATTGTATCTACATCTTCTTTTATAAAACGGGATTAAAATAAAGTTTTTCTGATTTAATGCTACATTTTGGACAGTCATAAGAACATAAGAATGACCATACTGGGTCAGACCAAAGGTCCATCTATCCCAGTATCCTGTCTTCCGGCAGTGGCCAATGCCAGGTGCCCCAGAGAGAATGAACAGAACAGGTAATCATCAAGTGATCCATTCCCAGCTTCTGGCAAACAGAGACTAAGGACACCATCCCAAGACTAGAGACACCATCCCAATCTCCCAGTCTCAGATCCTAGGCCTGATTCTTTTTTCACTTACACCAATGTCAATTAGAAGTAACTCCACTGGAGTTGATAGATTTTGACTTGTGTAAAACAAGGGCAAGTTAGAAGACAATCAGGCCCGTTATCACTAAGTTCTTTTTCAAAGGCAGGTACGCATTCCCACTTGTGGGAATAGTGCCCCTTCGTGTTAAGCTAGCATAACCTCTGTCAAAGCCATGTTCCTTGGAGTGGGTCCCAATCTGAGATATCATCCAATCACCTCAGTTCCTTGACCGCTACTGCAACCCTAGGGAACCTGAACAGCATTGTACTGCCTTCCAGACCTGGGCTAGTGCCTTCAGTTTAGGTAGTTGTAGTTCTTTTAGTTAGTTACTTACTGTCTTGGCTAGTAATCGGTGCATTGCTTTTGATTAAATAGGAATTGGCATTAAGCTTCACCCAAAACATGCAGGAATCAACCCTTTTGAGCTGGAACAATAATCATAAATGTCAAAAAGATATGTGAAAAACTACTGCTGCAGACTTCCCAGCCTACCTCCAGAACTAGGTAGCTATGATGTTCTGTCAATATTCTAAAAATGGGCTCCAGAGCAGATAATAAGCCTGTTCCTTAAAAAACTACAAGTGACATAATGTTAATCATTGCAGATTAAGTGTAGTTCTTCTGTGTGTTTGACTTGTCAAATCTCATACAGATACAAAATGTTCTTTGTCATATGTTTATCTAAATCTTTTTCTCTTGGAATGTTACATAAGAATACAGAAGCTGTAATTTTTTTATCTGTTTATCCTCATGTTGGATATTCACTCCCAATCCTTGCAAGGACATGTATATTCGTTGTTTGCTCTCTCTGATCCAAACACCCTAGGGTATTTTTGCAGCTAATATGAGTAATTATTACTCTGGCCAACTCATTCCCTACGTGAATCTCTTTACCGCTTTCCTGTCTCTTATCGCATCAGATTTGAGATCCTTGTCCTCGCTTACAAGACCCTGCAAACTCGTGCAAACATCTTTGCTCATTTCCTCATGCACCCTTCCTTCTCCTTTCACACCTTCCAGACCTTGTGCCCTGCTCCTGCTTTCATCTCCCTTTCATCCTTTGCTTTCTTTCATGCAGCCCCCTACGGCTTGAACACTCTCTTTGGCCCTGATTCAATAAGGTCCCAAAGCAAGTTTAAGCACACTGAGTAGTCCCATTGTATACAACGTGCTTAAAATTCTTTGCTGAATCAGCACCTCTGGCTTTATTTACCAAGCGCCCTCTCCTCCCTCAAGCCCTTCTTAAAACCTTCTTCCCTTCCTCTCGTCAGTGATCTCCACCATCTTCCAACACCTGTGTCTTCGACCGTCTCTGTACACCTGGTCTTATTTAAATGGTAAGCTTTGTTTGTAAAGTGCTGTGTAAAGTAAAGTGCTATGGATGGACGATAATAATAATTAGGAGCTCTTTTGCTGTGACTTTTACGATTCTGTAAAAACAGTGGAGGTTTTCCTCTATGTAAAGTTGCCTGATAAAAATGAAGGAAAGCTTCCTGCACTACTTTTTCTTTGAAAACCCACATTTGTCCAACTATCTTCATAAAGTTCCATTCATTCTCCTCCTAGCTGAGCCTAGATGTGTGCATTTGCTGTCAAGTCAAAAGTGTTGCACATTTTTAATTCCATGGCCCAGACGTGCACTGCCACACACAATTCATTGTTTTTACTAGAGATGGGATATGGAGAAAAGAGATGGGATATGATAAAAAGCCAGCACGATCAGCTACTTCTTATGTCTGTCCTAACGGGCTATAATCTTGTGAAAGCAGCTGTCTGAGCTGGAATTGAAAAATAATCCCTTTGGGGGTTTGTATTTAACCCAGAACCAAAACTGTATTAGTGAACTCAGCTTCTGGGTTCTGAATCCATATTCCCTCTGACTTTCAAAGAGGTTTAGGTTCAAGGTTCTGGTTATAGCCTGCCCCTAGTTTTAACATGTGCAAGTAGATGACAATATTTTGAAAATCTAGCTACAGGTATATGTCTTGTGTACGGGATCTTTGCAGTCAGGTTAGAAGCAATGAATAGAAATCTGTTGTAGAATGAAAAGATAAAAGGAATGTGATTCATTCTTTATACCATATTGTGTTATTCGTAACACAGACATGCAATGTTGTTTGGATAGAAATAGAACAATTGACTATGGAGATAATTATATCATTGGTTTGCGCCGCTGCTAAAAGTACATTTAAACTGAAGATATCAATCTTCCAGACTGGTAGCAGATTTTTGACATGAAAGATAAAAAAGTCTGTTTTCAATGTAAAAATAATGATTTGTGCCATTCATGCTATGTTATGGTGCATCACATCAACAGCTGAAATGTGTAAAGTATGATAGATGGGATGTGTGACAGGGAAAAATGGTCCATGTGTTTCCTGAGAGGTCAACAGAAATTTAAGAATATAATTAAAAATACCAGGGCCATGATTTTAATGGAGGGGTGCCTAAGGTTAGGTTTCTTGGAACATGTTTGGGCACCTGAACAAGTGACCTAATTTTCAAAACTCCTGAACACCCAGCCATTTCCATGAACTTCAATGGAAGCTGCTGAGTGCTCAGACCTTGTCTAATACTAACAAAATGCATCTCTTTGTAAGTATGAAATGTTGATGTTTCTAATAGGTTCTGTAAAGTACATGCCCACTGTCTATTGCCCATGGTGGTTTTCACATCCTGTGCCCAGAATTTGCAATTCACAAGCTTCTCTTAGGTGTGTTTTGTTAAAGTGTACATTTGATAAAAGCCCCTACGGTCTAACCATCTTAGGAGATCTTCTTCCAAAAGAATTTTTCCCTGCTGTGGGTATATCTTTCCTGAATAGACATCAAAAATGTCTTGTTCGCAAACACGTGCAGAAATCTGTAGAGAGAAGTTTGAAATTTAAGTTGCTGAAAACTCATTGTTTTTGCGGTCAGAAGGGGAATCACTATCATGTTGTAATCACTCCTATTCCCATATTTTGAAGCTGAGGACATCTTAAAACAGATAAAAGTCGTGGGAGTATTCCAAGATGGGAAATAGGGCAGAATTTTGAAGCTATGCTTAGGTACTTAAAAGCTGTCCTCCAAATTTTGATGAAAAAGTTCAGATGATACCAGACCTCTTGGGGTAGTGAAGTGCTGAAAATGGCTACAAGAGCCAGAGAGCTATGACGCCACCCAGCATTTTTAAAACTGATGGTATTGACCCAGTATTAACAGCAGCGGGATTTGTTTTTTTAAGTCCCTAGTATAGAAATGGCTACACACACTGAAGAAACCAACACAGTTCTTAGGTTCATTGCTTCATTGCCAATTTACATCATCTTCTACTGGAGATCTCTGAAAATCCTTTCAGACTATGGAGGCTTTTGTGGTGTTCATTACACTGTTGGTCTATGCTACGGCTTGGTGCTAGGCAGATAGGAAATACCATTAGCTCACCAGGTATTTCAGGGTCTTCAAGAAGGTTGACCAAGCTGGAGATACAGGTTGGACTGAGAATCTCAAGGCAGGTTAAGTGAATTCCAACATACATCTTCCAGTCATTTTAGTGGTTGATATGTATCTAAATCATAGATGTAGACTGCTTTGAAAAGCTCCGCTGTGATGATTAAGGGAATAAATTGTTGTGAAGAGTCTCTTTGTTACCCGAGCCTGTGGGTCTTAAAAGATTTGCCAGAAGTGAGGCTTCTGAAGCTTTTTACCTGGGCAGGAGAGAGAGGTAATTTTCAAGCATGGAGGGTGGCTTTGTCAAAAGAGGTGCATATATTTGAGGCAAAGCCCAAAAATGTGTTGTTGGAGGGGGGGGTTGGTTTTTTGTTTTTTTGCCAATGTGGCTAGTGGCAGGAAATTTTAGGTTCTATAGATTGATTCTTTCTGGACTGAACTTCTTCAGTGCCTAAGGAGATTATAATTGAAAAGGAAGACAACCCTTTGAAGAAACCACAGAAAGAAAGACAGAGAGATATATGTATATATTATGTAAGGCTTTGAATGTATGCCTTCAAAAAGATCCAGCGTTTCCATCTTGGAGAGTTTATCAAACTTTGATCTAAGAGATTGATTTATTCATGGATATTAACCCTGCTTCCTTCAAAAAGGAAAATATTCAGGAAGCTGGCCCAACTCCACAAGGAAGAGACATATTGAAATCAATACAATACTGTAACAATACAATACTGTAACATTTCCTTTACAAAGTCGCCTACCTTTCTAGTTGTTGTTCCCTCTCCCTAGGTCTTCCTGCTCATCATTTCGTGTTATGGCCCTGATCCGCCTAAGGACTGACTTCAATGCAATTTAAGCAAGTGTTTAAAGTTAAGCATGGTCTTAGGGGCAGATTTTAAAGATATTTAGACGCTTAAAGATATAGATAGGCACCTAATGCCCAACTCCCATTGATGTCAGTGGCAATTATGCACTTGGCACGTTTTGAAAATCCCTGTGGGCACCTATCTGCATCTTCAGGTCCCTAAACACCTTTAAAATCTGACCTTAAGTGCTTATTTGAATCAGGGCCTATCAGTCTTTATTCATGGGCAAAGGAAACTAATAATGATCAATATGGGCTGTTTAAACTTAAGAACTCTATAGTGACTCCTTGCTTTTATTTCCAGATAAGCCACTATAAATTATTATAATGTCCCTTTTCTTTGGTAATGAAAGAATTATTTCAGTAAATCAATAATAAATCAACTCAACATTCATTGGTGTCAAAACAATAGTATCCAAAATCTTGACACATTGGGACAATTATTGTGAAACTAGAACAGATTGGACAGCACATCTGTATTTTGCAAGTGACATTTTTGCACACTTAACACAAGACACTCCCAATCATGGAATTGTCCATAATAGAGATTTGTATTTTTGGTTTTCTGAGCTACCTACCAAAACCCTTCTAAAAAATGAAAGGAAAAAAAAACAAATTGTTTGATTTATTGGCTATTAATTATTTTATCTTAAATTATAGTTGGATATAAAAGAAGAAAGACATTGATGATATCTATTAATATCTATTAGCTATTTGTAACTTCCAAAAGGCCTTCAATGACTCTGTTGGTTGCAAAGTATATATAAGCTACTCATCCTGTTGTTCCTTCAGCCATTGCATGAAGCCTATTTCGCTTCTTTATCTTGGATTCAAGGTAAAGCTTGCAGGTTTCCATGGCTATAATTCTTCTTTTAAAAGTGCTGAGAACTAATAAGATAATAAATTCTGAGTGATTAGAAGATAGCTTCTGGAATCTGACAGGAGTTTCATCATGTCTTGGGATTGGGCCTGAACCCTGAGGACTTTTATTTCCTTTCTTTTTATTGCTTTCATATTTCTTTATTAATCCTGCCCTTCATCCTCAAAATGCAAATGCCATACAATAGTAGCTCAAAAGGAATGATGCAAGCGCTGAGCAAATTATATGAAAAATATCTTGGCTACCAGAATGATTTCTAAATAGCATAGTATTCAGGACACTTACTAATGACCACAAAAAAAGAAAGCACATTGATTTACAGCTCAGAGCGGTTGTATGCTAGGCCAGCTCCGTAAAGCCACATTAGGTTACAGAAAGGATGACCAAAATTCAGTTCACATACTAGATATGGCTCAGAGTTCCCATAAGGTGGCCTGCAGCCACCCACATCTTTAATTTAGAAGCGAAGCAGGCAGAGAATACCATACACTTCTGTGCAATGCTCCAGTCTGATCACAGTAGAGACTATACTGGTGAAGAGGGAGTATTGCATGCTAAGTCTTGCAGTCTATGAAGGCCACATTGTAATATTACAGAAAAGAGCAACCGGTACTTTATTTTATAACAATTAGTCTGCGACCCTCAGCTGGGAAATGTTTGGCTCTTCTTATTTACAGATCAGATGACTAGGAATGAGTTAGAGGACATGATCTACAGGTATTCAGTTCAAATCCAGCCCCAGATTTCCTGGCTGTTCAGTGACCTAGGTGAAATTGATGGTCTTTCAGTTGATTGTCTCCAGGCTGTTCTTACTGGACAAATGTCCACATCACAAACCAACCCTCACAAATGATACAAAGTGGTGACTTTGTTGGAAGCCTCCAGCAGAGAAGTTGAGAATGAAATGGGGACAAAGTACTTCCTCATTTCTAGCTGTGGTACTTCCAGAGCAACAGTGATATGTGTTAGTAGGGCAATGGCAAGAAAGCTTGCACTGGTTTTGCCTGTGCAGTGAAAACAGAGAGGACCTGTTCACTGGACTCACCAGGTCTGTTGATTCAGCAAAAAATGAGCAATCAATTCAAGTTTATGGGCCTGGTTCTCCACTGCTCCTTGTGCGGTCATTTATATTTGTGAAAAGTGGGATAACGCAGTAGTAAATCAGAATGGTAGCATTTCACATCACTTTACCTAGGAGCTGCCAAACTGAATCGGACCTGTGGGCCATCTAGTCAAGTATTCGGTCTCTGACAGTGGCCAGCACTTTGCACCCACTTTGAACTGGTGTAGGTATCTCTGAGGTGGAGTGGGAGAATCTGTTCCAGTATCTGTAGATATACAGATCCAGGCATGGTTGTCATATAAAGGTTTTATCAGCATGTGTTGGAGGAAGCTTCATAATTCATGAGTAGTGAAACCACAAGTGAGTTACACAGGTCATCCCAAACAAGTGCTGATCAGACTCCTGTATCACATCACAGCATCTTATAGTCTCTACCTGCTGTGTGTCTTACAGAAAACTATCTGAGTATATTTCAGTTTAAAAAACATGGAGTGGCTCAGTTTTTCATCACCTTCCTCCCCCTCACAGTACAACCTTTACAAATTTACCTCTGCTCAATTTCATCCCCGTGCTCCTAGTAATATGCCCGTGTACCACTGTAAACAATCCAAGCCTGATTCTCAAACATGCGGAGCATGCACATAGCTTCAACTCAGGTTAATGGCAGCTGCAGGTTCTCCTCGTCATTAAAAATTAGGCCCTCCCTCTTGTTACTTGGTGCAGGTGAAAAGGGGCAATCTAAGAGGCAGAACCAAGAGGGGAGGTGGAGCAGCATGTGGCTTGCGGGGGGGATCAGGAGTCAGTGGAGCGAGGAGTGGGTAGGATCAAAGGGTTATATCGCCAACAGGAGCTCTGCAAACCCTTTGATCTTAGAACTGCTCTGGCATGCCACTTCAGATGTTAAATAAAATCAAGCCTAAAGCCAATCTCTGTGGCACCCCACTGGACACCTCCCATCACTTTATAAAGATATATTGGCATTTATCTTCCCCCTCTGTTTACATGGCAGGGTTCCTTGCACAGAGGACACACCTGCCGGCATGTCTGCTGATCCTCGCTGCCCTGATTTGCTGGCGCTAGGGCAGAATTTTGGCTTTCTGTCTAGATTTGTGTGCTTGATCATTTCCTTTTATTCTTAAAAGTGAATGGAAACCTGCCCTGGATGTGCTAGGTGGGATGGAGTAGACTGATGTTTTCAGAGCTCTCATATAACGTGTACTTAGCAACTTTCTAGAATGCCTATTAAGTAAAAACAAATCCAGGGATTTTTAAAGTGGCAAAGCAATCTGGCAGCTCCTGTAGAGTTAGCACAATGGCAGGACATATTTAAAACATGTAGCCATTACTTAGTAGTATGGACTTATTTCTGATGGAGTTGTGTTACTCTGTGTGCTTGTGAGCCACACAATGGCTCTGTGATCGCCTAGAGTGATGGGCTAAAGTGCATGTGTAGCATTCCAGTAGCGATGGAGAGAGATATTGAGTGAAATCCTAGCTCCATTGAAGTCAATGGGTGTTTTGCCATTGACCTCAGTGGAGCCAGGATTTCCCAGATTATGTTTCCAGGGTTGCTGGGGAAAATATAGAGAAGAGACTCTGTCAACACCTTTAAAAAGGTCTGATCTGTACTGCCCCAGAGCAACCCTGCAGGAGCTGTCCAACTTTTAGCAGGCGGGTGGAACCATGGCTGCATCTCTGCCCTACTCAGGTGTATCTCCTCTGGGCTGATAACAGTGGTCATCCTTGAAAACTTTTCAAATGCCTTTGTAACTAAATGACATTATGGCTCCATTCACACTATCCCCAGGTGTCGAAGTACAGGGATACCGCTAACACCATGGTAATGTTATCTTGTTATCAAAGGCAACACTGAAATGTTTTCAAAGGTTGGCTCTGCTTGCAGTGCTAGACACCCTCTCACTTTTTGCAATCCTAAGCACAGTGAGGAGTCAAATTATAGACCAGCTTCTGAGGGCCTTCATGACCTCCTCCCTCCACAAGCAATCCCATTGATTTAAATGGGACCAGCCATGAGTATGGTATTATACTTGGTGATTAAAGGTATCAGAATCCAGCTTTATAGCTGCCTTTTTTGCAGGAAAAGTGCAAGGTCATGCATGTAGGGATTAATAACAAGAATTTAGTTATAAATTGGGGACACATCAGCTGGAAGTAACGGAGGAGGAGAAGGACCTCGGAGTATTGGTTGATCACAGGATGACTATGAGCCACCAATGTGATATGGCCGTTAAAAAAGCTAATGCTGTTTTAGGATGCATCAGGTGAGGTATTTCCAGCAAAGATAAGGAGGTGTTAGTACCGTTATACAAGGCACTGGTGAGACCTCATCTGGAATACTGTGTGCAGTTCTGGTCTCCCATGTTTAAGGAGGATGAATTCAAACTGGAACAGGTTGAGAGACGGGCTACTAGGATGATCCGAGGAATGGAAAACCTGTCTTATGAAAGGAGACTGAAAGAGCTTGGCTTCTTTAGCCTAACCAAAAGAAGGCTGAGGGGGGATATGCTTGCTCTTATAAATATATCAGAAGGATAAATATTAGGGAGGGAGAGGAATTATTTAAGCTTAGTACCAATGTGGATACAAGAACAAATGGATATAAACTGGACACTAGGAAGTTTAGACTTGAAATTAGACGAAGGTTTCTAACCATTAGAGGAGTGGAGTTCTGGAACAGCCTTCCAAGGGGAGTTGTGGGGGCAAAAGACATATCTGGCTTTAAGACTAAGCTTGATAAGTGTGTGGAGGGGATTGTATGATGGGATAGCCTAATTTTGGCAATTAATTTGGCAATTGATCTTTGATTATCAGCAGGTAATTATGCCCTATGGTCTGTGATGGGATGTTAGATGGGATGGGATCTGAGTTACTACAGAGAATTCTTTCCTGCGTGCTGGCTGGTGAGTCTTGCCCACATGCTCAGGGTTTAACTAATCGCCATATTTGGGGTCGGGAAGGAATTTTCCTCCAGGGCAGATTGGCAGAGGCCCTGGAGGTTTTTCGCCTTCCTCTGCAGCATGGGGCATGGGTCACTTGCTGGAGGATTCTCTGCAGCTTGAGGTCTTCAAACCACAATTTGAGGACTTTAGTAACTCAGACATAGGTTAAGGGTTTGTTATTGAAGTGGATGGGTGAGATTATGTGGCCTGCATTGTGCAGGAGGTCAGACTAGATGATCATAATGGTCTCTTCTGACCTTAAAGTCTATGAGTCTATGAGGTGCACTGGGAGAGCGGAAAGACTCCTGTCACCCTATCCCACCACTCAAGATCCAGGCATAATTTCACCCTGTGAGCCAGATTTTCATTTACACCAGTGCAACACAGTGACTTCAATGAAATCGCTCCTGATTTACACCAGACTGAGAGGAGAATCTGGCCATATCTTTTTAGCTAACTTTCAACATGTATTTTTCTTCCTCCTGGACTAGTCAAAATATTCATAAATGATCGGGAAAAAGGGGTAAACAGTAAGGTGGCAAAATTTGCCAATGATACAAAACTACTCAAGATAGTTAAGGCAGACTGTGAAGAACTACAAAAGGATCTCTCAAAACTAGGTGACTGGGCAACAAAATGGCAGATGGCATTCAATGTTGATAAATGCAAAGTAATACACATTGGAAAACATAATCCCAACCATACATATAAAATGATGGAGTCTGAATTAGCTCTTACCACTCAAGAAAGAAATCTTGGAGTCATTGTGGATAGTTCTCTGAAAACATCCACTCAAAGTGCAGCGGCAGTCAAAAAGGCAAACAGAATGTTGGGTATCATTAAGAAAGGGATAATAAGACAGAAAATATCATATTGCCTTTATAATAAATCTATAGTATGCCCACATCTTAAATACTGCATGCAGATGTGGTCACCCCATCTCAAAAAAGATATATTGGAATTGGAAAAGGGTCAGAAAAGGGCAACAAAAATGATTCGGGGGTTTGGAACGGCTTCCGTATGAAGAAAGATTAATAAGATTGAGACTATTCAGCTTGGAAAAGAGATGACTAATGGGGGATATGATAGAGGTCTATAAAATCATGACTGATGTGGAAAAAGTAAATAAGGAAGTGTTATTTACTCCTTCTCATAACACAAGAACTAGGGGGTCACCAAATGAAATTAATAGGCAGCAGGTTTAAAACACGACGCACAGTCAGCCTGTGGAACTCTTTGCCAGATGAGGTTGTGAAGGCCAAGACTATAACAGGGTTCAGAAAAGAACTAGATAATTTCATGGAGGGTAGGTCCATCAATGGCTATTATCCAGGATGGATAAGGATAGTGTCCCTAGTCTCTGTTTGCCAGAAACTGGGAATGGGCTACAGGGGATGGATCACTTAATGATTACCTGTTCCGTTCAATCCCTCTGGAGCACCTTACATTGGCCACTGTCGGAAGACAGGATACTGGACTAAATGGACCTTTGGTCTGACCCAGTATGGCCGCTCTTCTGTTCTTATGATAACAATATACCAACAGTGAGCAAAGCAAAAATCTTAATGAAAAACAGTTACACTGCACAATAGCTACTTATCAAATTGAACTGCCATGGTTTTCCAAAGCATCATTACGAATCACACTGTAGCATGGCAATCATTTGGCAAATGTGCTTATTTCAGTCAAAGCTGCTTAAAGTTTAAAAAGAAAGCCAAAATCCAGCATCTTAAATTGTTTTACTTGAAAAAAAGTAGCATGTTCCTGTCTAACCAAGGGCCTGAGACATGCATCTTATTATAAAACAGTGGTTGGCATGGAGTCAGACATATGTGCTCTATTACACAGTGTCGTGTCCTACTGAGACATTGACCTTGCTTGCTCCAGAAAGCTATGAAAGGACTGACAGGCCAAATCCAATCTAAGTACGTTGATACTTTGTCATATTTGGCAAGCATATTAAGAATGCCAATTTTCCCCCTATTAAAATGATTATTACTATGATACTCCCGGAGGGCACAAATCATGAGGATGTCATTTCGCTCAGGGTAACGGTGGGCATTTTGGTTTTGATTTCCATTTCTTCTGTCCTTCGTTGTCCTACATCTCCCCCATCAGTACCCCTTCTTTTGCTGCCCAACTCTAGAAAGTCGGTAGTTAAATTATAAGGAGGAGAAGTGAAGCTGGATAGCTCACATTGCAAATTCATGGAACCACAAACTTGAAAAAGCTGTCAAGCCATCATTGTTTATAATTAGCTTTTGACTGAATTCCCAATCTCCTATGAGGAATAGTTTGATCTTGCTATATGTGTGGTAGAGAGGGAATACTAGAGAACTGAATCAAGGAACTGATCCTTGTTTTGAGGAAAATAACCCATTATAGTATAATCTAACCCTGTGGGATAGGAGGTGGGGCTAGAACAGGCACAAGCCCTTTTTACACTGTTGTTTTGCTTTGCTTTGCTTTGCTTTTTACTTTTGTTGCTGATTTAAGTGGCCAGTGCTAAGTCTGGGCCAACAAAGCCCACACCCAGTTGCTGTCTGTCACCTTTTCTTTTGCTCAGCAGGTGATTGGCAGTCTCTGTAGGAAATATCACGTTCATGGCAGTGTCAGACATTTGGTGCATTATGGGTGAATCTTACCCCAGTGCACTGAGGGCCCTATACACCACTGAAGCCTCGTCTAAACTTGTGTAATCAACTTGTAGAGTGCATCCAGCCTTGAGCAAAGCCCTCTTCACTGGGATGAGTTTCACCCCGTGGAAAAGGTGAGCAGCCAGATTCCAATGCAAGTGGGGACCAAAATCCAGTTTACAGTTTTCGCCAGGATTGTCACAGTTGAAGAGCCTTGACCAGTGAAGTCTACAACTAGTATGACACAACTACAGGACTCCATCTAATGATACAGGGTTCCCTCTACTGGTTAGGACTGGGCTTCTAGACTCCCAGGTTCTGTTCACACCTCTGCGCTTGACTTGTGTAACCTGGGCAGATTGCTGAATTTTCTCTGTGCTTCAGTTCCCCCTTCTGTTAACAAGCTCTAATAATCATAGAACCATAAGAGTATTAGGGTTGGAAGGGACCTCAGGAGATCATCTAGTCCAACCCCTTGCTCAAAGCAGGACCAATCCCCAGACAGATTTTTGCCCCAGATTCCTGAATGGCCCCCTCAAGGATTGAACTCACAACCCTGGGTTTAGCAGGCCAGTGCTCAACTATCTCACAAAGGTGTGATGGGGCTTAATAAATATCTGCAGGTATAAAGAGAACACAAAGTGGGTTTCAGTGCCTGTGCTAGTCATTCCATTATTTGGGTAGGCCTTTTTTCCTACCCTGCCTACCTCCAAGGTGAGAATCTGCCCAGGCTAGATCTGGTTGATGAGAAGTAAGTCTGTCTCTCATTCTTCTCTTTAGATTTCTCTAACACAACATGTTGCACCACTACTACGCCAACAAATAATATAAAATTGGCATTCTTGCTGCAGCTGCACTGCGGGCACTGTTAAGAAATGCAGAAGCAGGGCTGGAATCTCACAGCCATTTTGGTATATCCCACATGCTTGGAAACTTGGCAGATCCTTCACTGATTTCATTGTCACTTGCCCAAAGAATTATTTCTTAAAATTAAAAGGAGGAAAATAACAGATATGAACCTGCTAGAATTCAGAAATCCCCAAATATGTGTGTGTGTGTAAGACTGATTAATTGATTGCTCAAATTGTTCTGTTTGAACTTTATATTTGACACATTCGAATTGTGATTTTTCTCTTGCTTGGAGTTCAGTAATGACACACACAAGGCATGTAACAAAGAGACCTGCAAGCATAATAAGCCTATTTGAATATTGGCTCTAGAATCAATCACAGACTTGAAATGTGCAGGTTTTTTAAGGAGCTGTTCATCGTGTTAATGAATTTTCTCTTGGACGCTCATGCTCACTCAGCACCTGATCTGTATTTAGCCCAAAAGGAGCTGTACAGCAGCTAAAATTACATTACTACCAAAATTACATTACTACAAGAACAAGAAAGCAACAGTTCAGTTACGATGAGATACAAAAGGGAAGTAATTATTTCTCACAGTGTGGTCTAAGCACTTTCAGATGGTTGGCAAAGCTGTTTCTGTCACACTGCTTCCTACGATAGGTAACCCTGTGCATGAATCTTTTAGTAGCAGTACTACTAAATATATTATGCTAGCACCCACGGGGCCCAATTTTAGTTTGCCAAAGGCTCTTTTTTAACCAACTGAACACAGCAGAACTGACATGTAGAAGCAGATTCTGAGAACCTTACTCTAGTTTAGTAGCACTTCACTCCGCAGTGAATCTCACTGACTTCCATGGGGCTATTCATGGAATAAGGAACTACTTGGCATCAGTAAGGCGGTCTGAATCAGACCCTTAATTTGAAAGTATCACATCAATTAAAGTGGTAACATTTATGTTTTATACTTTCACAGCTTTTACAACTGGGATAGAAATGTCAGCACTTCAAATGCCAGTCCAAATTACCAAGTGATTGCAGAAAATGCATGTGGATTACTCTTCAAGAACAAATGTGATAGGAAAATAGTAAATGTGGATCCCAAGGTAAATCCCTTTCTTCAATATTCAGAGTCTCCTTTACGCAAGGCTGTTTGATTCCAGATCTGTTGAAGTCCTGTTACAAACTAATTATTTATGAATATGCACCTTATATTTCAGGCTCACGTGCATACAATCCCCTGGCTAACACAGCTGGCCTCTAGGTACCATAAAGGATAACCTCAGCTCACTCTGTTTTTAACTGCAAGTCTCCAGCCCTTTTCCTTGTGAAGACAGCAGTGAAAACATAAATTGTTTGTTTACTAAAGCTGAAAGGACTATGCAGCCCATGCCACAATCAGGTTCTCTAAAAAGAAATCTTTTAATAAAAGAAAGGAAAAAGTAAAGAATTATCTCTGTCACTTCAAGATGTAAATATTACAGGGTCCTATAGCTTACAGACACCAGAAAGAGACTTTCCCCCCAGTACCAATACAAATCAAATCAGGAGGCTGGGAGGAGAGGACCTAAAGATTCCCTCTCACACACACATGCTTTTTATGGTGAATGAGACAATTAGTTTGGCATGTGAATTCCTTTACCCTCCCCAGAATCTTAAGGCCAGTCTTCTCCCCTCTCTGTCAGGCACTTCAGTAGCCCATGAGGAAAACCAAGCTGCTGCTGCACCAAGTGGGACCTGTGCAGCTACCATGGCCCACCTGTCCTCTCACTGGTGCCTGCTTCCCCAACCCCAGGCCAGAGTCTGAAGAACTGGTATTGGGAGGGAGCCTGGAACCTTATTCCTCTACACAGCAGCCAAGGATAACTGCTCCCTCGTGCTCCCGCACACCAGCTCTGGAAGACCCACAGTTCTCAGGAGAGACCTGTCCACTTCAAGAACCAAAGAGGACCCATTCCCAATTTACCACCGAAGGTGACCTACTGCCCACCCACCCAATCCCCCTCCAGTCAGACACTGCCAAGAGATGCCTCAGGACAGGTCTCTGATCTGCCTGCCCCCACTGCTTCCAGTGGAGGCCTCAGCCTGCTTCCTCCCGCTGCTGCTTCCAAGTAAGGAAGCCAGAGGAGCCTCAGTGAAGTGCTGAGGAAGACGATTCATAGTGAATTGAGAGGTGCTAGTGAAGAAGGTGGGAGGGATTGGAAGGACTGATGGATTTGGGTCTTGGAAGAATACAGGACTCGGGAAGGGACAGGTGGATTTTAGTGGCGGTATGGGGTATTTTATCCAGAGACTGTCACATGCATCTCCAGAAGAGGTGGAAAATTGTTGAGGGGAGGCACTTGTTAAAATGTTGGCAGCATATTACTTGGCTGACAGGCCCAAATTTGACCCTACTTAACAGTTATATTTTCCTTTATGAAACGTGCCGACTAGTGGATAAAAAAATTTGAAGTTCCTTCAGAATGAGGGTGGAAACATAGAACAGTTATAAAATCCCAGCTCCTGACTGGGCAATCCACCACCACCAAATCCAGAGTGAACGGTCTTTTGGAATCACAGACCAATGCTTTGCCAGCAGTTTTTCTGCAATGAATTGAAACAAAATGGATTCCTTTTCAGAAGCACTGAGAGAGCAGGGCTTGTGTGGGTCACAACCCCACACCTTTTTTAAAAAAATCAAAAGCTAAAAGACTGTCCAGGCACCTCTGAAAATCAAGCCACTCATTTGAGTAGCTTTGCAGAGATTTTTACTGCCTGACTTCAGGTACCCAAGTTGAAAAAATTTGGCCCAGTGGACCTGTGTGAAGTCTAAAAGCCAAATGCTTTCAGATTTGTCCTCATTTTACAAATTAATACAAAAGGTAGCTCACATCAACTGTCAGAGCATTGTGTGCGGCACAGAAATAAAGACAAAATCAGAAATGTATACTTGTCTGTTTTGCTATGCAATGGAATCAGAGTGTGTGACTCTGTGCTTAAAGAATTAGGACTTTTTTTTATATCTTTTGGCTGGATGTTTTGTTCACGTCACCAGAGAGGCAAAAACAGCCTGATGACAGTAAAAAATTCTGATAATCCTGGAAAATGTAAAACACAGTATGTGGCAGGCCGAGTGTATAGTGTAAAGAGAGAGCTATCAGGGTTGAAAATTCCTATGGGAAGAAACTCTCATAAAATATGCTGGCCTTGAAGAAGGTTTAGGTTATTATGGCAGCGTAAGGGTTAAACACCAGTTTACATATATCTAATACGCTGTCCCACACATGCGAGAAATTTGTCAGTATGTGCTCCCCCTGGTGGATATAAGTTAGTCTCATGCACATAGCAAAATGCCTTTGTCCTGGCACAGAAGTGTTTATAACCGAAGCAAACACAGGAAAATATTGATGTTTGCATAAGGCTATGTACCAGGGAAATTGAGAGGTGAATTTATTGTAAAGAGTGAAGAGAATTTTATCAACAATGTTATAGACTCTGTGTCATAAAATAAATATGGCATAAGCACATTAGAGACAGCTTTTTCATTAATAATGGATGGGTCTGATCCTACTCCCATTGAAGTCAATAGGAGCTGAGGCATTGACTTCAGTGGCAGCAGAATTGGTTTCATTATTCTATAAAACTTAGTTTTTACTTAAAATAATTATGCCAAACAATTGTTGAAAACATAAAACAAAGGTGGGGGATCACTCGCATGCCATTTTTGGATTTAGTATACATTAAAATGCCCCAAATCCTATGTTAATGTGATGTCAATATTAGAGTGCTGGAACATTAAAAAACCTAAGGGTTGGGATTTTCAAAGGGGCCTACGGGTGTTAGGCATTGAATGTCAAAGGGAGATGGGCACGTCACACCCTTAGGCCCAAAACTACCAAATCAGAACAGTCGTGTTTTACACTGGCTTGGCCTTGGTGGAATTGGCTAGGTACAAAGAGCAAGGCAATGGAAAATCTGACCCACTGAACCTGGACCAGTGATAAGAGGAAACAAACTTGCTTGCAAAATTGAATATAGTGCTCCTGGGGATATGGGTTATACAGTCACTGAGGTAAGTCAGGAGGAGGAGCAAACGACCAACAGAGGTTATGAGTTTTATCCAGTTACATTTAACTTGGCGGAATTGATTGAACAAATGTAAGTTCCTACTTTTGTTCCCAAAGATGCAGCATGTACTGTGCACGAACAGCTGGCTGAGCTTTTCATATGTACAATGGAGCGTGACTTCACACACCCCCGCCTCACACAGTTCTGCTGGATGCCCATTCTTTGCAGCATCCAAATTGCCCCCTTTGTTTTAAAATTTGTCCTTTGACTTGTTCCAATCTACCTCCTAGACTTAGAGTCTATTCCTTCTTTTCTTGCATCTCTTGTTTTAGAGTAGCATTGGCCTCCTCTCTATCATTCCATGTCTGGAGCCAACTTTTGTCCTCAGTTACACCTAGGCAACCCTATGTGCTTCACTGGGCTTGCACGGATATAAATGAGGGTAGAATCTGGCCCAGTGTCACCAGTGCTGGTGCAAAAGCCTGCTTCTCGGCAGCTCCTCCCATCTGGAACATCCATCTTTCCTGTATTTCTCAGCTTCGTTACGTCTCCATCTCATTTCAAATCTCAGCTGAAAACATCTTTTCTCCTTTCTCCGCACCCTTTTCTATCTGACTTTGTCTGCTATTATTTATCTAGTTCTGTGATGGTTACATAACTTTGTAAAGTGTTTTGAAATCTGTACAAAACAAACACACTATATACAATAAAGTTACACAGGAGTTCCCCGTTTTGAGCCATAGTTGAAGGCTATTTAAATTGCTGCATGTATTATTTTCTTTCATGCTGGAAGAGAAATGGTTTATAACCCTATAAACAGTGTTCTTCTGAAATGAATTGACAATATTCTTCTGATCTTGATTGCCCTTTTTTAAACTTTACATCTGAGCTCTTGGACTGTAGATTGAATGTGACAAACACACCCATGCTTTGGTTCCTCTCAAAACCAACGTGAAGTAATCTGGGCAATAATTTGTTTGGGTTTGTACAGAACAGATCTAGGATGATGGTTTCTTTGAAGTGCTTCCCATGAAAGATGGTTGCATATGAATAGCAACTGTACAAAATATCAAATTATACACATTTTAAAAGGAGTGCATTGGTTTGTTAGACAGTCAAAAATGCATACCTAAAAAATGTGTTTGGTTGCATTGAAAGTGGGCCATTGGTCTAACGTCCTGCAGCTGGAGAACATCTGCAACAAATAACCAGATATTTTATTTCTACGTGAAAGATACTTGCACTCAGAGTGCTACACCAAGTAACATTTTTTGTTCACTTATAATTTTTAAAAAATGTAAACACTGCAGAAATATGTACTGTGTATTTGTATGTTGCAGGATATAGTGTACATGCATCCCCAGCAACTATCTGTCTGTCCATCTGTAGAGAGAGATTTTTCAAAAGCACTGAACATTGGCCTAAATCTACTGCCACTGAAATCAAAAGGAGTTTTACCATTGGTTTCAATCTGAACAAAGTTAAGCCAATGCTGCGTGCTTTCTACAACTGGGCTCTGTTTGATCAGTTGATTACACAAGTGTATCTTTTCTTTTACCTAAAGTCAACCTGTATGAAATGATGGTAAGTTGGTGGTATTTATTCACTAGCTCTTGGACTTTAATCTGCATTCAAGAAACCACATACCTAACCTGGGCAGAGTTGGTAGGTTTCATATTTCAGGGAAGCAAGGAGGAAATACATGTAACTCTCATGGTTTATTTTTTGTCTGTCCTGACAGTTGAGTTAACTATAATACTTTGTGTCTCAGGCTTACCCAGGAGACAGCACAACTCGGACACCTATTGAGACAGATCTCTACCTTCAAGTAGTCATCTATGACCATATCCTCAGAAGAAAGACCTAAACACCGGCTCATTGGCTCTTCCTTCAAGCATCTGTTTACCAACTTTTATTCTAGCTGTAAGAGAAATAAATCAGTTTGAAGAGATCTCTACCATGTGTGAAACTGGTCTTCCAGTGGAATGGGATGGTGATGTTTGATCTGGGTTAGGGTCAGTTTGTGGCAGGCTGTTTCAGGGATGCTGAGTGGAAGGATACGCTGCCCCACTATACCCCTGGGCAGAAGTGGGGTTCCATGCACTCCCCAGAACACAAGTACTGCCCTTTCCTAGTGCCTTTGGGGCACATGACACTGCAAAGGCAGTTGGAGTGGAGAGGTGAGGTCATGGCCCCAATTTCTTCCCATTTCACAGAAGCCAGCAGACCTGGCTGTCTACATGGGGGAGCATGCTGCCCCCCTTAAGCAGGATAGTAGCAAGAATATTACCATGTGTAGTGGAGGTTCAGATTCCTGCCTGCAGCTCCCCCTTGGACAGTGTGGCTCCCCTACACAGAGCTGTGCCTCTGTGGCACAAATGATCCCCGAGTGACCACTTCTGAGGCCCCCTCCCCCCCCAGGACTAATCCAGGGAGATCGCACTACAGAAGATAACAATGGGTGTGAAGAAATGTGCACTGCTCCTGTGGCTGCGAGTGTCTCCGAGAGCACTACTTTCCTTCCTGCTCTCACAGTGGCTCCACTACAGCTGGCCACATCAGCAACTCTCTGATACGAGGTTGTACGTTCAGGCAGCAGCCTAAGGCCCCAAGCTACTCTCCTTTGTCCCTGCAGCACTCAGCTAAACTGCCAGTGTACGTATGATCCAGACTTTGGAGCTATTAATGGATACTTCCATCCCAAGCACTTTGTAGCCATCTGCTGAGTGGACAACAGGGAGGGAAGCACGAAACTATACAGCAAAAGGAGCAAGTAGAAAGCAAAGAAAAAGAATAGTTATAGAGAAAGAAAAAACAGATGAGAAGCAAACAGAAGAAACAGAAGCAGAAAAATCCTAGGGCCTGGATTATGCAAAGAGGTCAGACTGGATTATCAAAATGGGGTTTTCTGGCCTTAAAATCTATGGATCTATTAAAAGGACAGGTAAGGGAAAATAGACAAGAAAAAAAAATTATTTCAGCTGGGCTGGGGCTTACCATGAGGTGGGGAATTATTCGTCAATCCATCACAAGCATGATGCCTTTGGACAAGGCTGAGAACCTCTCCCTTAGCAGTTTGTATTCAAAAAGGCCTTTACTGAGTGGAAGAGGCAGTGTTCCAGCAGTTACAAAGTGGAAGTTTGTTCGTTCTTCAAAGCTGCAATAATTTGAGAGACTTACAAGACCGTTTTCTTTCCAATAAAATTGTCAATGTTATGAAGTTCTGCCATTTCCAGATATAATAAAATGTTTTATTGTAACAGCTTGTTTTTATATAGAGGGCTTCATCTCAAAGCACTATACAAACATCACAAGCAGATATACAAACTGTATGCTGGGATCGCTTCATTTAGCACTGAAATGCAGCCAGTCTTGGGTGAAACCTATCTGTGCATAGCAACTTCACACAATCTCTTAGATATACTGCCGCAGTATATTTCAGATAAGCCTCATACATAAAAATCTTAAGGCCTTGTGGAATATTGTTAGTATCATATTTAAGATTTTATCCCCAAGTTGCTGGGGGTTTTTTCAATATTTATCACAAGTGAAGTAGATGTTTTTTATGCTATGTATCTTAATCATCCAAATATAAAATCTTTTGATGAATTTTAGCTGGTATGAAAGTTTTGCAAAATGATATTACTGGGCTATTGCTAATTTTACAATAAAAATGTGTGGTCTATGTGACAGATGTTGCAACTCCATGCAATGCTTTTGGAGACCATATTATATTAAATGTATGTATCACTATGGACCAGGGGTTGTATGCAGATCCAGGGGGAGGGTTACCACAATTCTTTCATGAACCAGAAATGGTGGGAGGTGATTAAGGTGAATCTTCTAGGTGTTAAACACCTCCAGAGAGATGGGAGATTTATATATACTGATTCAAATTGGATTTTTCGCTGCCAAACAGATAAAGAAAAGGCTTTTGATATAAAAATGCTGCATTTAAATGGACTTAGGGACTTCTTTCTGATCCAGCAAATGGACGGGACCTCCTGTCCAATGGGGCCCCCAACCCTTGCAGGTTTGAAAGATTTTGGCTCACAAAGACACCATAAGACTGAGGAGTGACTCCTGGTATCCTTAATGCATGTTTAAATCTGTTTATTGTTTTTATTAGGTTTTCTCTATAATGCTTTTACCTTAAGCATAAAGGTGCCTGCTTAGAAAGAGCTGTGTGGACACTGGCAACAGTAGCCCAGCTGGGGCGGAGTAGGGGGGAGTGGCTACTCCCACTGAGTGGAAAAGTGGCGTCTTTTTAATTTTTACTCACCCGGTGGCGCTCCAGGTCTTCAGCGGCTCTTCGGCGGCGAGTCCTTCAACCGCTTTGGGTCCGCTCTGGGTCTTCGGCAGCACTTCGGCGGTGGGTCGGGGTTTCTCTTTTTCTTTTTTCTTTTTTTCTTCTTTTTTCTTTGTGGCAGATGGCACCTTTTTTTATGTGTTCACTCCCCCTGCTGCTAAAACCTGGCTTCACCACTGACTGGCAACACACTGTTCATAGCCCTTGTAGAGAGAGAGCAGAGCATGGGTGCTGGCCATTAGGCAGACTGGCTTGCTGGGGAAATCACAGTGTAAGGCATGGACTGTGCAACCTTTAAACCTCTGATCCAAAGGAAGTGGGACAAGGATCCCTGCCGAGAGACAGGTGATTGTTGGAAACCTGAGACCTGACTGGGCATGCCTGGAGTGGACCCCAGAGAGGAGAATACAGATGCAGTTCTCCTGAAACTGTTACAGCCTGATTCTTCACTCACTCATACTGGTGTAAAGTACACATATCCCATTGAGTTACACTAATGTAAGATACTGAATACTGTCTCCATTGAAAGCCGGAGAAGAGGAAACCCCAACACTAAAGGCTGGTGGATAGGACATTTCTGAGAAACAAAATGAACACGTGTGATTGAATTTTTCATACTTCTGAAGCTATGAATTTTAATTATTCTTTCTAGGTCTGATCAGATCTTAAAGTTATAAAAATCTAAGGTGGGAAACAGCCCCTGGAACATGGAGGAAATTATGAATGGGTTGGGGGGAGAGAGAGATGAAATAAAAGTAAATAGAATTAAACTTCCAAAGTTGTGGAAATAATTTCTTCAAGGTGAATTCAGCTTTCACTAGCCTTTGTCCCATAAATCAACACTTTTGATGTTGGTAAATTACAGCAAGATTAGGAGAACACCATGTCTGTGCCTGCAGGGGGAAAGAAGGAAATTTGGATTCAAATGGGCTTTAAATTACAGCCTGTACATATTAATGTGATGATCAGTGAATGTACTAATGAATGAGCAATAGTTGACTTGTGTGTCTTTACAGGCATACAACTGAGATGCTTGTAAAATATAAGCAGCCTCATCTTCTGAAGTTGACACTCATCTCCTAGGAAATACTGATTTTGTGCAGTTTGTAATCTGAAATAAGATTCAGGTGAAACGTTTAACAACAACAGCATAAAACTAAATGTAATTAAGAGCAGAATATTACTGAATCTACAAAATCTCTGGCAACCCAGTAAACCAGTCGAAATGACCAATCATGGAGAAGTCTCTGCATCTACCACAGCCCATGGGCCAATCAAATGGTTGTTAAAAAAGCTGATAACCTTACTGTCCTGCATGCAATCAAATTAAAAAGTTAGAACCAGGCTGATACATACTAATGCAAAATCTGAAGTGATTATAACTTAGTTCGATGGTAAGGCTGAGTTTTAAGGTGTCTCCATGGGAGTTAAGCTTTTTGGAAAATCTAGCCTCCATTCTGGGTGGGGATCACTTGGAAATCTGTCCATGAGCATTTTTGAAAATCTGGCCCCACATTTCATACAGTCTGGTTAATTTCCCCTAACCACCAATATGTTCCTTATGGCTACTTCAACATTTGAAACACTTTCAAATTATTACCTTCCCCCGGTGACTGATGAGTTTTCCCAATATCATGTCATTGTGCTGCCCTGGCTAGATACATAGCAACACCAATATGCCAAACATGGTAATCAAGGAAATAGATTTTTCAAGAAATAACTGTATGAAAACTCCCTGAATGTCTCTCCTGCACTCTTGACTTTTTAGCAGCGATGAATACAAACAATCCACTCTGACCATGACAGTTATATAAGATAGGGCAAGTGTCTATTCGGTACAACTGCACTAGAATGTACATTAAGGGTTATCGGGGGGGGGACTGTGAATTTATATTACAAGAACAGTGGATCTATACAACTGTAATTTTATGCCCATGGCTTTTTTGTGTAAAGCATATTTAAACTGGTTCCAGGTAGCTAAGGTCTATTAATATTATTCTGTGTACATTATGTATTCTGCTCTTGTACTTTATCCCTAGAAATTGATACTCTTGTTTTTATGCAGAATTTGATATAAATATGCAAAACTGCACAGACCTTGGACCTAGTCATAGTTTTTACAAAGATTTTTGTTTTTTAACAATATTTTGAACCTTAAATAAGGCAATTTCTTCCTGGTTAACACCACCATTCTTCTCCCTGCTTACCTTGCCTGCCCTTCTCTGATACACTACATAAACTGAGCCACAAGAGCTGGAAACCTGTAGGACACCAGTTTCAACTGAAAATAAAGATCTGGGGTGATCTTGGCAAACCACTTGGTCCCCTTCCCCCAGAGACATAGCCCATTCCCCTCGCAGATGGGACAACAGTGCCTGCCTCCAAGTATTTAAGTGCCCCATAGCATTACTGTAGCTTGATTCACTTCTAAACTGATGCCACCTGCTACATAACCTCCCTTAAAGAGTGTAGAGTCCTTACTCAATCTTTACCCATCAGCTGCCATATGTTTTATACCTCTTGCTACCGTCACCTGAATTTTAAGTACAAAAGAAAATTAATGGATTGAAACGATCCACAACTTAGTGTTTATGGACGTAGAAAAGATGGCGGGAAACGAGGAAATAAGACTGTATAACACAGTGGGTTTTAAATTCCTTTCTGATGTTTTTACATGTGTGCTCTTACTGTGCATGAATTCAAAAAATCTCCCTAGCATGTCTTACTAAGGTTAGACTCATCCACCTTTTTCTTTTGTTTTTGGCTGTCGTTTCTGTTGATCACACTGGAAGCTTTTCACTGGTTGTGGTGTCTGTTTCTTTCCTAGGGCACGAGTACATTCTGACCCTGGTTTTCAGGTACGCTGGGTCCCTTTACACTAGCAGAGGGACATTAGTGTATCTGAGAATCACGCCCTTTGTTTTTGGTAATAACGATATTACTTTCCCACTGTTGTAACAGAGACCTGAACAGCACTAAAATTGTTGAAGTTTCAATCTCCATGACTGGCAGGTTTCCTGCCAATATAATGATCCAGTCTAACACCCATAGCCAAACAGCCCTGAACAGTGGCAGAAGTTAGGACCCAGATTCAAACGTTATAGCTACATAGTAAAGCATTTGCTGGGGAAACAGAGCAGCACTTTCTGCACTCAGATGCACAACTACAGCAGCAGCCTCACAAACCAAGCTACATCCCATGAAGTTGAACAAAGGAAACAGAAAAAAAGATGCAAGAGACAATGTCCTGTGCCATATTAAGAACTAGCCCCACCCAGTGTAAAGTGCTAACAAGGCCTCCAATGGGATGCAACATTTCCACATTCATTCGCCTTATAAATGTTTTATTTTCCGGCTGTTGATGGTATTCTCAAATTGGCCATCAGTGAATAAGTTTTGTAGAGTAAATCCCCCCATTAACACTAACTTCCAACATACAGAACAGAAACCAGATCCAAATGAAGAAAGCTGGCGGTCTGCTCTCTGCGAGGCAGGCAGGGACATGCACCACAGACCAAGCAACTGTTCCCATTGCAAAGAAAACAAAAACACAGGTGCAGAATGCACGGAACCCATGCTGATTAGAGCCCAGTATATAGTACACACTCTTTACAAGAAGGAAAAACATTACTTTTGTTATTTGGCCATGATTCTCTTGAGGCTCCTTTTATCCCATCTCATAGCTTCAAAGCAGAATTATTCCAGAGCCCACAGCGGATGTTCTCTGTGATCAGAGAAACATGGGATCTTTCAGGCCTTTAAAAGAGTTATGCTGGGAGATCACCACCCAGGGGTAGAGAAGTACTTGCTATCTGAACAAGCACAGGATAGATTGAGCACCACAATGAATGTTGCTCAGTGCCAGCTTCTCCAGGGTGCCTGGTCTAGCAGAAATCTATCTGTACACATCTGTAAGCCCCAGAGCTAGAAATCTTGAAGGGAAAAGCAGCAATGTGCTCCCCCATAGGAGAATGCGGAATGCTAAATCCGGCAGGATTAATTTGCATGTTATAATTTTGCCCCAGTGTGGTTCTGTACAGTGGTTTATGATGTATTGTGTGGAGTTACTTTTGTCTGGTTTTGGAAACTATATGAAATAGTGCATGGAAATATATTTCTATAAGGAGGGAGACATTGTGAATGGTTTAGCCTGGGGAAAGTGAATCACCCTGAGCTGACTGTGGTGTACTGAGCCCAAATCAACAAAGGGAGCAGAGACTGTGTCAGAAAGATTGGAGACTGTGCCCTGGGGAGGGTTTTGCTTTGGGTTGCCTGTCCAGAGATTCTGGATCTGCATGGAGCTGTCTTTATGAGACCAGATGGGCTGGCAGGAGCAGTAGAGCTGATTGCGGGACTGGACCTGACAGCAACTGAGCTGGGGCAGCTGACTGCGGTGAACTAGGACCTGGCAGCAGCAGGCCTGACCAGGAGCTGATGGTGTGAACTTCAGCCCGCTGCAGTGAATAGCCTGAGGAGAGCCACCTGCTGATGACTACTTAATCACCCCAAGTCTAATTGGATTTGTGAATGCAATGCAGGTGAGTGGGGTTTGCTTTGTGAATAAGAGGTCTGGGCAAATAAGAAGTACTTTTGTAGGATTGGCCCATGCACTGTTTGGATTTTACTAATTTCATTTTATTATGTAAACAGAGGTTTATCTTGTTTCCCTCCCCACAAAAAAAGGGTCTGTGTTATTTCCTATTCCCAAGAACTCCTGAGTGGTTGTGAGGGAGAAAGAAACACCCCTACAGGATGTGTGTGTGTGTTAAATTTAAACTTATTAAAGCCAGGGAATAGGGGCTCAAGGTTTCAAGTGAAGGCTTCCGATCATGTTTGTTATTTTAAAAGCAATTGGTAGAGAGCATTGAACCTGGCATTTCCTGCAGCTGATGTCACTGGCAGAAGGGTCACACATCATTCAAATGAAGTTAATTGGCACTGAGGCCCACAATGTGACTGAGGCCAAGAAATAAAGACTAGCCCCTTCCCAGCCCTCCTGTGTTTTATTACAAGGTGCAGCGCAGTAGCAGAATGTATGGAGCATAAAATGGAATCTCAGCAAGGGGACAGCAGACAGGATTGAGGTTCAGTGGCCAAGAATGGTTGGGGCTAAGGTGGAAACAGTAGGAAGTGCTGTAGGTCAGGTTTGAGTTGCACCGATAGCCATGTGTGAGGAGCTTCCCTAGTAGTGATGTTTGTATCTGATGCCAGAGAGAAATCAGAAATGCAAAACAACAGCTTGAGAGAGGGTGGCCAACTCACCTCCAACTTTAAAGCAAGCTGCTCGTGTGTTAACATACTGGGAGGAAGAATGCCCAGGCTATCTTATATGTCGCCAGAATTTCCTTTACATTCAATATTCTGAGCCAGATTTTGCTTCAGATACATAATGGCCAATTGAAGTTTTATGTGTGCACCTGCCCCATCAAGGATCAGGCCCCCCCTTGGCATAATTTGACCCTTTTGTATCTTTCCTATTCATTCTAATAATGTATCACTCTTTTCATAATCTGCAGCAGGCCCGATTCTGGTCTCAGTTACACTCCTGTAAATTCACAGTGACTTCGCTGAGATTGATAGTCTATCTAGGCTTACACTGGTGTGTGAGCAGAATCTGGCCCATGTGGCCAGGTTTGTAATTTTTGCCTGTCTTCCTATTTTTTAGCTTGGCATGTCTCCTCTGCTGTTTTGTGTAGAGATCTGTCCTCCAGACTGTCGGAGACCTGCTTCTCACATCTTCACCAAAGATGTGATTTAGAAAGTTGTATCCCCTCAGAGGTTTGAAGGCGATCAGTGTATCATCTTGAAAAGTCTGTCTTGTTTTTATAAACAAAGGAAAGGTAGGTAAGCTTTTATTCCATTCAGTTGCTTTGATTATGCCATTGAGCTGCTGTATTGGGCAAATCAGAACAGTGATGTTTTGTTTGATTCAGAGAGGGGGGAATTAACCACATTTAGTCATCTCCATTAAATATGTAAAATATGCACAGTGTTATTACACCAAGTTCAGACTAGATCTCATTGCAGTTTGCTCTTCCATCAACACCAACCAGAGTTCAACACGTTAAGCCTTTGGGTTTCATCCAAATGACCTAGTAGTTCTTTGATAATGAAGACTGCCAAAACCCATCAAAATACACTGTTGGGTGTGGTCAGTTGTGTTTTTTTCCTGAAACCTCCCAATACCCCTTAGGAAAAGGGGGAGAAGGGAGGAAGAAGGTGGAATTCACTGCTGACATAACACATTTCCACTGAATGCAGTGGAACTGTGCCATTTATACCCGTGATGTTTATGGCCCAGAAAGTAGATTTCCCAGGTATAAAATTTAACAGTTGCTGCCCTTGAAAGAGCTAGACACACACTGGTTTGCACCAGGTGAATCTAAAGTCAATGAAGCTACACTGTTTTACTTCATCTGAGGATCTGACCCAAAAGTCAATATGATTTACACCACATTGCCTCACTGACCTACAAATTCTGAGCCCAATTCTGCTTCCATTTAGCATAGTGGAAAAATTCCTGTTGATTTCAACTGGAATAGCATTGGTCCCTTTAAAATGTAGGCAAACCTGGTTTAAAGTAAAAATACTACAGTGTGGTAAATGTTAATTTTTAAGGGCACCTATTGTGTACATAATTACAGGTCAAATGCTAAGGCCCCTGCTCAGCTTTGAGCCAGTTGAGAAGATCCCCCATTTATCCCAATAGGAGTTTTGCATTAATTAGGGCTGGAGGGTAGGGGATAAACAAGGACCAAACAGTCTGCTGGTATGAAGAGATCAGCTATACTGAAGTTAATGGATTTAATGGCTATCTGCCAATTTGCACCAGCTGAGGATTTGGCCCCGAGTAAAAATCTACAGGATTTGACCCTATATTAACAATGTATATACAGAAGATGCTCTCTGAATTAAATAATATTGCAGCAATTGTACTATTTTAGTTGAGAAGCAGCTTAGGTGTATCGATTGGTTCCACAGAAAAGTAATTGTTCCACAGAACAATTGGTTCCACAGAAAAGTAATTGTTGGCACCTACCTTTGAGAGTAGTTATGCCTGCCTCTAACACAGTCAGTAGGTTTGTATAGCCACCTGCGCTCACTCCCATTATGCAAATCCATAAGGGCCAGACACAATTTGGCTCTTAGAAATGATGTTGACATCAACAGAGGTGTTTCACTTCAGCTAGCTGCTGTTAGTTATTATACTGGTTCTATGATTGCTTGATAGAGATCTCTTGACCAGGTTGCTCAAGATCTGGATTCTCCCAACATTGGGAAGGAACTGAGATCCAATATTTTGGTTTGCTCCATTTTGCAGATAAGGTGTCAGCTGAGAAAGTCATAATCTCCCCATAGTTCTGGCCCAGATCCATCCTTCTT